>NC_091486.1:27255137-27565256 GCF_947461875.1 Haliaeetus albicilla
TATCATTTCAACCGGTCTGCACCTTTCTAGTATGCTGGCTCTAGGGAAAACTCCAATCCAGGGTGAAACCCAAAATGTTCAACTTGCTTCAAATTTTAGTCCTCTTCAATCATTAACTCTGAGTTATGTTTTGAATTTCTGTAGAAAATCTACAATAATCCAGTTAGAGAGGTTCTTTGGTCTTACATCTAATTGGTTCTCCAGCTGGAGGTGCTTTGGGCTTCCATCTATTTTTTTCAAACTGCAATAATTTCATTCAGCAGAACATTTTCAACAGAATTTTGTAGTATTATGAAGTATAAAGATTTTCTAACCGCATCATGGTATATGCATCTCCGTTGTTCAGGGATCTTAGCCCAATGTAGTTTGGTTCTAGATTAAGATCTATAATTCCAGATTTAAGGATTTGCATCTTTGGCTTTGGGCTTTTTTTTTCTTTTTAAGTTTATGGGTTCTGACTAATTAAGTATAAAAGTATTTGCCTGTAAAAAAGGATCACTAGTATTTTTATTATAGCATGATAAATGTCAGCTAATATTAAGTTTTTAATGTTTCTCTACAAGAAGTAAAATTTTATTGTATACTGTATTTTTAAAATGTCTTGTTAGGTTCTGTGGCGAACAATTTTATTGACTTGTAACAGTAAACTCTGAAGTAATCTAATTACTTTAGGAAAGTAATTTGGAAAGTACTTTAGAAAAGTATCTTTTTTCTTTTAATGGTATATTTCTGATTAATCTGTGGTTTTAGGGAAGCAATGTTGGTACAGCTGGTTCTCCTAAGAAAACCATTCTTTGAGGGTGAAGCATATGCGACATACTTTAAACAGGGCCTTGGTAGACTCAGTTTTACAGACATGCAGAACTTCTGCAACTTAAAGCTGTAGTTCATAAAAGAAAAAAGAAAGCTATCTGCAAGTTCAACTGCACTCATCTTAGAATAACAGCAGCTGGCCATAAGAAAATCCATCTATCTGTATTACTTCCTTTACTCTGAGATGCAGCATAAATCAAATATCCCTAGTGCCAGCTCAACTGGTAGCCGAGAGGGTTACACTTTTCTTCCTAAAGTTTTGCATTTCAAGGTAGCATGAAGCATCAGAAAGAATCACAGACTGTTAGTCTTCATCTGCATATCAAGTCAGAATTTCTAATGTAAAGATCCTTGTTTTTCTTTCCAACAGGCATGCCTATGGGAGGAGCACAGCTGGTGAGACAGCTGCAGTGGGGTGGACTTCATGGAGGTTCCTGCAAGGATTCTGCTCAACAGAGACTTACAGATTTTAGGGGTGCAGTTCTTTCCTGTTTCCTTTGTTCCTGGGTTAGTGAAGGAAAGAAAGGAAATTCTTTAGATGAAACTCCTTTATGCAGAAATTCTGTGACACTTTTGTCTGCTCTATTTTTCCTGCAACGGGAGACCAAGCAAAGGAGGACAGGGGCCACATCAGAGCATGGAACCGAGACCAAATATCATACCTTCTTAACTGTACACATGAATAAGAAAATGAGTCAGATTGGTCTACTGTTAAGAGATATGTCAGATACAAATAACTTTGAAAACTGGATTTTTCTCTTTACAATACCTGTACATACTTCCTAGAGATCAGCTTATACCTGGCTCCAGGTCCCCTACAATGACAAGGCAGCCCTGTCCATGGGCTGGCTGCAGAGTCACAAGCTGCAGGATAAGTGCCAGAGATCAGAGAAGCCAAGCATTCAAGATTTTCAAAAAATATGGCCAGGGCACTCGCCTGGTTTGAATGGTGTCACCCCTTCCTCCTCGCCGTTATAAGGCAAAGAAAAGAACTGCAGAGTGATGTCCATTTTTCTTTCTTAGTTCTTCCTTTTAATAATAGATAATGGGCGAGAGGCTAATTTTCCATCAACACAGGGGCCTGGCAGCCTGTTTCACAGGCTGCTTTGATTCAGTCCTGGTAGAACTGCCCGTGTTTTCCCCTTTTCAAAGAATCACTAGCTGTTTTTAAGGTCCTGGTGTTTCTTTTCATCAGCAGGCAATATAAAAAACTCTCTTTGTCTCAACTGTGTGTGAAAGAGACACTCACAGAATTGAAATTTTTCTTATTTTAAATGAAACTAGAAAGCAAGTGGGTGATCTGTTGAAATGCATCGTTGTGTGAACTGCTTGTTGAAAGCATGCAGCCAAGCTTTGAGAAAAGGTGGGAACAGTCACTGCTATCAGTCTTCCAAATACCAAGCAAAAAAAATTGATGATTTTCATCTTCTCTATCTGTCATGATGAGAAAAGACAATTCTTTTGACAATGTAGTAAAATATATTTCTAAAATAAAAAAGGATGATTGTAAATTTTTGATTCATATCTTCTTAAAAGAAACCCTATTTGCTGTCTGGAGTCCATTTCTATTGACCTTATTCTCTGAAAACCTCTACATGTATTTTGGAAGAATCAGATACTTTAAGATGTGATCAAGGCAGCAATAAATTTTCCACATGGGATGTTTTAAAGGATGTCTGGTCATGCTGATATAGTCTTGGGAGCATTACTGTTTGTAAAGCAGATATACTGTATTTAAATTCTGTGTTGTAACCACTTAAATGTTATTCCTATTTGATACGTTGAAGAATATGACCAGTCACCCCATTCAAACGTAATCAGTGCTCTTGGTATTTGCATTAGCAGTGGAAGACAGCATCCAAACAACATCATGTAATTTAAGCCTCATGAACAGGTTTCAAATCAGACTAAGAACATGAGGCAAAAAAGCAAAGGTATTACTTCTTTGTACCCATACTAATATGTTGAGAAGGCAACATTTTGCCAGTGATCTCAAGTTCTCTATCACTGCCTCCTGAGGAACAGGATGCAATAGCATTTTGTGTTTCTTCCTTATGCCAAGGCCAAACAATGCCAATGAATCAGGATGAGAGACTTCCTTTCTCTCTCATGCCAGGAAGAAAATTTCTTTTGGTGTTCAACAGCATTTTTACTGAAATATTGGAAATATCTGATAAGTTCTACTAGAGTTCTACCTTAATTATCAATGTTCTACATCATTACAGGAGTATGGAGTTGAATGTCTACTTTAGTGTAAACACATGCAATGAGCATATGAATAGAAAGAAATAACCATCACCATCCAAGTTTCTTCATTGCTTTCTGGTAACTCCTTGACTTGGAACATTTGCCAGCTCTAGAGACATTGACAGTAAATGTAAATGTACCTTGTGGAAAATGAATAGAACTTCTGAACTTATTGCACATCGGAGCTTTTTCAAATCACAGAATAAAATTTGGCAGTTAAAATTGTAGCCCTAGGAAAAAAAAATGAAAAAAGTTTTAAGGCTTTTACTGTGCAAATATATTTTGTAGGTGGTCAAGCCATGCTGCACAGAAAGAGAGATACCAGTAGAATGGGTTAGAGTGGCCAGGTGAAGATCCTGGCGCTGAGTAGAATCTTCTCCTTAATGGCCCCCTTAATAAGATCTATCAAGCATCCATCAAAAAGCTTTTTAGTTTAAGTCTTTAGCTATATACTCTTTAAGTGACAACACAGAAGTGCACTTCAAACCACAACTGAATTCTTGCTCACTCACAATGTAAAATGAAAACTGATAGTCTGAAAACATGACCTTCATAAACATGTTTTCCTCCTTAAATGCCTGTGAGTGCATTGTACCTCTTAGTAGCTCACACACCACCCTGGTGCAGTGAGAGCTCCCTTTCCTCTTGCAGCCCATCTTGCCCACTCTCATCTTGCTGCCTCCTCTCTGTATCAGTGGAGCATCATCCTGGCACACGGCAAGCAGTCGCTATAGGATGCAAATTTAAATATAAAATTTCTCATGTTTCCATTAATTCCCTTTAAAAATAGATGTAAGTAATGGCAGGCAACATATGTAAGGACTTAAGTATTTTCAGGAAGAGGCTAAAACTGTTTAATGCTTTTTTTCCCATGACAGGGGACTGCAGAGCAGGCCAGGTCCGATGATTTAGAAGGCACCAGCACATTCCCAGCATTCAGTCCCAGAGAGGGAACAGCAAGTCATAACTTTTAAAATTAACTTTTGCATTTGAAAATGTGGATGTAATTCATATCACCCTCCACATTTGAACAGTTCTGGTGCCTTTGCTACCACTAATCAGTATCTCCTGCACTAAATCATTTACAGAGAGCAACCACTGAAGCTGATTTACGAGCCTGGTGCCAGGTCTGGCACCACAAAGGGCTCAGGTGGTAGAAAGTATCTGTGCTTGCATGGTCCCCCCACTCCTTATGTATTCCAAAGATGGGTAGAAGAGATGGGGGAGACTATAACTGGAGTCTGTTTAGCATCAGCAATGGCACTGGAATCTGGGATTTATGGTTTGGTAGCTGTCACGGGTGAAAAGCATTCACTAATGAAGTCCAAACTAGTGTCAGATAGACATGGTGTTCCTGTCCCCTTCTCCCTTTTCTTGGGGGCTGAATAATTCACCAGCAAACACCTGTGGAAGTCACAGGTAAATCTCATACTGGAGGGTTTTTCTCCATGAACTCTGATTGCCTCTGCAGTGGGGGAGGGAGACAGGAAGCTGAGATGCAGGAAACGCATCTCTGTCCCAGGGAAGGAGCGAGGCACTTCAGAGGATTAATGTTTCAAGATATGGAAGGGTATGGAAGGGTATTACTGTAGCCCTGGGCTCAGGGGCAGATAGACAACAGGAGACAGATCTCTTGTCCCTCTGATGCATGTCAGATATTCAGCAGGAAAGGAAATTAAAATCCAGCACGCATTATAAGCATACTGAGGCTATGCTGCAAACAGTGCTGTTTTGTGGGGTGGGTGGACTGTGTTCAGAACAGGAGCACACCTCTATCTGGTCCCATCAGGAGTTACACAGACAAGAAAAAGCAAGGATGGAGCCAGTGTATTTGCTCTTACACAAACCAAACCCCCACTATGTCCTTTGCCCTGTTTGGCGATGGGTAGACTCAAGCTATTCGACCATGAGAGCCTCAGAGCACCTCTGGTGAAGTCAGGCAGTGAAGATCCATTTTTCATTGCAGAAAATGTTAGAGAACATTTTAAAATTCAAACTGCATGTGAAAACCTGATTTGGCACAGTTGAACATGAAAATTAGTTTTGAATGAAGCTACCACCTGCCTTCCTGAGGAGATAATATATCCTGAAAAGGAAGGGTTTGCAGGCATCACTGACCCTCTAAGGCAAGCATCAGATCTGCCAGAAAATGTGCTTAGCACAGTCAAGGCTGACAGAGCTCAGACAGATAAAATGAGAAGGGTCATGGTTACGTTGTCCCCTATTCTTAGCTTTTCTTATGTGCTAAAATCTGACATCACAAAATCTCCTGCCAGTTTTACTCTCCCTGCAGGTGTTGTGGTGGTGGTTCTTTTTTGGGGGAGAGTTGGGAGGTGGGTTTTTGCTGCTGTAAGTGAGCTTTAGGGAAGATATTGAAGGTGGACTGTTAGGTGACTTTATAATTTAGGGAGCTGCTTTCAAGTTCAAGGGCAGAATAGAAAAATCTCACTGGCACTTGCTGGAAAATGAAGACAGACCACTCAGGAGATGGAGGAGGGAGGTGACATCTTGACAGGGTATGAGAACTGATACTTAAGAGGCTGATAGAGGGCTGGAGAAACAAGTGGCATGTCTGATGTGACCAAGAAAGGAGCTAGAGAGAGGATCAAACAGTCAGCTGATATAATCAGAGGGCAAGGCAGGATGATGCTGCGATAGGTTCAGACATGGGATGGCAAGAGCTTGGCTGGCAGAAATCGATCCTTGAGCAGTGGGAAAAACCTCCCTCTTACAGCTAGAGGAGAGGAAGTGTCTAAATGGAAAAGTAACTTGGGTGGACGGCTCTGGGGAGAAGGCTTAACCAAAAATGATATCTTTTTATGAGCGAGAGGCCTCCTGAAGGAAACACAAAATCCTGGGGAAACAAAATGGAAATTGCCCTTGCTGGACAAGAGCCGTGTTTGGGTCTGGAGCACCAGAGAGGGTGCTCATTGCCTGAAGTATCTTGAAAGCTGTGGCTGAGATTTAGTACTCTGGCAGTACTAACTGGCTGCTGCGCATGTTGGGCATTTAAATCTGCTGAAATTACATCATATATCTAAAGCGTAAACTGCAGTCTTTGAAAAAGATGCCTGTGTGCTGTGGCTGCTTCTAGCCTCGGAAAATAGCTCACAGTTGCTAACACCTCCTGTGTTTTTCAGCATGACTACAGTCAAATGCTTTCATGTAAGACTGACCTAAGCATGTCAGTCCCTTTCCTGATGCAACCTGCTTCATGGGGCTAGACACGGCCATCCTGGCACTTGTGCTGCCTGTATTTCGTGGTTGCGAGTCTGGCTATGTCTGTTCCTCTCCTCAGTCCATCTGATGGGAAAGGCATCCCTTTCCTCCAGGGCACCTTAGGTCTTCCGTGCAAGAGAAAGCCGTCTCCTCTTTCTAAGTGGTTCCTGAACTAACCAAAGCACTGCAGACGCCTACACCTACACCTACACCTACCCAGTCTCCTGGAAAGCGACTGACCTGATTCTGTCCCTTCACACAACACATTAAAATGTTTTATGCTGATGGAACATGTTTTACTACTGTTTTCTTCAGTTCCACCTAAGTCCTCAACATCCCTTTCTCTTTACATCTCATGGAATTGAGAAAAATAGTAGAGGCACTCAAATACTTTTAACAGTCAGTGAAAAATTGTTGCCATGGTGCGAACGCCTCCTTTCAGTTTTGTTCCATTTTCATTTGGTTTGCACAATAAAATCACAATACTTTGCCTACCTTTATTTCAAGGGGGGGGAGGAAGGAGTAATTATTGTTTGCACGGTTGTATAGATCTGAATTTGTTTTCAGAGTGAAAAATTTTGTGTAGTGGATTTATGTCTGATAGCACATCTATGTTCTGTGGATTTTGCTGGCCAGTTCTCCAGACACAGAAATCTGTCTCCACCTTACCTAATCCTGCTTCTGAGATAGCAGGTGCCCTTTTTTCAGTCAGCATCTTACCTGCATAAACCAGTGGATGTTCATCAGAATCAGGTAGCAGTAGCGTTACTGTCTGTTGCACAGAATATTTTTTTCCTATTACAATCCACCCTCTTGCTGCTGCTTTACTGTATCACCAACATTTCCCTTAAACAGTCCATGCTATTTGTCTAAAAAATATGACCAATTGTTGTATTGATCTTTCCTTTTTAAGTCTGATAGGGTGCAGAAAAAATATGCAATTCAAACCCAAACAGTCCGTTGCTCCAAAACACATGTACCCAGAGACCAATGCAGAACAGGTGTCAGCTGTGGTCCTTGATGCACTAATAGAAGTTGCATGGCTGTGAACACAGGATGTGAGCAAGATTGGCAAGAAGTTTTTCAGCCATTGAACTGGTCAAAAGGTTTCAGATAATCTAAACAAACAACTTTGTGAGAACTTGCTTGTTTTCGCAAAACTCACCAAAGCCTGAAACACATCACATTCCAATTACTGCAAAGTCCTTTTTTTGGCCTGAAAAATACAACCTCAGCCCCTCCAAAATCCAGTCCCAATATTGCAGTACAAATAATTTCTCCTTCCTGTCACTTTGACTCTCTCACCTTTCCAGGTACATCCTCCTTTTAGTTCCCCTTCTTCAGCCTATTACAGGTAAGATGCCTGTCTTCATTTTTTCAGGCTTTCATAGCAGGTGCCCACCATGTTGTGAATGATCCGTCAGTATTTAGTGCTGCAAAGTTTCCTTCAGCTTCTAATTGCCCTGTAACACAATGGTTACTTTTGATTTTTCAGCAGAAAACCTTTTTATCTTTTAGAATTATTGACTCGTTTAAGATGGCAGGTCTTCTGGAGGTCACCTAGTCCAGCCTCCTGCCCACAGCATTTGGAGTTGGATCAGGTTGCTCATCTGATGGCATATGAGAGCCTTCCCAAGGGTGCATATTGCAATAACGGCTCTGGGGCTCACCCACTTTTACTGTGAAACCTTTCTTACGTGTAGTCAGAATGTTCTTTCCTGCAGCTTCCTGCTGTCTCCTCTCATCCTCTCCTGGGGCTTCTCTGAGGAACGTCCACCTCTGTTCCCTGTGACCACACGTCAGACCCTTGAGGACAGTGGCCAGAACTGCCACAGCCTTCTCCAGGGTCAACAAACCCATCGCACTTTCCTGAACACAACGCGCTCGTTTCCTAACCACCTTTGGGGCCTTCTCCCCGGCTAGCTCCAATTTGTCTAAATCTCTCCCTGGTACCGGAGACCCCAGGCTGGACACTTTTACTCCAGGTGCAGCTTCAAAAGCACCGAACAGAGGGCTTTTCATCGCGTCCCTTAACCCGCCGGCCACGGTTCGGCTAACGCAGCACAGTATTCAGTTAGGCCCAGCTGCTACAAGGGCGCACTGCAGACTTGTGTTCAACTTGTCCTCCACAAACTGTGGGTGTCCCCCGGCCCCCCCGGGCCCCTTCCTGCAAAGCTGCTTTCTGGTGAGCGGGCCTGGGCTGCAGTACCTCACGGGGCGGCTCCTTCCCCGATGCAGGGCCTGGCCTTCGGCTGAACCCCGCCAGGTTCCTGTCGCCACGTCTCAGCCTTCCCCCCCCGGCATACCGCCTGGAAAAGCAGGCCCCCTTACTCGGTGTTAAAACCCCCACGCTTGCCAAGTGCTCTCCATCCCACGGCACGGGCCACGGGCGAATACGTTACCCGTCCCTGACCCGAGGAACGGCCTGCAACTGACTGCCGCAAACGGCTGCCCGAGGCTTGGAGCTTGGTGGCCCAGCCACCCACCCCGTCCATGCTGCCCCCCGTTTGCCTGCCGGGGTCCTACGAGGGAGAGACGGTGTCAAAAGCCCTCCCGACGTCAACGTAAGGGCACCCGCTGCTCCCCCTCGTCTGCACAGGCAGCCATCTCATCACAGGCACCTCTCAGGCTGCTCAGGCACGATTTCGCCGTTTGTAAACCTGTGCTGGCCAATCCCAGCCACCTACTTGTTTTCATGGGCCTGGACCCTCTTTCTTGCCATTTTTGAAGACAGGCATAAAATCGTCCTTTTTCCAGTCGCTGGAGACCTCCCTCAACGGCAGCCTTTCAAAGGCAACGGGCTTGATTTGGCCTCCTCCACTTCTGGTGCTTGGCAGGAGTTGGCTCTTGGCATTCAGCATCTAGCACAGTACTCTATCAATACAAATAATAGGAAGCTAAATCAAATAGAAACATTTCTAAATCAATGTTACTTTAATCCAAAACTGTCATCATATCTAAGAATTCTAGATACTCAAATATATATACATATAGTTTTACCTGAAATGCTGGTCATTCCAATAAATACTTGAGGATGCTTAGTTGTCACTTGAAACAAGAATGTTAAGAAGAAAATGGTTAAAAAAATATACTAGCCATAGTAAGAAGATCATCATGACCACTGTGGTCAGAAGGTGACAGCTGTGGAGATTTACTGTCCAACCAAGCATGAATAAATGGTACAGTACCTCACTTATTCAAAGTGACATGTTCAAAAGATATACAGTGAGCCTCACTGGATTACTGCCAGATGCATAAAGGTAGTGAAATACTTCCGGCAGAGCTTAAGACAACCATGTTCTCTTTTTTTCAGACAAATGTGACAAATTCTTTCACAAAACTTTTCTGAGCATAAAATTCATAGTCCAAGATCACAGATTAAGGGAGTAAAATAAGGTAACTTATTCTTTAATGAAATAATCTTTCTTACAGGAAACATTTACTAGTTTATAGTAGATGGACTCTAATTCCCAGTGTAACATTATCATAAGAGTTCAAGTGGTGATATGGACAGGGCAATGCGTGTGCCAGCTTGTCTTCTTCCTTCTCCTATCTTACCAAAATCAGAGGGAAAGCTTTTATCATTTTGACCTGCAGAAATTCCGAGAGGCACACATACTCGTATCCTGCAGTGGTCATAGAAGATCCTATTTCTATCATTTTTCTTAAAAGTATGTATCTGTATAGACTACTGGACCATGTCCTCTGTTTGATACCCTTTGTGGGAATCTTTTGCAGTACAGGGACCATGATCCAGCCACACGTGCCAGCAGAAAGTTCCTGCTGATGTGTCTGTGTCCAGTCTCTGGATCCTTTTTCTTCTGCTACAGAAAGATGGCAGTCCAGCTGGCAATCCCTGACCCATGCAGTGCCCCTTATGACTTCTGACTTCTTGTACAGGAACAACTTGCAGCTCAGTGCAGTGAACAGACCTAGAATAATAAACATTTGAGAGGATGTGATCCTATTACTTTAACCTTGTTACCTTCATGGCTTGCACATTCAATATATTCAAAATGGTAACTGCATTACAAATATTATATTTCGTTAGTAGTTCTTTGTTATAAAAAATCCATTCATTTCATAGCCAGCTGTCTGTAATGCTATTACACCTCAGGAGAAAACATCCTAATATATCAAAAAAGCAGCTGATAGCCTTTGTGCAAGTATGATACAAATGTTCCTTCTCATGTAGATCTCGTTTCTAAAATGCGAGATCCCAGCAGGCATAATGAGGTTTACCATTTATCAAGTAATTATCATCTCAAATGCTCAGTCCTGCATGTCATGGACAAAACTTTGGTGGCAAGCTGAGTTACAGTACATAAAATATAAGTCAAGACAGCAAAGAGTACAAAGGGTGTTGAATATGAATCTGAACATGAGTGTTCCTTGGTTTACAATCATAGTGTTTAAGTTCCTTGTGTTTCACAGCTTAAGTAATTCTTCTCATTGCTGAACAATTGTGAATGACATGACACTTTCTTTCACTCTTAGACACCTAAATATTTCTCCAGTGTAAGATGCTCGTTGAAATAATCAGCTGTCCAATAAATCTACACACCCCTGGCTAGTCCTCAGTACAGGTTTTCTGTATTTTATATGGGAACATTTTCAATTGCAGAAACTTGCAATTGCTTTAAATTTCTCATCACCAACAGTTCATTACGAGAACAGGTAAACCAGTGTTTTAATACATAGACAACTCCTGTTTCCTGAAGAACCAATTAAAATACACAGTTCTGTAAACCTCTCTCATGTTGGACAGAAACAGGCTCCTCACGCAAGTAACTCCTCTGAAAGTATCTGAGCAGTTAAACCTGACTCCCTACAAGCATGAATTACAAAATCGGACACAAACAGATGCACATGGAAGAGTGCGTACCCGTACTACCTTGTAATTCTCACAGCCCATAGGATTAATACAACTGTACCTGCTTCCCCAGAGGATGCTAAAAGCCTGGACTCCCTCACCCACCCCTTTATAGGTGATTCTCCAGTGAATTATCCTCTCACAGCAGAGTTGACTGCTCCACTGAATAATGGAAATTGGGCAGAATTACACTTGCAGAAAATGGTCTCTCATATGTTGCAATTATGAGGTATATGTTGGTCTGCAAATTCTCTATTATACAGTTCCTGCAATTTTTATTCCTCAGCCTTTGTGGATTTGTAATGGTCCTGATGGCTTTGTATTAACCTTAACAGCCTTACAGTTCAGAGTCTTTTTACTGTTGTCCTCTTTACTTTTCACTTTGTATTAACAAAGAAAAGATTTTTACAGAACAGATCAAGCTTTGCAGCAGGGAAAAAGATAATTTCGAAGCTTCCCCAAACACCTGCCTTCAAAAGCCTGCTGTGTCAAGCAGCTGCCTACTTTGCCCATGCTTCAGAGCAAGTCCTGGCTCCAAAGTGACCTGCTTCCAGTCTCTGGTATGCCCAGGCTGGTTTTAAAGTTAATCCTTAATCTCCACCAGAGATGGCATAACCATGCTGTAGCATTTTGGTGGTGCAATAATAAAACCATAATCACCCACCTGGCTCTACTGCTTCTTCCTCTGAATCTCCAATGTAGTGAATGTTTACAGTCTTTACTGCAAAAAAAGCCCTAGTAAAGGCTGTAACAGGATGTAGTGAGGAAAAGAGTTAAAACACAAGGGAAGTAAACACAGGTTCTGTAATTATACTTTATTGCAACTCTAATGCTTTGTCTGTTCCTAAAGACTCCTCTAGCTAAATTTGTTTGTTCCACACTTTTTTTTCTGTACCAATTAATAAACAGAAGAAGCATGTATATTTTTCTTATTATTTTATTGAAAAGGTACATTTAAAAAAATACACAGACATTTTACTATTATGGATTGCAGATAAAGATGCTCTAAAAGTTAATTCCATTTTTTTTTCCTTTCTTCCACCTGTTGTCCCCATTATCACATAATGACTTCAGTCTGAGTACTGCATATTGATATCACCTTTATAAAAGGGTTGGGGAGGTAATAAGATAGGTGGGGCATTACTGCAATATATTCAGTAAACAGAGAATACAGTCAATTATAAATATTTTATGTTCTGTACATTATTGCATTAGGGAGCCACAATGTTATGCAGCATCGTTACAAACAAAACTAGTTAGAAATGAAGAAAAAAGGATATTTACGTACAATACATGGATCCATTGTCTTCTTGAACAATGCATGTGAGCTGTGGTAATGTGCAATTGAAAAGCTTTTTTTTCTCTTTAAACATTGCTTAGCAACACCAGCGAGGAAACAACAAAAATAAGTTAAATGAAAGTAGCAAACAAGTAGTAATCTTAACTATATGTTATATGGCTTTCTATTTTTTATTTCCCTAAATAAAGTGTGACACAAAATAAGTAATTAAAAGCTTCAGCGCTGCATTGTTTTCAAACATTTGCACAGAAACTAAAAATATTAAAATCAGACATGTGATACATCTTTAGTACTACACAAGATACACCAGTACTGGGGCCTAGGACAGTACACAATCCCTGTCAACAAGAGCACACTGAAAAAAAATAAAGGACGCAATTAATTTTTGAGATGTTATCCACAATCAAGCATTTGGTTCATCTACCTTTTTCTCCACATTAGATTATACCCCATTGGTTTTCAGCAAAGTATTTACAGAAGTGTGAGCGAGGAAGACCCTAGTTTTCAAGTCTGTCAGGAAAATATTTTATGTTCCTTGATTCCAAGGTGCATCATACACATTGAAAAAAGACCCAAAACCCAAAAAAACCCCTAATAGATGCATGACTCTTTAATGGTATAAATTTTATGAGCAGTTAAGTTTTTAGTAAATCACTCTATTTGGATTAAAAAAAGAAAGACAGAGAGAGACTGAGAAAGAGAGTTGTCTAGACTCCAAAATGCAGTACTGTCAATGACGACTTTTATGGTGTGGTTGGTTGAGGTGTCACGCTGGATGGCATTTCAGAAGAGAAAGACATTTTAAAATGTTGACCCCCTTTCCTGCTTTTCTTTTACCCTTTCTACTGGCCATAGTTATACCTTTTTTTACATCAATAAATTAGTATGGTGCAAAAAGTATGGAGGCAGGTGTTGCCCGGATGGGACCATGGCCTGGCCTGAGGAGAGCGGGTGGTATTGCAGGCGCCTGGAACAAGGAGGCAGAGGGACGGGGAGGAAGGGACAGAGCCGACGATACAGCCGCAGCCGCAGCAAGAGGAGATGAAAGGAAAGCAGGTGCCAGTGGCTTAATCATGTCCTTCTGGAATGCGAGTTTTGCCTGGAATAAAACACACAAAAAAGCAATGTAGATACAGTTCTCCCCACGCCCACTTTTACATGAGGGAAAAAATGAACCCTGACCAAGGGCACGCCATGGTTTCTCACAGAAGCCTCATGTCAGCTGCTGAGAAATTTTACCCACACTGTCTTCTTCCTCCCTGGGCAATTAAAGCAACCAAATCGTATACTTAAAGATACATAAATGTCTTGAGTGTAGGGGCAGTGACACTGACATTTAGGAGGGGAGGCATAATTGCAAGTGAACAACATTAAATTACGTAAATCATAACTGCAAGAAATATTAAAAAAACATGATTAAGACTTCACTGTCAAAAGTCAAATTTTCCACTTGCAAAAATGAATTGTAGAAAAGTACAGTGGTCAAGATGGGAAACTAGTATAAGTCTAGTCAGCTTTTTACCTGCCAATGCAGAGTTGCTCTTTTCAAAATATAAATATTTTTTAAGATCAATACCATAAAGAATTCTTTCTGAAAGAATTATTACTCAGTTTATGATCTAAAATTGTTGCTGGTGCTTGTGGTGAAAAAGCTAACCAGAAATACGTACACTACAGTCTCACTGAAAATGGTTTGCACCATAATCACAGATTTGTGGGGGCAAAGATACTCGCATCCTTCCTTTATTAGTGGAGGTCTCTCCTTATGCAATAGATTATAAAATGATGTATCACACAAGTGAAGATTAGCGTGTGCAGAACCTATCAAATGGGGAGACTCGGAGAAAGCCTGCAGCATTTTCATTTGCCTCTATACAATTACAAAGACATATTAATATTTCAGCTTTTAAAGGCTTTTCACACGCTTACTCTTGCACACAGACATTTGCATCTCTCTCTTTCTAACCTATAAATTGTTTTTGTGCCATAGGTGGCATGTACTTTTCCCTAATGAATAAAATACAGGCTGAGTCATGAGCAAATAAAGATACAATCTGTGCTGTGCTAGAGCCAGCCTGAACTCCAGCTGCAGCTGACTGGCAGAACCAGGTTGGGGAATTCCTGGAAGTGCAGGTGGGTGTGAAAGGGGAACCCTGGGGGCACAAAGGCAGGAGAGGTGTTTTGATAGCCAGTGACAGGCAGAGCCCGAGCATGCAGATAGGCAATCAATTCTACTAAACCCCTGGTAACTCTTTTGCACCAACATAACACATCCACGCAGCACTCTGTTTTGCTGTATGCAGAGAATGAGCATTAGTATTTTTATATCTTAACATCTTGCGTCCTTTTCCCTGACTGCATCCGTCATAACTGAAAGTTATCTCAGGTGCCCAGAGAGACAGAGTATATACATTGCAGCCTTCAAGGAGAAGTGCACTAGCCCAGCAGAGCCAATACCTTTCCACAGGGCACATGGTTCATTTCCCATTCCGTGGATTATTCCCTTCTTCCTAGCAGTAAATAACACTCACAGCGCTGTCTGCGTGCCTTTGACTGGGCAGACAGAATACATAACTATCTTCAAATCTGATCCCCGTGCAGACTCAGCCTTCAGGGGGGAGAAACGCTGTGGAAGCGTCAGGTCTGTCATGTTCCTGTCTCTGTGCGGTGGGAGTCCCCAAGGCCACAAATTCACATAGACAGTGATAAGAAATAAAAATACTTACTGCTAAAATACTTGGGCTGCGCTGCAGTTTGTTGTAAGGACTATATTTAGGTTTCATAGGCTTTCCTGCAACTCTGTCCTTATGCCTTCGGCTGGAAATGTGCTGAAATAAATATCCTTACATTTAATTAGCTGTTTAAACATTTCTCAGTTTTGAGTTTGAAATTGATTTATCAGCAGGATATGCCTAAGCCCCTGTTTGTAAGATAAAGTAGGTTCTTTAGAGAGAGCAAAGATGAGTTTTGCTAAATTAAACATAACAATTTGGAGCACATCAAATAGAGAATCAGAAACTAATCAAATACAGCGAATTCTGTGATCCGAGACAGGCTCCTCAAATTATGGATATTTTAGTTAGTATTTCCTTTTTCCACTTGAGGAGCTTTGAACCAGGCAGAGCTGTAATCACTAGGTCATAGGGATATTCAGAAGGAGGAGGTAAATTTCAGTCTTGCTGATGCTGTTCAGTTGTATAAATACTTCAATATTAGCTGAAGGAAGAACCAGTACCCAGGGATATGTCTACACCATGCAATTTAATACTATCTTACAGATAACTGAAATAACAGGGAATAAGAGGACACATCCACGCAGCACAGCACCATCCAGTTAGAGATGCCGGTTTGGGTATCAGAAACAATGTATTTGTATTGGCACAGCTCTCAACCCAGGGCTAATTGGCTTGGACAGAGCAGAGCTGCACGTTCATACAGCTACGCTGTTAATGATAACGTTGCTCTACACCATTAAGACATATCTACAGTATTACCCTCCTGCTGATTTTCCTAAACCAATAGATTCAAGTCAAATTCTCCTTCTCACATAGTATTAAAAAGCATCCCAGCAGATTAAAAAGCACCAAAAGAGGAATATAGGGAACCTCAACCCAGAATTTCTTCCATTTGGGAGACCAAAGTTCAAATCCCTTTCTTGAGCCACAGCAAACTTTTAAACTACGTCTGCTATGTTACTCATTGATACTGACAGCTTGTCCACCTCTGCTTTATGACTCTCAAGCCCATTTTTTCCCAGATGAAACAATTAGGTGAACTTGACCTATGGTGAACTATTTAGAAATAGTTGTGGGATGAGAGGAGAGAAGAGAAATACTAAGTTTGCTTTTTGCTAAAACATATTCACACAGACCTACATCCCACCTACAATACTGCAATGCAACTGAAAACAACAAAGGACCCCCAGATATATGCAAGCTACCTGCTTAAGTTGAATTTCTGAATTAACATGGACATCACATATTTCACAATGAAACGTCTTGTTCTGCAGTCCTGAGCCTTTACTGCCGTTCTGCACCTTCAGCCGGGATCCAGGTCTAGGGTAAGACTTGATGGGACCAGCACCGTTCCGAGCCTCGACCATGGTCTTGTGCTTGGAGCCTGATGGGCAAGGAGACAGAGGTGAGTTAATGATCAGCAACATACAACCACGTCCATTAGCCTTGGGAGTTTTTGTAACAATTTTATCTTCAAGACAGAATGGTTGAAGTCACCACAGACCGGGATTTCATTAATCTGGCTTTGGTCAGTGTAGTTCCCACTTCCTCGGTCTAAAGGGAAGCCAGACAATGGAAGAAGGGTTTGGGACAAAAAGGGAACAGGCACGCTGAACCACTGCCTCTCTGTTTGGGGGCAGCGTGTGGCTGTATGGCCAAGGTGTTTGTTGCTTATTCTTCTGCCAAAACCCATATAGCTGGTGAATGACGAAAAAGGGCATTAGCCAGGAGTGGGAGAGGAACCACAGCAATCACTCAAAATCTGCCTAGGAACAGTAATACTTCAATAAGTATCCTCTGATTTGGAAGAAATGCTTGCTGTGGCCATTTCAAGAATGGATTACAGCTGTAAAACCAGCTTCAGTGGTTTGTTAACAAGCTTTACCTCACCAGCACATCACAGAGCAGCCAGAGCACATTAGGGATTGCTGCTTGTGGCCTTTTATAGGAAGCATATCTAATCTGCAAAAATCAAAAGATTCTAGGACAACTAGGAATTCTAATGAGCCCACCCTAAAATTATAAAAAATATCAAATAACAAAAATTACTTTAAGTTGTACCAGCAAAAAAACAGACACCAGAGATAGCGAGATGAAATATCAAAGAGAGAGAGAACTGACATTTTAGAAACCTTAAGTGTTACAGAAACCACTATGATCATACCATGATCCTCACTATGGAGGTATGATGGAATCTGATTAGGTAACATGAACTGTAGGGATTTTATCAACTAAAGGCTTATATAGCACATGAAGGACAGTTCCAAAAAATTTAGAGACAGCTTTAATAAAATATCAAACACCACACATGAAATTGTCATTAACAGAAATGTTTTTGTAACTTGCCATTGTAAGTTTTAACTAAAAGACTCTTGTTACACTGAATTTTAAAAATAGTAACACACGACCGACTTGCACTGTATGCATATTCACCTGTATTGTGGGCTTCTAGTTGTGACAGGGAATTCACAGCCACTTTGCATAATGAACAATAAAGTAGTTTTTTGGCTTTTTCCTCTTCTGACTCAGAAACTGTGTTAGGAGCTCCATTTGTGCTCTTGGAGGACGAGGCAGGTGTTACAGGTGCCACTGCTGCCACTTCAGGTTTGGGAAGAAAAGGACCCACTTCTGTACTGGGCTGCTGACTTGCACTATTGGTCTTTGCTTTCCCTTTATCTTCTAAAAGAAGCAAAATACATATGTCGTCATTTGCTGCACACAAAAAAAATCATACAGTAATAGTCCTGTGGTTTTAGTGAACCTAACACAACAGGGGCCTAATTCATCCCATTTTATACAGGACAGCAGCATCCTTGAAATCTTGTTAAAATCCTACCATGAAATGTGTATAATTTGACAAAAGGGGTGATTTTCCTGTTTTTTAGGTTACCAGTGAATACCAATGACTTCAACAAATTCATGCCAGCTGTTGTTGCTGTATGCTGCAGGTTTGGCCAGCTGAAAGGAGCCCAGGAAAGCCCAAAGGCACCCAGGGTAAAGGACTGGAGAGCACTCAGAAACATGCAAACCTTTGCACTGGGGATTATAAAAATATTTCTGAAAAGCAGTATGTTTGCCTTTGGAAGTGCTCAAGTTTCTCAAAGTCACTGGGAGGATACTGAAAGGCCCCAGCACCATCTTGACATACGATATCCCTCATCTCAGTTACAGGAGTTGATTATGGTACTACACTACACACATGAACACAGCTGGTAATATTTTTAGTTTTTTCCAAGAATAATTCCCCCTGTATCTGGAGATCAGACGGCTCCAATGTGCATTCAGTGCATTCCCGTATCACTTCACAAGCACGACTCAATCATCTGTGCTCCTATGAGACAGGTAGGCAGGTATTACTTCATTTTACAGATGGCGATCACAAGGCGAGAGATTAAATGTCCCAACTGCACCTAAAGAGGAATTTTGTGCCAGAGCCAGTATTCAAATGTTCCTTGCCTGCATGTTGTCTACAAGAGCTCATTGCATTTTAAGCTATTCAACTGCAGTCCTTGTGACCACAAGCCATACTAGTTGCCAGCAGTAAAACAAGCTCACCTATAAAGAACATGGGATGGGAGGGGGACAGTACAGTGGTGCTGGTATGAGAAACCTGCCAAAATGGATGTAAGAAATGATTGTGTAAGTGACTTATTGTCACTCTGAACAACAGGAATCAAATTTTATCATCTAAGCAAGTACATCATCTACATAACAGCAACCTCTCAAAAACTACTTATAACCCACTTGAAACCTATGGCACAGTTTTAAATAGTGTTGAACTGATTTGAAAAACTAGATTCTGTTTTGAGCACGTGGTTATTTTTAAATACGGGCCCTTGCACTTTATGTTTACAGCTACCAGACTCTGTCTTAACATCACTCTGTGTATCAGGCCAATGCTGTGCTACCAAGAATTCTGAAAACGGAATCGTATCCCCTACAACAATCACTTCAGAGTGCGTATGAACTATGAACAGGCATCCTGAAACTAAAACCCACAGCTCCTTGGCATATTTCCCAGAAGTGCATTGCAGTACATCAATTTTAGATTGTTAAAAACCAGGAGAAAGAAAATTCTAATAAAAGAATTATTGTTTTTTAAAATAGCAATAAAAATTCTTTGAAATTATGCTATATGAACTGTATTAAACATTGAAAATCATCAAGTACAATGACTACTATTCGGACCAAATGAATGATAAAACCAGATTCTGAAGGTATCTTGATTGATGAAGTATGACAAAAGAAAGTGATGTTAAATCATAGACTATTCAATTTTAATGTCTCTATAGTAGTAAGTCACATCTGCAAAAATCTAGAACACATTATATTACTTGTAAGTCTTCATAAAATACACAGTTTTAATAAATAGCATTTGCTAACATTCTAAATTAAAGAGTTTTCAATACAGAAAGTACTCAGAGGTGCCAATATCTACAAAGGAAACACGCTGAACTGCTGCCATTTGTGAAGTCAAACTACAGGAAAATAGACTTGTTGTTGCTGTTGTTGTTCTAGGCAATATTTTGCCAGACTGCAAAAGGCATAACACTGGGATATACAGGAACCTGAGCGCAATAAGGGAAGGTTCCTCAGTATTTTGCATTTCAGGCCTTAGAAGAATAATACACCTGCAGAACTGCAAGCTCCATGTTAATATATAGAGACTACACTTGTGGCTTGGCTTTTTTTATGTTGTTTCCCAGGTATTTTTGCAATGTAAGCATGAAGATTTGGTGCTTTTGAAACACTCTGTGGAGACAGAAGTCACCTCCTCCTGTGAGTGGAGTGAGAGAGGAGGAGGGGGCCAGCAGGAAGGCTGGCGGATGGGCGCTGGGGTGGACCCCCGGCCCCAGAGGCTGCCTTGGGCGGCACCTGCACCGCTCGTGCTCCGGCCCGCAGCCCCTGACCTCCCTGTTCAAACCACCTGCAACAAGAGGGAGCAGATTTTTACTTCTTCGCTTTGCCATCAAGCGTCTGTGGAGTGAGATCCTGAGCAATGGAGTAAGATCCATTTTACACAGGCCACCAATTACCATCGCAGAGTGATGGTTTTCCATCGCCGAATTTAACAGCTGTGAAAAATGACAGATTTCATTTCCCACCTCTCACTCAGCCGGCCACCAGCCGATGTAGTACGTCAATTTTTAAAATATTCCCTAGATTTACGGTGTTTTCACTATTCATAATACAAAGCAATTCTAGAGTATATAATGTGTAACAAGCTAACAAGAAAACTTCTAGAAAACTAGAGAGAAGTTACCAGCATCCAGCTGGGCTCAATTCTGCCAGTATCGCAGCTTTTGGGAAGAACTGCAGTTCATATAATAATTCCATCATTTGGAAAGCTTCCTGACACAAATAAGCTCTTCATCCATGGGGATGTATAAGGAGAGACATACGCCCCTCTATGAATTAATGTTTCCTTCCACCATTCTAAATGCTTAATGCAGAACATCTTCAAAGATCATAATTGTAAGGCTATTATGCAGTTTAACTCCCACAGAAAGTACACGGAGCTAAGTGCATATTTGTCACTGCAGAGGGGCCAGAATTGGGTTTTCCTGGCTTCTAAAATCAGAAAATTGCACTTCTCCAAATGGGCTTTTGATAACAGCTTATTGTTTTCAATCCACAGAATTCAAAACACCATTACTTACAGTTTTATGTTTGAGACAGAAATGCCAAGTATTCAACTGTGCAAAGCACAGGAAATGCAAATCGCATGTATATACAAAGCATATACAAAGAAGACAACTCTTTTATTTGTACTTATAGCACAGAGCTAACAAATAATATCTCCATGCAGAAATCAGAAATATAACTGTTAATGCCTGCACGCATATACTTACTTCCAAACTGTAATCACTGTATAAAATACATGTGGACCGTTAGATGCAGCTGTAGGATTATAGTCCTCTCGCTACTTCTGAAGGAAGTATTATTGAGAATTGTCTCAATTTTGCTCTGATTTCCACCTGGGCCAAGCCCACGGAGCCTAACAGAGCCAGCCAGAGACTGAACAAGTGCATGAGTGAGTCCATCCTGCCCAGGACCAGGGACGCGACGGCTTCTGCTGCACAGCTCAGCAGAGCACGGCTGGAAGCAGGAGACCATGGCGGTACCAACCTCCTCCCAGAAAACTGTAGCTGTGGCTCAAGCTAAGTCAGGGTGTACTGGCTTTGTGTGGCAAGGTTTTGGTAGGGGGGGGTGTTACAGGGGTGGCTTCTGTAAGAAGGTTGAAATGCTCACATCGTAACTCACATGCAAGAGGTTCATTTAAAATCTAACCTGTACTGTTGCACTGTATCTATGTTCTTTTTCTACATAGAAAGGCCATATTTCATCTGTGTTAAATTCCTGTCTTTAAATTAAGTCTCCCCTTTTCCTCAAGACTCCAGAGAAGTAAATCAATGGTTGATTTCATGTTCTTACTGAAGCCTGAATTTATTTTGAAATAGAGCCCAAGGAAAAAATAAAGCAAGCTAATTAAGTATTGCTTTGGGCTCAGTAATATCAATGCTCTTGTTGCCTACTTACATTGTTTCAATTCTGCTTTGAAGTTGTTTTCACATATTTCTGGTTGTTTGCCTTATGTTTGTGTCAGCACCATGTTAAAATTCAAGACTTAGTTGTCTAATTAGCACTGTCTCATTTCAGCTGTATGTACCAAAGTCCGGACACAATGCAGGATAACATCTGACAGGTTCAAATCTAACAGGTTCTAGCTTCCAGTGCAAGACCAGCTGAAGTGATTTACCGACCTTTGCAGGTCATGCGACTCTCACTACAGCTGCAACGGCATAATCTATAGGACGTACCCATTAATGCTGAAATCCTAGTCCAGCTAAGCGAATGGGTTTTGCCATAGCTCAAAAAGGGGAAAAAATGTTACCATAAAACTTCTTCCCTCTGACTATCAGCCTGCATCTCTTCAGTCGTTTTCTTTCCTGGTAAACAACTGAATGTGAACGCTCTGTCCCAGCTCATAGTTCAGTGATAATACAGTCCATGCAGAAAGCAAAAAGAATATTATTTTTTTTATCCCCCTAACCATGCCATTACGCAGTTTGGTTTATAAGGCACCTTTAGGAGACTTCACTTGGCTTACTTTGTGATTTGTGTGAGGTGTTTACAATTTTATAACATATATATATTTGCACATTATAAATTTGTATTTTAAAATGATCTCTTACCACACTAAAATGTGCCTATAGGTATTGCTTTCTACAGCTAAGAAATAACTTTTTACTTTCTGAGAGAGAGTGATGATTTTGGTGCATGTTAGGCAAAGTTCTAATTTGGACTTCGTGATGAAAATATACATGCTATTTTCAATAGAAAAGTAAATTAAAATTCAGATCCTTAATTCAGAATTGAGATTCTTAATAAAAATAAAACCAAGGAGAATTCTAAACCTCATTGTCGTGGTTTAACCCCAGCCGGCAACTAAGCACCACAGGGCTGCTTGCTCACTCCCCCCAGTCAGTGGGATGGGGGAGAGAATAAAAAAAAAAAGTAAAACTCGTGGGCTGAGATAAACACAGCTTAATAGGATGGAAAATGAAGAAGAAAACAATAACAATGACAATAATAATGATTTTAAAATGACAATAATAATAATAACAAAAGAATTAGAATATACAAAAGAAGCAAGGCACAATGCAATTGCTCACCACGTGCCAAAATGCCCAGTCAGTCCCCAAGCAGCGATCCACCCTCCCCCAGCCAACTCCACCCAGTTTATATACTGGGCATGACGTCTCATGGTATGGAATACCCCTTTGGCCAATTTGGGTCAGCTGCCCTGGCTGTGTCCCCTCCCAACTTATTGTGCCCCTCCAGCCTTCCTGCTGGCTGGGCATGAGAAGCTGAAAAATCCTTGACTTAGTCTAAACACTACTTAGCAACAACTGAAAACGTCAGTGTGTTATCAACATTCTTCTCATACTGAATCCAAAACATAACACTATACCAGCTACTAGGAAGAAAATTAACTCTATCCCAGCCAAAATGAGGACACTCATGTATAAATCTAGAAATTCAAATAATAAAGGTTTTCTGTATTGATAATACTCATTGCTACTTACACCCCACAACATGCCTATCCGCCCAGTTTTTATCACTGAAGACACAGGAAACCTAACCTTGCAATAAAATTCTGTTTCACAACAGCTCGTTCAAATAGCAAATGAAATTGAAAGATTATCCAAGGTAAAGATGATACATGTGATACACTTGCAGGAGTGCTTTCTAACACGTATGCTAAAAGCTTTTAGATACGGAGTTCTGCTACGATCCTAATGACCCTTGCGAAACTGTCACATTCTTTTTCTGCCTGTTTGTAGTAAATAAATAAACCTGCTCTTACCGACACAGTAACAGAAGAAATAATATTTCGATTACTGCAAATATATATTTTCTCTCTGTGTGTGTGTGTTAAAAAGTATAGCTTTACACCTGCCTGCCTCTCCGCCAGAAGCTGGGACCATTACCCACGACTTGTGCCGAAGGCTGAGCAGACGGACAGACAAGGACCCCGGGACAGAGGACAGCCTCCCAGAGCGGCGCTGGCTGCCATGGAGGCAGCTCCCCCCTGGGAAGAGACCATGCCATGTTTATAACCACCCACTGCCAGGCTTCAGCTTCACACCTTTCCTTGTGCCAGGTCCTTCACTGCATCCTCCAGCTGCAGGCACCGAACAGCAGCTATACACAAAGTACTCACAACAGAAGGGCAGCACAGACATTGCAAAGTGGCCACTGCTGCTCTACACAACCCTACACCGAAGCTCTTTTGAGAGATTTGCTCATTTCCTGTCCTAGAAATAGAGATTAGTTTTTATAATTCTTCCACCTGCCTGCACAACCAAACATATTGCCAGCTTAGAAAAGAGCATAATGGAAAAACTATTTTCAGCAGTCTAGCTATTTATTATTCTCCTTCGTAAAGGTAAGAAAATTGTAAATACTTGTGCTCCTTTTCCTCTTGAAAAACCTGAAGGAAAGAGCCATGCCATTTCCAATGCCATTTCCAGCCTAAAGCAGCTACATTAGGAGAAACACAGCAACAAAATAATTTACTGTATAACTCGATCACTGCATGGTTATCAAGGCTATGCAGCTGGCGAGCAGAATTGATGCATGGTTAGGTACAAATCCTTTGTGGTGGTATGTTACAATACCACATCACTACTGAAAGAATGACTTTTTAAAACATGGACAGCTTGATGACCCTGAACACCTTCAATTAATTTCTGACTATGCCACTTCCTATGGTAACTAAAACCAAAAGTGATTTCTTGAAAGGGTTTATGGGTTTTTTATGGGTTACTAGAAATGTGCTGGATTGTCTTATGATAGCCTTGAATTCACATAAGTTGTGTTACAGGGAACTGGTATTAGTTTTAACTGTTGATTTTGGAGAGTAATTGAGACTTTGAGGTAAAGTGAGCATGTCTCCCAAACCAGTAGAGCTCTACTGAGGGAAACAGATTTTCAGGTTCTCCCTATAATTTCAACAGCTCCAAATACGCCTATGAATATTGGGCTGCATTAACCAATCTTTGAGGCATACAGTGATTACAGAATGAGAAGAGGAAATCAATCAGATTGTCAGACTATTGTATAAATGCTCTTTCCCTCATCAAAGGTAAAATCAGTTGCATTAATTACAGCTGTATACAATCCAAGAAGTTTCGCTGAAAAGCTTATCACTGTAACTAAATTGGCATCAATAAACACAAAGTAAAAATGTGTTCATTGAAAAATAAAATTCTCAGTTAAAATCTGACATGTTAGATGCTTGGCACATCTGACATAAAACTAAAAAGTGACACTTATTTCCCACTACATTTTTTCTTCCGACACTTCTTTATAAAATATGCCCATTGACAATGCTGAAGAGAGGCAGGTTACTTGATATTACTAAAATCTATCATTTGACCTTGCTGTTCTAAGCTTTCTGCACACAGAACAATAAGGTGGTCCCCAGATGAAGCGATTTTCAGTATAAGAGCAGAGATCACAGCTGCAGACAGACAGGTATGAAATCACAAAAGAGACAGAACAACCGGTCACCAGCACAGGCACCAGTGTGGCAGCCAAACTTGTCACGAGCTTTTTTCTGTTTTTCAATCCATCACAGAGAAAGAGAAATTTTCTGAGGTGAGAGCAACAGAAGTTAAGTTTGGCAGCTGTTTGCAGGGAGCATTTTACAAATCGGACCAGGAAAAGTGGCAAGCTGGTTTCAATGGCTGATGGGTGGTAGGTGCAGGTCAGCATCTTGAAAGTACATTACAAAAGACATACAAAGGTATGGAGAGCTTTAAGAGTGAAGGACATGAAGAATCTGGAGAGAGAAAAATCAGTAGCTTTAGCTGTACCACAGAAATATTGTAACAAAATTTGCAGCATTTAAAATAAAAATGTGAAAGTAGAGAGATGTCGAAGAGGTTACAAGCCTGGCTCTAAGTAATTAACGGAGATGTTAAGAAACCATGACAAAATAAAATCAAGGTGAGGAAAACTTATTTAGCCACACTGTACTTCAAGGACTGCCTAAACAAACCTTAGGATCTACCCTGGGACACACGTCTGGAGCAGAGAGAGAGGACCCACAAGTCATCATATTGGAAAAAATAGTTGCTGTACATCTCTTTGCCCTGAAATAAGATATGGAGGGAGAAGATGATCAGTGACTGAGTTAACAGAAGGACAAGAAGGGCCTCCTTCAATATATTAGCAGAAAAGCTACTAAATAGAAAGGCAGACAAATAGCTCCAGTAAGAAAAGCAGGTTTCAAAACATTGTTCTGCACAGAAAGTCTTATCTTCTGCTGGCCCACTCTGCTATAAAGGAATAAAGCATGCACTTACACAATTAATTATCTTTTTTTATGAAGAAAAAGATGAACACTATGAGTAATATATGCCATAAAGGCAATAGCAGGAAAGCAATTAAGTCACTAGTGGTCACAACCTTTACAGCATTTGTAAGCACTCTGTTCTGCATCTCAGCATCACTCAAAAAAACCAACAAAGAGCCTTAGATTATTTCTTGACACTCATTAAGACAGAGTTAGCTAACTTTGATAAGGGATTTCAAAATCTTTTTTGTTTTATCTCCACATTTGCTGAATAATGAGACTCTAATGGCTGTCAGACAAAATACCTACTTTCTCACCAGTTGTGCAGTCTACTGAGAAATGAGGCTGAAAAACCCGTAGGGCTCTGTTCTAGAAAAATTCCACTGCAAACCTACATGCAAATCAGACAGCACAGTGCATCTATTAACCCTTTAGTTACCTTTAGTTTTTGTAAAATGTTCTTTTTCTTGTACTTCAGGCCTGTCTGAAAAACGGCTATGTTTATTATAATGAAAGGTTGTTACATGAAATAAATCTGTTTGACACATTCTAAAGAAAACCAATTTTGCTTCCATACAAAGATGAGAAACAAATGGAAGCTATAAATATAAAGCTTTTCATCTCAAACACAAATGTGCGCTGAAATAAGCTACAACATATTTTCTCAAGATACTGAAGCTACATTAGGAAACGTCTGGATGGCTCTGCAATATTGAGTGAACTCTGTAGCTAGACTGATTATTTGATTAACTGCATCACTACTCTCCTACGGGCTGAGCTGAAGTATCTTTTTCATTTCAGAAATATTGCTTGTTTGGCTATGGTACAACAGTGTTGTTGATACTTAATTTCTTAGATATTTTATTTCTGATTTGGCATACCAAAGACTCCAGGGAATTTTCTTACAAAGGAACCTGTCATTTTTTCAGAGTACAAACTATTTGCAACTGATCAGATTAAAGATGTAATGTTACAAAGGTTTGGTTTTGAAATTTTGGATGGGTTTAATTTTTATGAAAGCAGACTGATGAGAATTAGAAAATATTCAGAAGTACACACGGTTCTGCAATGGTAAATTCTTGCCCTGCAAAATCTATTTCTGTACCTATTTGTACACCTTCCTGACCAGAGAGCGCCTGCTGCTCTGACTACTGGCGTGTCTGAGATGACCCCACTGTATCACCAACAATTTTTAGTCAATCCCTTGCATAGTTGGGGATTCTTGAGGAATTGGTTTTGGTTTGTTGGCTGGTGTTTTAGATCTGTTTTACGGACCAAGATCAAGAAAAATCCGGGTGGACTCACCAAGCAGAAAAGATAAAAGAAAAAAGGCACTCACATTTCAAAAGTCTCTTACTTAATGTTTCAACACAATGCAATTTCTCTGTGCATAAGTAAGAGGAACAAGAAGGGTTGATTCTGCCCTGTTAGCCAAATGCAGAAGTGTACATACTAGGTCTGGAGCAAACAAACTAACTTCTAACGCTTACTTGAAGCAACTTGCGCTGTGCAACCACTTCACCTGCTCATCTTCAATTCTGCTTTTTTACAGAATGCAGGTTATATCAGACTTTTCTTTTCCTCATTTGAAAAGAGACTAATACAATTCCCCCCCTTTTACAATATTTAGACTGAATAGGGTGAACAGCTAACTATGGTAAATGCGGTGTGTCAGTTCTGGAGAAACCAGCTTGTCTACAAACAAACACCTCGTACCCCCGGTATAGTAGGTTGGGAAAACTTTCTCTGGAAGTTTGTTCATAAAACTCAGCAAGATCAGTAGCACTATGCTGCCAGAAGTTGAAAACAAGGTGGTTCTAAGCAAGGGACACATAACAACACACAGCTAGCAAGGGTGAACATTAATTTAACAAGTATTCATAAAGTGAGACCATCCAACAGCTTAGTCTTCCTGGGTCCTGTTGCTGTATGTCTAGGCAAATTTACTTTAAACCTACCTTAACCTTTCATCTTTTCTAAGCTATGCCAGTCTGTATTGGCTGGAATGGAAAAATGCAAGAGTTGGAAAATTATCATACAGTTTGGGCAAAGTTTGAAATACAGTATAAATTCTGTTATTACAAAATGTGACTCATCTGGGTGAAAGTAAATGTTTTTGCTCATTAAATTTATTTTTTCCTGACACCAGAGATCTATTATTTTGTAAAAATTTTATATTCCCATTACAGACTCTGCCACATTTATTTTAGAGGTCCTGGAATGCAAACTTTCTATAGTACTGCATTGCCTTTTTAACATTTAATAATGTAGGAATCCTTAGAAAAATAACATTCAAAGATTACAATAAACATACTGTATTCTGCCCAGACATCCTTCACTTCTGCTTAAAAATGACTTGGTTCATCTTCTCAACTGTAAAAATAACATTGCCTCCTCCATCTATGAATCTGAAATGTATTACTAGAAACACATTTCACTTGTCATTTGTGAAAAAAAATCTTAGAATTCAACCCACAGCTGCTAAAATGCTTTGGAACTCAATACAAAATTTATGGGTGTCTAAATAAATGAATCAAGAAGAACTAACAATCTGCATGCAAGTACACCCTCGCGAGCCTGTGTCTGAACTACTTACTCGGTACTTGCCCAGGCAGAACTACCATTGAAGTCAACTATGAAACACTCATCTTCATTTCAGTTAAATTACATCTATAATTGTGCATTCTCCCTGACTTCTGTGGCAGGTTTTCCTGAGGACTGTATTTAGTCATGCCCTCAAGATTTGACAAATAAATTGCATTTCAAATATAACTTGTCTAACAGACACCAAAATATTTTCACTGTCCTTGAAAACAAGTAATAAGGAAATAATATGGAACCTATTGTTTGTATATATAAATTTTATGTTATAGGAAATGTAGCATATTTCTCATACCAAGTCAATAACACAGCAGCTGTAGAATTAAGGTGGGAAGGATGATAAAGAAAGATTTTTCAAAAGACCTATTTAAATGTCTGATGTGCCAGCCATGGATATTTTTGCTTTTGTTTTTGATTCAGGATCTCTGAACAATTCTGTATCAAAACCAACTCATCAACTTCTTGGTCTCAGAATTGCCTGCCATCCCCTAGCAATATGCATTTTTCCTTGTGTTCTAAATGCTGCTTGGATTTATGTTACAAAACCAAAGATAAGTATGAGTAAAAATAACATTTACCAAAAAATCCCAAATCAAGCCACACTATTGATTATGTGGAATTTGCCGGTAGACCAGCTTGTACTCACAGAGGTCTTTTCCTTTACGTAAATAGTTGCTGAGAAATACAGAAAAAAGCCACCAGCAAGACTGTTTTTCCCAACCATAAGTACATGTTTTCCAGAAAAAAAGGTTAAAAAATAGAACATTTATCTCATTTAGGGGCAAAACCAAAGCATCCTGGACCAACAGCATTGCGCCTGACCCATTCTTTTACATTTGGAGACTAAATTCACTCACTGGCTGAGAGAAAAGGAGGAAATTTAACTCAAATTTTACAGATTTGACACAGCCTTTAACTTTGGCACAACTGGAGAGACAAAACTCCATTCAGTTACCAATTGTATGAGTAACTGCCAGCATTCTGTTGTTTATTCTCTGATTATGTGATAAAACTAGATGTATGACATCAAAAGAATGCCCTTACTTCTTTAGCAATATATTTCTTTAATATGCTTCGTGAAAGTACTAGGTACAGATAAACCTATTCCTTCCAGGCTTGTTAAAAAAACTACAAAACCAACAGCTGCCTTTTTGGGGAGTTTTCCATTCTTATGGATTTAAAGGGCTAATTTCAGTCCTACGTAAATAAAGAGAACTTCCACTGATTTGAATTTCTTAGTCATCTAAAAACAAACCTAGGGCTTGGTTCACGAATTAATTTTTTTCTTAGGCAAGTAATACTGTCATTCATCATCAAAATAATAACCATCTTAAGGTGATAGAGGGGGATAGTTTATTTCTCTCATTTGCAATTTTTACAAAATCTCATTACATAACCCTCACTTTTTAGGGTACTTCTGGATCACCCTTCTTCCTAATGGAAAACTGCAAAGCAGATGAGTGACATTGGTATCTCAGTCTCAACTCTCTTTTTGCCAGCTGCTTCTTTTTTGTCCCACTTTCTCCTCTTCTCCATTTCCTTACCTGAAGACTCAAGAACTCTTGTAATAGTATGTTGTAAAGAAAATGATGAGTAAAGAATGATGTGATATGTAATAGTTCTGGTAGTGCCACCTCTCTGGTATTATGTCCTCTATGGAAATACACATACATACATTTGCTAGTAATTTTTGTTATTTCATATTCATCTTATTATCATTCCATTATCATTATCATTCTATCCCCCAAAAATCTTTGGATATTCAATAGGCACATAATTAGCAGAACAAACAAGAAAAATAGATGCCTGATTTCATAATATACAAGGTGCTGAAAGATTCAATGTATATAAATGGATTCATTAAATGACCTCATACACCTGGCGAAAAAAACCCACTAGCTGAGAACATCCCTGGCTCTGCTCCCACTGTCCAGCAACATTAGTAGAGTCAATCTTGCTTGGTCCAATGCCTATCTCTACCTCTCCCCAAAGTAAGAAAAACTTTGCATAATTTTAAGGATGCTAATGAAAAAATATGCAATGAAATTCCAGGTTTTAGAACTGGAATAAGTAAAAGTATTAGTGGTATACGGTTTTAATGACACAGGACACAAGAATGCTCAAGCACAGAGCACAGCACCCAAAAAGAGTTACTTCGTCTCACAATAAACTTTTGATGCAGAGCTTTTGCTTAAAATTACTGCAGGAGAAAAAGCTTACCATCTCCTCAAAACAAAATCCTGCTTGCATGTATTTCTGATTGATATAATAACTGGAGAAAGAAAAGACTGACCTTTTTCAATTTGAAGAGGAATTGCAACAGCTCATCAATGTAATTGTGTCAGCCGCAGGGCTTATTTTTCAGTTAATGGCACCTATGATCAGTTTTCAGTAGAGGTGCAGAATTTGATATGTGCTAGTTAGCATTATTATAGACAGACTGAAGAAACACCTGGAGCTCCCAGGAGTTTATCAACACCAAAATGTGCAGGACGACTGCTCTTCCATTCAGGTTGTAAGACACACATGGAAAGCTGAGGCTTGAATACCCACTTTTGAAAAGTATGAACAGTAAGGGTGACAGGGAAGAAGGTGTTTAAAGATCCAACCTGTTATAACGATTTCCTGTTAATAGACTTTGATCTGCTAATTATCCTTTTGGCTAACCTTTCATCCTAAGAGCATAAACCAAACAGCAACTTCCTGAAACAGCTACTGAAATAACCCACCAGAAAATGCCCAGAAGCTATTTATTACTAAATCCAGTACAGGCATTATGTGTGCCGCTGACAGTATATTTTACATATCAATACTGATAATACAATGTTCATGTAAATACATGCATGGTACTTGCAACAGTGTATCTGTGATGAATTTATGAGCATTTATTAATTCTATTTTATATTATCAACTATAAGTGCACTGCGGTCAAGCAGCAAATTCTATACTGTGCCTTCACCTCTGTTTTGGGGACAGTTTTAATGGGCAGCAATATAGGCTGATCTTCAGACGGCTGTGAAACACTGAATAAAAAGAGAACAAAACTTACCATCTTCAGAGGGTTTAATGAAAAAAAGCCCTTGAAATGACTCTCCTTGGTGGCTGAATTTGAATTTACTACTTAGTTGACCATAAACTAATGCCTTTATCTAACAGAAATATGCCAGTGCTTAGCAGGCACTATCTGAATACACATAGACACAGATGCATGATTATTTTAAAGAGTATAACTTCAGCAGAATTCCTTATGTAGGCCTAAATGTGAAGAACTGATGAGGCTCAACAGTAGCTTTTGATGGAGGCTAGACATAACGACAAGCATCTTTGAGGGGCACAAGACAGAACCTCTAAATATGGCTCATGGACACTGGGGGACAGCAAGCCAAACACATCGTTGTTGTGTTCCTCTCCTAGAGCCTCTCTCTTTCCCGGCCCCACCGTCAAAATTCAAGTTTGTCACAACACATTTTGAGGTCTAGAGGACTTGGGTACATTACAAAGAATCACAAGATTGAGGAATAAATACCCTAGAAACACCCTAAACTTTGAGGTTCTTATAACGATATCTGTATGACAAATAACCTAGAAATCCCCAGAACAGATATACCACAGTTCAGCTGTGGAGGCTCTGTGACTCTACCTCCTAGCTATTTCTGAAGGATTAACTAAAAAAGAAAGTTCATTGGAGCTATGTAAACAAGTCATTCCTTTAAAATGAGTGGAAAACTAGGTGATAAATGGAAATAAATGCTAAGGTGAAAAGGGATTTTGTTAAGAGAACTGGTATCATTTTTAGGATTACTCTAAGTACAGAGATGCATATGGAAAAGTTTAGAATTTAAGCATTGGCAGAAAGATTTTTAAAATAAGCAATGAAAGCAACATGACTAAGGGAGCGTTCTGATGGTGGACTTGCAAAATACGAACAGAGCCCTCCCTTGAGACCTTACACCTCATCGGTAGTTGATGAATAAACAGCACTCATAATTGGGACACTGGACAAATCCAACCCATTGTAATCTTCCTGAGTAAATGTGATTCAACATGTTGCACTCTATGAATAAAAAGAAAAACCACTCAGTTTTGTTGTCAAAGCACCTACAGAAAGCCCTTAAAGAACTAAAACCCACAGACAAGACCTCAAGGTCAACTTTCTAAGTCTGATAAAGCTTGGAGTTGCCAGTGCTGTCTAACAGGCCAACTAATTGCCATATGTCTACACGACATCAAGTGGCATTTATTAGGTCCATCAACATGTCTAGGCTGTTTTCAAAATGTGAGCTAGCCCATTTGGTGTCAGACACTGTACCACACTCTAGCATGACAACGTTCCCCAGAACAACCTCCAGCTGGTTTTAGTTATACAGCTGTAATGACTGGAATAACTCTTACAGGGCCCGAAAAGGATCGAGAAGCTGGCAAACAACTTTCCAGTCGCATTCCTTTCCTGCTGTCCTTGTCATACATAGCAGATCAGCAAGGACTACTCATATGCTGGAATATCATCACCATGACCCTTTGAACTGCTTGTTGAGCTGCCCTGAGATGTGGCTACAGAACAAAGCAGTAGTAAGCGGGGTCAGGATTTGAAACAGGGTCTACTATTTGGCCTAGTTAGGTGTGTAATGTTGCCTATTCCTGTACCAGCTTAACAAAAAGGAGTTTTCACAGAGAATGCAAAGGGTTTATCTGTCCCTACTAAGTCCCAAGTAGCAGAGATTTTTGCTCTTATTTGAACGAGGACTGAACTTAAAATGCCCATACCTATCATTTCACAAACAGCTCTCACTGGCACAAAGGAAATAGAGAATATACTGAATGGATCAAAGACAGAAAAAAAAATGACCTTACTTTTATAATCTGAAACCTGGTTTTGACTCTTTTGCATAGTTTAATAAAACAGTTGCATTTACTTCCTGATTTTTATATCAAAGCAAAATGCAAAGAAGGTGATACCACATCATCTGTCTGCTTCATTCTGAACTATTTATTTTGATTTGGAAGTATGATCAAAGAATCCCTCTTTGCTTGATAAGTAAACAGTGACATTTCAATCCAGTTATTATCATATGCATTCCTAAAAGACTCATCACTGTAAGCATCTAGACTATGCTGACCTGGGATCACAGACACCGTCTTCTGTTGCATTCTCAGAGCTATATTTAAAACACACTCTAAATATTGTAAGCTGTGTTATGTACTGGTTGCTACCCCTGCCCTTTTCTAAAGCAATGCCATACATATATGCCATACATACATGTATACTTCTGTGTGAAGCCATCCTGAAAATATTGGGCTTCCACAGGGATGGAAGGGAATCTTTTCCCCACGCGAAAGAGCAGCTCTCAGTGCTGTTAACACTCCTGTTCTGTAACCACATCTCAAAGCAGCTACAAAAAAGCTTGCAGTGTCACAGTAGTGATTTTCTAGCATATGAAACTATTCTATACCCATTACTAGACTTTTCCTGAATGGTTAGAGAAACTTTGTGGGAGACAGGTTATGAAAGGGTTCCCTGTGAAGGCCTCCAGGCTGCAAATACCCACCAGGACAAGCAGACATGACCCAACAAGAGGTAGGGGAACAACAACCTTGTCACACATCATCTGTGGCATTTTCTTTCCTGTCTGCAGAAACAGGGAACAGGATAGGATGGTGGTACTTACAAGTACCAATAAACAAGTATTTTCAAAATGGTGAAGAGTTGTCCACTTAGAAAATAAGATCGCATAGTAGTCTAATCATGTTAGGATGTAAAACTTGTGCAATCCAACCCATCAATATCCACTTACCTGAGGTTGCAGCCAACTCAGCATTACGGTACTATGGCTTTATCGTTACATGTTTGCTGATTATCAATTTACAAAAATAATTTCTGAGTCATGATGTATTATTAACATCAGCGGGGAAGACCACTCTCTCACAACTTGGGCATCATCATGCTCAGACTGAGTTCCAGTCACCCCTTTCCATTCGGCTGCGGCCACTCGTTGTCCACAGGAGACCACATTATTCTGGAAACTTCCCCAAAGACCTTAAAGATTAATTTAACTTTTGTAGCTCTACCAGCAGCCACACTTGTCAAGTTGAAAGGAACAGCTGTAGAGAGACCACTGCATCATAAGTTTTGAAAAATAAGGACTGGATGAATTTGGGTTTTGCCTTTGATCGAGTCATCACACAAGCTGAGCTAACAGTGAAATTATTTTTCCTGTTACTAATACAATAGTGACTTGTGACAAATAAGTGTTTTGGATCTCATGCTTTGTCTGACCCACAGAAGACACGGCTCTGTAGCAAACTTAACTTGACATTTTAGTTCAACATATAGCAACTGTTCAGTCTGGAGAGCTCCAGATCATTCATCATTATGTCACTCAAAATGACAGCACATCAAAAAGGCTGCTAGTTGTGCCGGTTGTGTCCTTTTATTAGCAGACCTACATAAGAGAACAATAAATTCAGTTTATCAGTTTACTATAATACTCCCTACCCATTCTGCACTAATACCAGTAGAAGTACAGCAGATAACAAAGAAACACAAGAACTTAAAACTGCTTTCTCTGTTCAGCTGCTCATTCTCGTCTTCCATACTCAAGAAAAGGACACCAGGAATGACTTAATTCTTGATAAACATTTCTCAGGAACTTAGCAATTCTCCAAAGTACAATGGCTAAACAACAGCTCCACAGGTGGTGGAATTTAATTCCCTTCCTTGATTCCATTTAGCCCCTACCTTATGTCCTTCTAATGCAAGTTTTTCAGGCCTACACCACACATACACACTCTGAAATCCCCAGTCCTGAAGGCAAACATAGTGCCTGGCCAGTCAGGAGGACAAGCAAAACAGAGCTCACACAGCAGCATCTCTCAGGATGAACCATGGCTTCTCTTCCACCTAGGTGCAAATTTTCATCAAAATTTAGGAGTTTCATTAAAACCTCTTCATCTCATGAATTTTTTTTGACACTAGGCAATACAGTCAAAGTTTTGAAGGGGTCAGAGAATAACAGAGATAAGGATAGGTGATGTGACTGTAAGTCTCATTTCCTCTGGAAATCAGGATAAAAAAACAAGACCACAAATATACACACGAACTGAAACTCTTAGTATCAGAAATCTTTTAAGGAAAACTAAAATATACCTGTAGATTTAATATATAGTAACAATCCATTTCTCAGAGAACAAAACCTGTGTTAAAATACTCAGAAAAAATGGTATCAGTTAATTTGCTCCAAGGCAAAAAAACCCCCGCCACTGATTCCCAGAAGCAACATAGTGATTGCTGTAACCGCAATAAGCATTATGTTAAAGAGCTAAACATATGTTAAAGAACAGATGAACAATAGCCTCTGTAAGGGAAAGTGTAGCTGAACAAAATTATGGTTTGGTTTCAAGCCCATAGCCTGGTAAAAACCCAGTCTCCAAGCCATTCCCCACCTCTGCGACCAGCATTCCCTGTGCATATGGAGAATTTGCCACTCCAGGTTAAGGTTTTTGTCCTCCCAAACATCCCATCCGCAATCTCCTGTAAAGCAGCAACAGGCTCTGAGGAGCCTCCCCTCCATAGAGAACCCCACTGTTCTCCTAACGGGAAGAAAGGGTTTAACTAAATCGCCACTGTGATTTATTTTTAATGTAGAAATGCTTGCAGTGGTATAATCCAACAGACACAGATGGTAATCTGTCTAATTTGTGCAGAGTAATTAATAGCATAAACAACACACTGTCAAAACAGGGCAATATAAAAATATCAAAAGCACGTTTCCCTTGTCATTGATCAGATTATTTTATCAAAAACTGAATGTAGACATGTGAATTATTTTAGGTATATTGCACAGAGAAGAAAATTGAGTCACCGACAGATCTCATGGTCTGGCAAAGGAAACACAAGACAGATCCAGACTTATGGAATAGATGACAGAGTTTGTAAAAGATGCTGAAACTTTTGTTATTTGGCCCTCAGCCTTTGGCACAGGCAGGGGAGTGCATGATACAAATACATTATCACAGAATGCATTCTTAACATACTAAATCCTCTAAAGTTTGAACTGATATCTTACTTAAGCATTTGTCTGAGTTCTTACAGTTTACACCTGGAGCAGTAAGCTACTTTAACCAAAGCTATTTTTCATATTTCAGAGAGTAAAATATTTATCAAGTATTTTAAATCTCTTTCCATTCAATAGTCCACATTTTATTTAGATAAATAGTAGCTTGCTACTGTTTTATAGTAACATGGCTTGTTTACCTGAAGATGCTACTTGGATTCATGTTATCTCTCTCAAACCTAAAATGTGATTTGCTAGGTGAACCAACACAAAATTTGGGGCCCATTGTCATTGCTAAGGACCCAGACAAAGACAGTTTTGGCACTGCTGTGAAGAGAGCAGAATGACAAGTAGCCAGTGATATGAATTTTTTTTTTTTTTTTTTTTTTTTTTTTTTTTTTTTGGTGCATGTGTCAGAAAACTGTCTGTCATTCACCTTACGGCATCTGAGTCAAGCTCAGCTCCAGTGAAGAGGATAATAAATGGCTACCAAGGCAGAAGCAAATTTATCAGAAGCAGTCTGTTAGACCAACAGATGGGTAGCCCACAGTAGGTGTTTTCTCCTGGATAACAAGTACAGTATTTCAGACTGTCATTTCAGGAAATTCTCCTGTTTCATTCAGTAACACAACACTGACAGAGCAGAAAGAGACTCAAGCAACTCCACTGCAATTAGTGTTACTGATCTTCCTCCAAGTACTAATGGGGCAGGGTGGGGGAAGAAGTGATGTTGAAGCACTAATGAGCTGTGGAAGTCAAGAAATATCCATGACACAAGGCTTCACTACATTTCTGTAGGTGTGTTTTCCTGTTTGAGTAATATCACCCTGTTCAGAAAGGAAAAATTTCTTACAAAGGTTTCCTGGGCTTTAGCTAAATACATACATCTCAGACTTGCCCCTCCACCCACATCCATCCATTATTATTGTTGTAGGAACAACATCCATACTTTATAAGAGTAAATTTCACAGGTTTAAAAAAAAAAAAAAAAAAGGCATTTTTAGGGACACCAGGTGTTTCACAGATGTGAAAAAGCACTTTGATAATATCAAACCAATCAATTCTGTACAAGAAAGTATAGTAAATAGTTTAGAAAACATCACTGTCATGCAACTAGATTATTTCGTACAAACAGCAAAAAAGGAGAAAATAAAGAATGTATAGAACAAAAAGTTTTCATTGACCTGATTTGTCAGAGATGTTGGCTGTGACTGGCGTGGTGGAGCAGCTTGAGTTAGCCTTTGCGCTGTCCTTGGAAGAACCAACTTTGGGTTTATTTTTCGTTGCCTCTAGTGCTTTGACCTTCTTGGCATGTTTACTTCCTTTGTAGTGGGCCTCGGCCTGGCTCTACAAAGGAGAACAAATCAGGCTCACTTTTTTCTGTATTTCTATATAACACAATGGATGACAAGGCAGAAAAGTGACACTTTCAATAGTAGGCACCATATTATTCCACCTAGAAAATTTTAGCAGCTTTATGCTAACAGTTTTCCTAGATGTAAGTTCTTATATATTCAAATAACAGGATTTTAATGAATGGCACATGTTTTCAGTAACTTGGAAAAAGAGGCTTTGAGATTATATAAAGCTCTTTCACTCCTAATGTAATTCTTTGCTTCTATGGTGTTTAAAGATTTAAAGCACTATACAAATGTAAACACATCCAACTGAGAAAGATGCTACTCAATTTTCATGTACTGTTCCCTAGTCTTTATTGCTTGTAGTTAAAAAGATGTACCATGCTGTAACATGATTAAATAATCCATTTTTTCCTTCTGTTTGATCCAGTACAGAAGTCATAGTATTTTCATCATTACACTAACAGCAATTGAAACAGGCATTAGTGACTTTACGACTTCACTATCAGATCAAGCAGGAAGGGTTAAAATGAAGAAACACCATACCTATAAATTTCAATAGACCCAAGTAAAACACAGAAAACTAAATGCTTATCTGTCTTGACTGTTTTATAAATTGCCTTGAATATTTTTTTCCAAACACTAAGAAAATTGGAACCTGAACAACAGGAAGGAGAGGGACTTATATTTATTACCTTTTTTTTTTTTCCCTTTTTTTTTTTTTCTCCTCAAGTGCTTTATATATAATGTACTCTTCTTGGTCTGCCCAAACAGAACAGTAGAAATATACTGAGAGGTAATGTTTACTTCACTTTTGTCTTAAAACTATCTTCAGAAATTAGGTCAATGTTTCTGATGTTGCACAGCTAAAGCTAGACACATAAATAAATGCCTGTTTTTTCACTGATTTTGAGTCCCCATTATTGTTCCTGACTCTACATAACCAGCTGCCTTGACAAATCAGGCCACTTTGTTAGGTGCAAAACTAAGGAACTACATGCTTAATACAAACTCCAAAGCTTGGAAATTTCAGCTAATGAATCTAAATGTTTTTCTTGACTTCTTAAGAAATTAACTTACCAAAAATGGGTAAGAAATGTAATTTTATACAAAACACAGTCTATTTTCATAACATTATACTATTCAGCAATAGCTTTGCACTATTAGGATTTCCAAACATCATTCTTAAAAATTATTTCAGACATACTACTAGGCACCTCTATTGAAGGTTACATATTAACTGAAAAAGTTAATATTGTAGTTTATTTCAAAGTAAAACACTCAGAGAAAGCATGCTTCATGACCACACCTTGGTACCTGGCATATAAAAACATCAGTGCAAGTAAACTTTTACTATGTTCATGCAAAAACACATTCTCTCTCCTCAGCTGACTAGGACTATTTTATTTAGTTCACTGTGTTAAATGAAGCGAGCCATGAAACAAGACACATGCTTTTTATAAAAAGCAACTATAACATTCAAGATGTTTGAATTCCATAAAGAATACTGCCATAATGAGGAAAATAGTTTTAAGATCAGCAGAAATAGACACTACAATAAAGTCACCTTGGGACAGCATGTAATAACAGTTTTATCATATGGTAGAGTGTAAAAAAAAAAAAAAATTATATGCACTGTAAAAACTGATGGGAGAACTGCCTTTAAAATAGAGGACTGAAGTTTGTATACACTGAAGCTTCTTAAGTGATTATACACCCTGTGAAACACAGTGCTTTCCACCTTGAAAGGGTAGTGCATGTGATGTGTTGTGGCTGAATCTTTTCTTTTATAGATTTCAGTAAGCAAGCATTCAGTAAGAAGGGCTGCTAGATAAGTTTTACTTAGAATACCTTTGAAATTGAGATTTTTTAAAAAAAACTTTATTATAAAACCAGTAAAGTCTCCTCATCAATTGCTATTAGACTATTTCTTGATTTTAAAACATCTGAAATAGTAACACGTCTACAAACACAATTTAAGGATTATAAAGAAACAACTAAATAGCTATACCACTACTACTATGTGCACTACTTAAAGGGACACTTGTCAACTTCTGGGTTGGACTTCTTCAGTTCCGAATGTGCGTAGAGGAGCACAGATCTGTTTGCACCCTGTTACGTCGATGGGCTTTACACAGGCACAGGAGTCTCACCCTGTCTCTCTCTGCCCTTGCTGGATTTTGTCCATTTCTCTTAAGTTTTGCTGTTGCTGCCTGATGCACTAGAAGGAGGGTTTGCCATCAACAAAATTAAATGGACTGTTCACATGCTACAGTGTACAAAAAGTGCAGCTAAAAATTGAGGTGTATATATATATATACCCTTTCCATTCCAATAGTTCTAACTTTAAATAATAGCAAATGCAAGATTTTCCACTCAAGCATTCTCAAGTTGATGATGTCCCTTTAAATATTTGAACTCTATGCTCTGCGCATATGTGTGCTGTTGATAGGATCATATGCTGCCTGAGGCCAAAGCTATAACATAAGAGACATAAGTGCACTCAAGAGAAAGACTTAGTAAGTCAATTCCTTGATAATAAGCCTTTCTGCTGATATTTGCAATAATAATGCCTGCAATATCAGTAATAACCTACTACAGTCTTTGATTCCCTTCATTCAATCCTCATATAGAGTACATGAGACCTGTTGAGAACAAACAAGCCCAGGCAGAATTAAAATTAAGATTTTCATAAACACAAGCAAAGCCTCATGGAAATGTGGTCAAGGGATTCACTTTTGATTTAAGTTTTGTAATTACTATAATCTTTTTATTATCAAATTCATAGTTGTATACTGTAAGACCAAAAGGCATTGTTATGACCACCTAAGTAGGGCTTCTGAAAACACCAGCCTTTTCCAAAACTGTTTGAACTAGTCCATATTCCTTCGGGGAAAAAAATTGTCTAGCTTTAGCTTTAAAGTAGCTAGGGATGGAAAATCTACCTTTGGTAAATTGTTTCAGTGCTTCACTTTGTCAGTTAAGTACATACCATTTACTTCTACACCAAATGTGCCTAGTTTCAACTTCCAGTGGCTGGATTTTGTTAAACCTTTATTTTTTAGGCTCTTTCAACTCATCTCTGTTCTGTGAGTAGAAACACAGATAGTTCTTTTCAAATATGAAGTTAGAGGAGCATTCCTTGAGATACTGAAGCAATGTTTCCTAGCCATATAAGCACTATTTTCTAACCCTTTCAAGATACACCTGAAGTTCAGAGTTTGCTTATTATCCACTGTAGGATAAATTATTTGATTCAGCTGCCTTTTGGTAACTGAAATGCAATATCAACATGGAACTGTGTTCTGTGTAACTGTGTTAGAAAAACCATTGGAGTTTTCTGGAGTTCTAGTAAGCAAAAGAAAAAAGGATGCTGTGGGAATCTCAAATTAGAACGCAAGTTCTGATTATTACTGGTACCAATTATTCTGATTATTAATGCCCTGATCATTACTAACCCCAGTTTTATAAAATATTTGCACAAGTACCACATTAAAGGCAAACGTATTTGCTCCAAGTCCCATTTAAAACGTTCCTGACACAAATACAGCAATACAGTATAGGTTACGAGCTTTGTAACACACATCATTGAAATACTAAACATATCTTTGAAATAAGCCATGACATAAAAAAAATTTAATTTTTGGTTAAGACAAGAAGCTGAACATTTATTTTCATTTGCTCTAATAATCCAAAGAAAGTTCTGTAACACAAGGTTTAAAAGTCACATGTATAAAAGAAGCATAATTTATTAGTTTTAATACAAACCCCCAATAAAATACAAAACGAAATTAAAAGTAATTATTTTAGGGATGCAATATTTTAAATGGATACTGACTGTACTTTTTGATCATCATTAACATTAACTAAACTAAGTACAACTAATTTATGCAAATTCTGTATCATCAAAACAATATTTGAGAAAACACAAAAAAGTTAGGAAAAGCCAAAATAAAAATATGTAACCTTAATGAAACTCTCTGTACTCATGTACTGTGATGGTTTTTAATTGCATAATACTTTATTCCAGTGTATAGGGCTGCATTTACTGTAGGGCTGAATCAATTCTACAGTAAAATAATTTTTCTGTGCCACAATTCAATATTATTGGAATATTTATTTTTTAAATAAACAGATTAAGTTAAATTTATTGCTTACATAATAAAAATTAAATGTCACCATTGAACTTCTATTATTATTATAGTTTTTAAATTAAAAGTTTACTAGGTTAATGAGAACACTTTTTGAAAAAGTGGAGTAAGAAAATATTTCATATGAAAGAATTCCCTACCTAAAAGGAAAATCTAATTTTCACTTGGTTCTAAAACAGACCATGGCCTACTAGCTTGATATATATGCATTGCGACATTTTAAAATGGAATCCCCCTACTTACTAGAAAGTAAAGAAAGTTGTCAAGTACTGCTTAGTAAGATTTAATGAAGAGGAAATGCTTTAAGCTGCAATAAATGTGACATTACATACCAGCATGCAAAAAATATCTTTGTACTGACCTGCCAAATTTTACAAAAGTGTTTATGCGTTTGCCTGGCATTATTTTTTGATCAACAGGATGCATATTTTAAGAACTAAACATATGTGTAAATCTTTAGAAGATCATGGCTTAGTGAGAAGCTGTATTTTCAATTCAGTTGCAAATAATTAAGAGTATCATTGACAGACAACTAAATACGCACTTTTCTCCCATTGCTTTTCAAATTTCTACACCTTAAAATGGTGGGATGATGCCCATCCTCCCTTTAAGCAATCTAGATTTTTAGTTCCATTCACGGTGTTTTTAAGTAGTAACTAAAAAAAACCTTACCAATTAAACCTTATAACTTTTTTTTTTTTTTTTTTTTTTAGAAAGCCTTCTATACTATAAGGATTAATGACTTGGTTGTAAGAAAAGACAAGTTTTTCCTCCCTTAAAAATATATTTCATTGAGACACACAAATGATCCAAATGTTACATTTTATTTAAAATCTAAAGGTAATTGTTACTTTCAACTTCAAATCATTAAGTTTGAAATCTAAGCATCAGGATGTTACACTGTGAGACTACATACAGTACATTAGCCTTATATACCAGATTGCATCTAATAAAACATCAACAATGCAAATCTTTATCTTCTACATGTAAGCATCCTTTCTAAAATAAATGTGAATATCATTAGCATATTATAGTGCTTTAAATAACCTCAGTGGCTTTACTTTGGATAAACTTAAATATGTGTATATGTATAGATATGTGTATATAGAAAGATACAGATAACCAGGAAACATACAAATCATACAGATTCATTGATAGTGGTATTACCTTTAAGAAAACTTTGAAATTCAGGTAAGACTGCAGTACAAAAGATTACAGAAAATTATCCCTGTCAGGAGCAATGACTGACAGTATATTTGAAATCAGCACTGTCATTTTGACAGTTCACAAATGACTGAGTTTTAGAATCTATTTGGTGTGTGAATGACTAATTAACTGAATTTATTACTACATAAAGAGACAAAATATTAACCTACTAGATCCCTTCAATGACAACCTGATGCAAGGTTTGACTAAGTTTAATGGTTCAGTGTGTATGTGTGTGAGATCAAGATTTTTTCAGGTTTCTTCAGAAACTGCTGAAGCAGCCCTTCAACAGGTCTTGATGGAAATAAGACCATTGGACCACCGACGCTTGAGCTGAATGCTTGAATCTGCTACCACATTATCCAGTCTGACAATTAACATATAAAATTAAAAATATGTAGAGCAGCATGACATTAGGAAGGAGAAATATAGAAATAAAAGGAGGCTCTGACGTATCCACGTGGGAAGTCCGGGTTCATGCCTTAAGCTCTGCAATACCAGGTGAGTGCCATAACTAAATGGAACTGAACATGGGGCCTCGTGTCTCCTATTTCTTCTCCCTTGCTACCGCATCTTTTTAAATCAGGAATTCCATCCTGGATGGGAAGTCTTCTCAGCAGCAATTTTATCTCAAATGCTGTATTCATTTGGTGTCAATACAATGGTAATCTCCAATGAAAAGTATTTTGTTGAAAATGCCACAAAAGCTTCTGCTAATACCACTTCAAGCACACAGACAATTTACAACTGGAAGACTTAACAGATATGTAGTAATCCTGAAAACTTCTATTCTGCTCTGGAGTATCTACAAAGATAAATTCCTCCTGCATACCATAAAAAGTTTTACATAATTCTAAGCTAAATAAAAAAAATCTAACAAGTCCTAAATATAACGTACACTGTAGAAAGACCACCTCTCAACACCTGTGTACCTGCCCACTTTTATACATCAAGCTGATTCCAATTCCAGGGAGTATATCATTAATAAAGAATTTCCTTATTTTATAATTATTCCAGAATATTTACAACATCCTCATAATATTCAGGTCTTCATCCTAAATTAACAACAGCTTGATTTACCCAACCTTATTTTGAAATCAATAGAATTTGCATCTGAAAGATACAAATAAGGCCTATGTAGTGTTGGAAGAGAAGTAATAGTATTCTTGTAAAAGCATGGATCTAAGCAAGGCCGTGACTTCCAGAATTCCTGATAAGTACATAATTCCACCATAACTACATAGTCTCAAGTACAAAAAAATTCATTGTTTTTGCAGGTAAAGTTCTTAGCGTGGAAGTAGCTAGGTTACCCATAATTGTGTTACATTAGGGAATAAGAAGTGCTTTAATGAAGAAGTGTGTGCAGCATCCCTGAGAGCTCTCCTGACATGGCTGCAATAGCAGTGGTCCTAGAGAAGGCATCTAACTGTGCAAGACTGGAGAAGCACAGAGGTATTTATATCCGTAACATATTGTCATTTTAATTCACAGCAGGTCCTAAACTATAAAGCTCCCTTTCTTAAAATAGTAAGAGGTCTACCAAATGTTTTATCACATAGTTTACCTGTTAGAACCACGTTGCAACAGTATGCATATTTATGTGAGAAATATATAAATTAAGAAGAATTTAGACTAATAAAAATCACATGAAGTGATAAATTAGGAAGTGGTGTTGAAAAATTTAGTTTTAACTCATTTGATATTAATAATAGATGTAATTGAAGAAATCTGCAAAACAGAATTCTTCATACATTTGTTACACCAAAGCTATACATTATTTTTTCAATTCTGTTCTCAGTAGATTTCTAAAACCTAATTGCTCCAAACATTAAGACAGATTACTATTGAAAAGGACACAGAAAAATCAAAAAGCTGTGAAGATCAGCCGTGTCATAAGAAGTCAACTCATATTTTAAATATCTAACCAAACTTAGTTAAAATAGTTCTGTTAAATAGTTCTGTTCTGTTATTTGAACAGAACTTTCAGCACGTTATAACCCTGTACCCTATAATCGTGCAATATTTCTGTCACGTTGGAGCTAACAACTTTCATCATTTTGTCAGTTCTGTCTGCAAAATAGAAAATTACCTTCACAAGTTCCTGAGATTTATGCTTTTAATTACCTCCTATCCGCTTCACTACCCTCCATACCCAAAGAATCAATATAAATAGTCTTATTTATAGGGAAAATGTAAAACATTTGACAAAAGACAATGACAGTTCTGGAGATTTTTATTTGATGCTATTGATTATTTTGCGTGTTATCGTTTTGACAGCATGAGTGATTCACTCAAATTTGCAAAGTTAACATTTGGTAATACTTGCCTAAACTTCAAAAATTTGCCTTCTGGCTTTTGAAAGAGATGATCAGTATCATCACATCATTTTTATTAGCTATAAATGCATTCAACAATAAGATGACCTTCAGCATCTCTTAATGCCCAACTGTTACATCTGCTTTTTCTGGTCTACAAGGTGTTTTTTCTTCATTTCTGAGTCTTTGCAGGTGACATCAAAAAGCAGTACCAACTCAAAGTCATTACTCACAGAGCAACACACTGTGCAAACACAAGTTTATTTCAATCAAACGATATCCTATCAACAAGATGGTACCTACCAGGATGTATCACAGTCAAAGAACTTTCTACCTGAAACAGAAAGTGCACAGAGGGAAGCAGATACTCCTAGACGTGATCAACAGATGACAAACTCTGCTTTCAAAAACACCACCACCAAACAAAAAAACTGAGCAAAAAACCATGAGGACTGCTGGCTGGACTGCTGGCATAATACATTTGTGAGTTTGGAGTACAGAGAGGTCTGGCTGCTGAGGAAAGGGGCTGGATTAGCACTGACGTCATTTATAATGCCCAAGCTCCAAAAGCTCTGCAGACTATCAATACAAATAAGGAGGGAGAAAAGCAGAGAGAAGTTACTTGAACATAAGGTGATGATTCATAGATATGGAGAAACAAGCAGTTCTGCAGAAGCCAAACAAGCATCCTTGCAACTGCAACTCACTTTTCTCCTATGGCTGCAAGCTACAGTGTCAGATGCCATAACAGAATGTAAAATACACATCTTGGGGACGGTCTGGCCAAAGCTCCACAGCTGCTGGAGAGACTTACTGCCACACAGCAGCTGCAGGAGATGCTGCAGATTCATCTGGTGGCCAGGAGGAATGAGACAGGACGAGCCAAGAGTAGGCAGAGAGGAATCTATGTGGGATAGCAAACAGCCATTTTTCCCCTTGCCCTGTTGCTACTGGACCCTCTTACAGGTATCATAAGGATTCAGCGAACTCACTCAAGCTGCTTTTTGTTTCTGCTACAATGTCTGTAATATAAACAATATCAGCAAGCCAGACCTATGTAATGAATATGAAAACTTATTTAGCAAAGCTTATCTATAGTCCACATAGATAGACCATGGGTTTGGAAGGAATCCCATAATTCTTAAAAGGAAAAAAAAATATTTTTTAAAAGGCTAAGCTAGATCTTTCTCAGCATGTCTTGCTTCCTCTTGGTGGAATACAGTTACATCCCTTGCTCTGATGGCCTTTAAGCAAGTGTAAAATCCGACTCGCTATCACAATCTGTTCCGTGAAGAGGATTCTTCCTCTTCTGCTGCATGGTCTCTGGCGGTAGTAAACATAACCGAGATATTTCTTATTTTTTCTGAGCTGGATTATAACAGAAGATCATAGCTTGAGCTTTACTGACACACTAGTCATTGCTGCATTGGAACACATCCTGTTTCATCATCATGTAGAAATTAAAAGATAAAATGGTGTTAACAGATATTTTGACACCAAGATGGAAACACCTGTGTTTATTCTAATATACTGGAGCAAATCCAACTGTAACTATTAATGGATGGTGTTGCTTTATTTTTTTTTAAACAGTTTTCCAAAAAAAAAGTATGTTCCTCTGCATAACAGAATAAAGTTTAAGCAGGCTGGAATAAGTATCTCACTGACTATTCTGACTAATCAATCTCATCAACTATCAATCCTCATAACATTATCCTTCCTAAACTGAGATTTCCAACTTAATTCAACAGCAGTTGACTCCTGGTATCTATCATCATTAAAAATCAGTTTAGGAGAAAGCCTTTTCTCTACTCCTTCCTCACTTTTTTGCCATTTCACTCCCTTTGAATTTATGAGAGCTCTACTAACTTCCCAGTTTTCTGGTATCATAATCATGTGATCAATTAACTTTCTCCTATTCTTTTCATGCTTTTTCTCCTGACTAAATCCTGCTTCCCCCCACTGCCACCCCCACCACCCCCCTCCAAAAAAAAAAAGAAAAATATAAAGGAAAAGAAAAAGAAAATAGAAGGCAAACCTAATGATTGGGGATTCAGTTCTAGAAGCAGGCATCCAGTATAATTTGGTATGTCCTCAGGTGCCCTGCCTGACCTCTAACTGCAGGTCAGGAGGTCAGGTCTACCAGCCTGGTGTGGATGTTCCAGATACCTCAAATACTCAAACAACAAGACACTTAGGTTTAGGCACCCAATCCCACTCTAAGTACCAGCTAGAGAATCTTAACTAGATCACACCAAAAATATTGTTGAAGCAACCTCAGTTATCACTGTTGTCAGGTCAATACTACTGTTACAGATAAAATTCCCATTCAAAGACCTCGAAGTTCAGGCTGTAAAAACAACTTTAGTTTGGTGTTACTTCACGGAGATGGCATTTTATTTTTCTGTTTCTTAAGACGTTGAATCATCTCTTCTGTACTACAGTTTCTCCTGGAGTTGACAGAGCTTGGAAGGGGTGCTCAAACTGTTCGTGCCAGAATTCATTAGCAGAAAAACACAACTTCCAAATTGACCAAACTGCAGCTAATGAATTCTAGAAAAGGACAAATAGAGTATGATGGCAAATGTCTATGAAAATGTCTATGAGTCAAAACCCATCATTTCTTTTTTGGAAGAGGATAAACAGATCAGGCTAAAACTAGACTGAATTTAGAGTTTGTATACAGGTGTTTTCTTCATGTTGTACTTTTAAAAATTGACTGGGAGATCCTGAAGAATTCAGCTAGGAAACACTGTTCAAATTATAATATTGTAGAATTAAAAATAGGATCATCCTAGCAATTTTTATTTTTTAAATTACAGGAGGCAACATTTCAACATTAGAAGTTTACTGCCACATTAAAGACAACCTATTTTAAAATTTCCTTCCATCCCTGATAACAGACCTTCTCTTCCTGCAGATAGCTGCAGATCCCTGCCTCTGAATCTTATGCCAGAACAGTCTCACCAAAGCTAAACCTGCAGACACACTAGCAGAAGAAAACTAAAACCTTTGCAATTTACTGTATTAATTTAGTGGAAGGTTTGACAACTATAAATTGAGTAGACTGAATCTTTTGGTCTATTGATCCAGACCAGTGGGTGTCCACAGTGTGAGGAAAAGATTGCAGGCAAGGAAACCAATTTTCTTCTTCTCACAGATGAATATCCACTGGTCCATATGTTACTCATGCAACAGATAAAGCACTACTAGAATCAGGTCAGAATCTTCAAACACCATGCAACTGGAATTCATTTAGGAAAACAAAAGTAAGAAAACTACTTAATAGCTTACTTCTGTCATTTTTATTTCATTTGTCTGCATAATTTAGGTCAAAGGAAGTTCAAAGGAAGAAAATGCCCATCGACAACAAGGACCATATCAGCCTTGTAGAGCTAGAAGAAACTGCAAGTGTGAAGTGGATGTACTACAAATCTCATTCTGCAATGCGCTATGCTCAAGGTTTTAATGCAGGTTATCACAGTTTGGTGCCAACCAAAAGGCTCTCAATACCTTCTTAGGATGTTACATGGTAGAACTGATTCACTGAGATTCAAGAGTTACAAGGTTCACAAATATCCAACTCCCTTTTCCCAACCCATAAACACAGGATGGATTATAAAGACTATTCCACCCCCTAAGCATAATTTCACATTATAAAGGGACAAAAAAGAAAAATACAAGCAAAGACTCCAGATTTTAGAAAGAACTATAAGAGTCTGCAGAACTTAGCCGAAAGGCCATTAGCATTACCTCAGTGAAATTATAACAACACAGATTATGGGCAGGGAGGGAGTGGTGAGAATAATATGCAAATAAAAGAAGATCTCCCTCTCTTGGAAAGAAAAGAAAAGGCAACACACACTCAGATAAATAACTCTTAAGGTCAAAAGACTGAACACGGAGGAAAGATTTAAAAGCTTCCCAGGAGAAGGTGAATAATCCAATGAAAGGCTAGAAAGCTTTTAAAATAGAAGTGCTATACTATGAAAACTCATTCTCCAAATATTCCTGTATGTTGTGGTTTTGAAATATCTGTGAAACTTAAATTTATATTTAAGTGTTTTCTGGTATTAGTAACACTACTAGAACCTCAGCACATTCTAAAATCAAATTTCCAGGTTGTTTGTGAATGTCCTGGTAAAGCAAACTGCTGTAGAAAGTAAGGAACTGCATTTTATCACTAACAGCAGCACAGTCATGATGCTTCATCTTTTCTTACAACTGTTCATTACAAAAGGATGACGATATTTTCTAGTAACTAGAACTGAGCATATTGATCACATTTAGAAAGAAAGGAGCATGACACCGCATGAATATACCCGCCCCAGAAGAAGAAACAAGGGCATACGCTGCCACGCTTTTGTGATGCCACTATTGAAAGCAGAATACAATATGCACTTTTTGTTCTACTTTGTTTGTAAGTCTAGATAGGAAGAATTGCTTGGTTGGCAGATGTACAAAATGATATAATATTTCAGCTCTTTTTTTGTTTTGAGCCACTAAGTTGTAATTCAATCCGTCTCTGCCTGAAGTGCTGTTTGTCCACCTGAATGTTGGTGCAGACAAAGCGAGCGACACCTCGAGGGACAGGACCCATCATCAGTGGGATCCTGGCCTCACCTCAGGAGGAGAGGGAAGAGCAGGAACAGGCTGAGCTGCCTCCCTCGTGACACAGTAAGGGCCAGCTCAGAAGCAAGATTCAGATCCATGGAGCCCATGGAAATTTTTTAAAACTTTATTGGTTCTTTGCTTAATCAGTAAAAGTAGGTATCTGGACCAAGTATCAGAGCAGAAAGATTTTTTTTCCCTTAAATCTTAACCTTAAAGAGGAAAGACAAGTGAACTAAATTTTAAATAATGAGTTTTGAAATCAGTTATCTAAGTAGATATTGCCACTTCAAAGAAAGTTTAATAAGCTTGTCAGAAGATGACAGATTTAGAAATTAATTTGAAGGTAAAATAGCACTGCTTCAAAATCCCTACCAGCCTAGACAAGAAAGTGAAACTGGGGAAACCACTTCACAAAACGCTTTTCAAAATGGAATGATAGAGGCAAAGAAACTCAGAATAATAGGTATGGGTGCTTTACTGCAAATCTCTAGGAGCACCAAGTACTCAAAGGCTTTGAGGAGGTGTCTGCAAACTATTTCTTAAACTGAAATTCTAACAGCAAAATATATAATATTAACACATCACTTAAGGATTTGTTCTTACACTTGAGATCAACAAAAAACCTGAGAAATTGGTGTGGTTTTTTATTAGCTTCATGACATTAGTAAGTAGTCTCCAAGAATAAATACGTATATTTAAAGTGCCAAAGGTCATAATTTTCTTAGACATAGTTTTCTTAAATTTCTTTAATTTTCAAGCTACTCAGGAAAAACATATGTATTTTAAACATAGCAGTCAATGTACTCTTTTGTAATGCTTTTTTAATTATACCTCAGAAAACACTTTCCTTGAACTTTATCATACTCAAAAAGACAGCTAGATGTAAAAGTTCATATTTATTACAAATTAAAGCTACTGGAAGAGTGACTTTATTAAGAAATCTGAAGACATATTATCAGCAAGGATGTAGGAACAACAGGAAAAAGATATTCCTATTGGAAGAACAGCAGTTATGACATGGAGAACTCACAGGGAAGCTTTTCTGTCTGCTCCCCTCCTTTTTTTAAAAAAAACCCAAAACATTCCTTTTTGCAGTACCTTGTGAAGGTTACTGGACTGTCAACTGGGATGTCGTCAATGGATGCGGCATTGGATATTGTGCCAGACCCATTCAAGAAAATCAAAGAGCGATGTACCTTTATGGACTTCCACCTCTGAGTGGACAAAATACCAGCCCAGCAGGCTGAAAAGAATGTAGGCAGAACTGGAATGATTTGTTTGTTAAAAAAAGGTTTAGATTAATTACACCTAATGTACAAAAAAAAAAGGAATTACAATAGCCAATACTCACATCAGAGTTAAAGCGAAGCTGGCAGACATTACAGGAAATGACTTGTTTCTTCTTTGGGGGAATGGACACTCCAAATGTATGGTTTATGACTGCTTTTTGCACAGGATCCATCTGGAGAACAAACAATAATCAATTTACAACTTTTCAGGACAATATACAGTACAGAAGAAAAATAAAAAATAACACTTTCTGCTGGAAGCTTTTTCTTTTCTTTACTTTTTTGAGATAAACAGGAGGAAACAAAATTTCAGCCCTCATCATAATTAGATTTAACACAGGTTAGGGAATTGGTAGCATGCCAGATCTTATGAAGAAAAGGCAGCTCCACTGTTGCTGCCATCCCCAGGCTACTGAACAGTTCCCCCCTCAACCCTGCACATCCTCTGTGCTGCAGGGCCCCGCTATCACAGCTGAATTGCTAAGAGCCCCCTGAAAGCCTTCCCCTATCACCTGCTGATCCAACAGACACATTATAAGAAACCATTCAAAAATTCTGCCCCCTAAAAAATCACTGTCATTTATCTCTACTTGTTTTTTTTTTTGTTCCATGATAGATACTAGCACTTATTTGGAAAATATTCTCTCCTGGAGACCTCTTTGTGAGACGAGGTCCTTTGCAGGCTCCATTAGAAACTCCACTTGCTGGGAAAAAAAAGGTCGCAATCCCCAAACATTTCCACGCAGAACCGATGAGTGACAGAGCCCATGTGAAGGTTGAAGTTCAGAGGAGCACGGAGGGAGTGTTTGCACTGGGAAAGGGTACTGAAGTTACCACGCTTCAGAAAACATTTTAACACTGTGAAAAATGTGAGATAGGTGATACACTGAATATATTAATTTTAAATTTGAGTGAACATTTTTGGGAACTGGGAACTTATTACATCTTTGCTAAATACCAGGACTCCTGTTGGTCACCAGTTTAGAATATCCTCAAGATCGCAGAGAGCTCTGTTGTTAACAGTGCAGGAGCTGGGGAATAGCACTGGATGTTAAGGAAACAGAGTTTATAACTGCTACTGTGTCAAGGCCTCAGTTAAGCATAATATATCATTTTTTCTGATGTGGCATGGATACAGCTTAAAATTAATTTCCTGACTCAAAAAGATTCAAACTTATTTTTCTAATTCAAATAAAACAGAATGACTGGTCTGATCTCCCAGCTGATCCTGCTATGAGCATGAGGTTGGACCAGATGACCTCTGAGGTCCCTTTCAACCAAAATTGTCCTATGAGCATCTGTGCACATGTGGTCCTCCATCCTTGTTTAAGATGAGAAATGGATCCTGAAGAGGAGAGGACAAAAAATGGCAGTCTACAAGAAAATGTAAGTGCTCATTTCCCAACTTTGTTTTTGAAATAGCTCAGGAGAAAATAATTCAATTTTTTATAAACTTATATTTTTCTGAAGCTTGCTTTGCAGTCACGGTGATGGGTTTTTCCCTTTACAGTACTATTTGAAGGAACTACACCTGGCTGTTAAATCTTGGGTGGTATACATCACATATTTGATACTAAACCGACTTAAGAAAGGAAGAGAGAAAAGTTAAAGTTACTGATTCATTAGTTAAAGAATTGTAACAGTAAATTAGCTGCTTCCAGACTTTCTAAATCTGAGGATAAAAGACTGTAATTTTCCCTTAGTATGCATTTAAGCTTCCAGAGGAGCCTGCACTAATGAGCATTTTCTTCACATATATGCACATGCACAAATACACAAATGCAAGAAAAACAGATTGCATTGTATCTGCCTAAGAAGACATTCTCCAGTAATGTATTAGCTAACATTAAACACTTAATTTCTTTGGACTACAGATACATAGGTTTCTTGCTACATTCCTTTTAAACCAAATGCATGGTTTTGTAAATGTCATTGCTAACAAATTTTCTGGAGTGATAATAGAATTTTTATCAGCTTTTGCCATTAAATACTATTTTCATAGCCAAAGAGGTACCATATTAAGACAATTACAAAAGTAAAAATACTTCATCGAGAATGAATTACTGAATTATTAAATGACACAGTGTTTTTACAATGAATGTGATAAAGTCTAAAAAAACCCTAAGATAAATATCCTTATTTCCCATTTCCTCTGTTTCTAGAATATAGTGACAGTCCAAAGTTTAAAAGCTTAAAATATAACAAAAAAAATTATGTTTCTGACTTGTACCATTTATTGCACCACCCTGCATAATCTATCACAATTATACACCCATATTAAAAGTTTTTTGAGCATCCATTTTATAATAGATATGCCAGTCAGTATATATTATTACATTTATAATATATATTAAAACATTGCTGTATCATTAAGGGAATAGTTTTGGGTTTGGTTTTAAATGGAAGACATGTTTTGCTTTTCAACTTAACTATTAATTGTTAGATCAGGTAATCTAGAACAAAAGAGTAATGCTGAAAAGTACCTCAACCATTTGAAGTGTCTGAGATCGGTGAAAAGAAATAGCAAAAATACCCACTAGCGTCTGCAGTCCCGTTTAAAAAAAAATAAAAAGGGAAAAAGAAGCAGTGATCAATGATTCCTCTGTGCATTCCAGATAACAATCCACAGCACTAGTGTTGGGCAATGCCGTTCAAAACCATACAATGCAGACTATGCACAAAGTCCCAGTTTCAAACAGATGTAGCAGCACAAGGACAAAAACCTACACAAATAATACAGCTCACGCTGCTTCCAGAAAGTAGCACTCGGGATCCCCAGGGGATCGGTTAATGATCCTTCCCAAACCAGAGCCCTGCATGCAGTCTGGTCATGATTAGAATTCAAGAAGTGCAACATTAACAATTAATAGGTTTTAAATATATCAGAAACTGGGGTGGATTACAGCATGCTGGAAAAATAAAATAGTATCTCTCTGTTAGAAGATTAATGCTGCAGGGTAAACTGATCTCAGATCACTACACAAAATCATCTTTTTCATTGCAGGGAAGGAGTAGGAAAGAGGGAGAGAGTAATTTGTTGAGGTATATATTAGGAAATGACGCAGCATACTTTGCCCAGTGGGAAGCACTAGTATTTAAAAAACAGTTCTATAAAACAAAATAATAACAGAAGCTAACAGCTACTACAAATGCAAATAAAAATCTGCACTACGTTGTTTATGTTACAGGAGGAATTAATAAAGCAATTCACAGTGCTCTGTTTCCCAGTTTTAGCTGGGACAGAGTTAATTTTCTTCCTAGTAGCTCATACAGTCCTGTGTTTTGGATTTAGTATGAGAATAATGTTGATAACACACTGACGTTTTAGTTGTTGCTAAGTAGTGCTTATCCTAAGTCAAGGGTTTTTTCACTTCCCCATGCTCTGCCAGCGAGGAGGTGTGCAAGAAGTTGGGAGGGACCATGGCCAGGACAGCTGACCTGAACTAGCCAAAGAGATATTCCATACCATAGAACGTCATACTCAATATATTAACTGGGAGGAGTTGGCCAGGAGGCCGGGATCACTGCTCGGGGACTGGCTGGGCATCGGTCAGCAGGTGGTGAGCAACTGCATTGTGCGTCACTTGTTTTTCTTGGGTTTTATTTCTCTCTCTCTTCATTATCTTCTTTTGCTTTACAATTATTATTATTATTATTATATTTTGTTTTATCTCATTTATTAAACTGTTCTTATCTCAACCCATGAGGTTTACTTTTTTTCAATTCTCCTCCCATCCCACAGTGGGCAGGGGTGGGGGAGTGAGCAAGCAGCTGCGTGGTGCTTAGTTGCCAGCTGGGGCTAAACCACAACACTCTGGTAGCCATAACTAAGTTTAAAAACCTTTCAGTCTTGTTCTCCTATTTCAATTGGTTTAATAAAAAATTTAATTTAAAAATATCTTTCCAACAAAGTTGAAGGTACTATCTTTTTGCAACAAGTCTCCTTAAAACCACCCACACTATCAAAGTGAGTGAAGATTAACAGAATCCGGACAGGTTTCAGCAGTAATCTACTACTGCTTCTTCCATTTCCCGATTTCAGAACATGCAGACATGAGAAATACTCTACAACTACTGAGACTAACAACAATGTCTTTCAAAGCACTTAAAAAACGCAAATGCAGCAACAGACAATCCAAAAGCATAGAAGAACCGTTAAACTCTGTTGAAGCTCCATCTAGCCTATCATTTTGTCCCCCAAACAATCCTATGTAGTTACCAAGAGAAGAACAGGAGCAGCACAAACATACGTCATATTTCCCCTGATTATTTTCACCAGGTTGACATTCTGTGTATTTGGTAAATCCCAGTGACCTTTTCTTGCGTAGTCACTCCCTGAACTGATGTAAAACAGTCTGCACTCTGCATTGAGTTCCAATGCCTACAATCTGCTGTGTCAAGAAACAATTCTTTTTGGTTAAACGTAGCTCCATCCAACTCAATTTTGTAAGACTTGTACCACATCCCAAGTTATCTCTGTGTTGCTCAGTCATTCTGTGCATGGAAACCGTTCCATTCCTTTGAGCATCTTTTTTGCCTTTCTCAATTCTACCACAATTTAACAAATCCAATCAAGTATTTTGAAGACATGGACAGGAACCATATACAATACTCCGGGTGGGTCAGTACTGCACCCTGAGCTGATGTTTTCATGGAAACACTATTATAAACCTGTGATCTCACTCCCAAGTGCTAATGGCCAACTCATGGCACATTACTTTCTACATGAAGTTTTGTGAAGTTTTCCTTGCATGTGCATCACTTTACATTTATCTAGATGGAACTTCACCAACCATTTATTGTCTGGCTTCTCAGTCTCATTAAGGTCTTTCACAATGATTTGGTCTTTCTTTGTCCTCACTACCTTGAAGAACTTCACCATTAGCAAACTTCCTCAGCTCACTTCACAAGCATCTTTTTGGCATGTCAGGATCCTCTTATGCCAATTTAGTTTTCTTAAAAACCTTTGCCAACTGGTTTTCTGAAAACCCTTTTGGTAATTCAAAATGTGTCACATAAAACATCCTTATTCACATGTTTGTTGACACCTACAAACAGGTTTGTAAAGAAGGATTTATCTTTTAAAAGGAATTATGTTGACACTTTACAGACAGTCTACAGTATGAGGTGTCCTCTTATACTATTCTTATTAAGGTTTCCTATTAATTTGCCTGGCAAAAATATGCCACCCAAAAGCTTACATTCTCCATGGAATGGGTTTTAAAAACTTGCATCACATTTGCCACCCTTCAGTCCTCAGGTACAAAAGCAATTTTATATGAGCTGTTACACATTATCATCAGTAATTCAACAATTTCATCCTTGAATTGCCTTATAATGCTTGCTACCAGAAACTCTCCCTGCCCTGCTGTATGTCATGGTACCACAGATTCTTCTGGTGCCTTCTGGGAACTGAACAAGACTACTAAGAGACATCAAAGTAGGCATAGGAAGGAGAAAAAAAAATTGAGCAAGTGCATCAGGAGAACTCCTTCAGTAAAACTGAACTTCTCGTTATATTAAAAGATCTCTTTACACATAGCAGACAGTACAAACACCAATTTGTGAGTCTCAGAAATAAATTGCACTAATCCTGTCAAGAGCTAAGTTGCTACAAACTGAAAGGTTAGGTGTAATTTGTAAGCCTTTTGTTTAAATGAGGTAACACTATGTTGCAAGAAAAGCTGCTTTTTATGATGTTGGAAATCCAGAATATTTGCATTAGTTTTTGCTCAGGTGCAATCTCCAGTTTAAAAGTTTGGATAAGCCCAGATGCTTATCTGTGTTGAAGCTTTTGGTGTTTGCCTAGTATCCAGGGGTAAATTTCTGGTTACACATCTGAGCTAGTGATAGTGTCCTGATGTACATTTGCCATTTCTACCTAATAACCTAATTTCTAAGCTTTCCTTCTCTTCCTGATCTGCTTAGCTACTGAAGCATGCTAAGCAAGTGTCATAACATGCTATTTCTACCACTCCAACAAAAATCTACACCCAAAACCTCTGTCTTCTCATAACAGCAGCATAACCTTAAATATGAGTAAGGTTTAAAATTGTGACTGGGAATTTATGCCCTCAATTCAGTTACCTCTCATCATGATGTAACTCTTGGGTCAAATCTAGAGTTTTCTGTTAGACAAGCATTTGTAAACAGAATATTGGTAAGTGGGTATAAGAGATTTAACTGAGTATCACTTAACCACTGAGCATTAAGAAGCTTCTGAAACAACACTGAGAGTGGCCCTATGGCATACTGTGTTGTTCTACTCTGATAAAGCAAAATTTTAAAACGTATGTGGAACAAACTGTTAATATAATCCAATGTCTCCCCCTGGCAAAGGGAGGAAACAGTGGCATATATAAATTAAAAATGCAGGAGCGGCATCTAAATTAAATTCTGGGATTTTTTTTTAAACCATTGGACAACACTTCTTATTTGTGTGCCATTATTATTATTAATTATAAGTAGGCAAACAGCAACAAGTATCCTGTCGATCAGATCTTTTCAACATCCTTCTAGATCACAAGGCCTATCTGAACTACTCCTGTGTTTGAGCTCCAGTTGTCAGGAAAGCTGAGCACACCGCCACTATGGACAGTGACCATATGTTGAATCTTACTGTGAACTCTGCCATGTATACACAGTCTCCTACCATAACTGTACATATTAGGATGACTGAAAGAGTGACACAAGCGAATACACATACTCAACAGAGCACATACTTAAAATGCCCAGCGTAAAATCAGAACATTTGTGATGCAATGCTTGGCACACTTGGCCAACGCAAACTAGCAAGAATCTGTTCTCTCCATGTTCGTGCTGCTTTTGTTCCAACAGGGAACATACTCCTCATTTGGCTAATGCTAATTGTAATTTACCATTCAAATCAATGCTATACTGTTATACGTTTCCTTGCTTATTTTGCATCACCAGGAACACTTGAGTCAGCTCTATCTGAAAGGAGGTTGTAGCAAGGTGGGTGTCAGTCTCTTTTCCCAAGTAACAAGTGATAGGACAAGAGGACACGGCCTGAAGTTGTGCCAGGGGAGGTTTAGATTGGATATTAGGAAAAATTTCTTCACTGAAAGGGTTGTCAAGTACTGGAACAGGCTGCGGAGGGAAGTGGTGGAGTCACCATCTCTGGAGGTATTTAAAAGACGTGTCGATGTGGCACTTAGGGACATGGTTTAGTGGTAGACTTGGCAGTGTTAGGTTAACAGTTGGATTTGATGATCTTAGGGGTCTTTTCCAACCCAAATGATTCTATGATGTGCACAACTTCCTTTTCTTGTGGGAATGCCATCAATGCTCCCCGCACATTGGCCCTCCTTAACTAGCACAGAGCGTGTTGCCACTGAGATGTATTTCTGTACAGTGAGCCTGCAGTTCCCAACACCACCTCCCCACACCTCTATCTCTATGCTCTTCACAACACTTTGGGGGTTGAAAAAAAAACAGGCAGATGTAAAAGACCAATAACCAAGCCAGTGGAGGGCTTCTGTCAGATTCCCAGCAGCTGATCCAGAGGCTTGTGCGAATGTTTAATTAGAACAGAAAGAATAATTAATTTATAACATTATAGGCATTTTTACCGTAATCCTGTGGTCTAACTACGGGTTGCTTTAATCCCATTTTGTTGTTTAACAGGCTCTCTTAATGTACTTACATATAGCACATTTGCACAGGGCATGAAATCTGGCTCTCACTGAAATCAAACCCAACCACACTCAGGTTACAACATTTTACTTTTTTTAAAAAAATTTTTAAAATTCTGAGTAGATGTCTTTCTCCAAGTGCAGAAAGACATAAGCATCCACTATGAAAGAATACAGATTACAGGGACTAATACCTCCCTTCCCTTCCACGTGGTTCCTAAAATACAACAACAACATTGTACTCTGAAGGCAAGTCTCTCTGAATGCAACTTCTCACTGTGTTTGTCCCTGCCCCTCTTGATCAATTTGGCAGAAAGCTCCAGCTTCCCCAAGGAAAACAGTGGCTGTGATAGCTGTGACCTCCACACACTACTGCTAGTCAGAGAAATCAGCCTGGAGGCGTTTTAAAACAAAACAAAAATCTTGCTGTAATTCACTTGCTAACATGTCAGATACTACAGCTATCCATGAAGAGTTGTTGAAATCACAGTGAGTACTTGAAAAATAAAAAAGGAAAAGACACACCTTTGGAATTTACACTTCTACTTCATTTTTAGTACAAGACAACTAAAGGGGCACCCAGAGCTGGGAACAGCCTTTTATGTCTTAAAAGAGGTGAAATATTAGTAAGTTCAGCTACCCCATTTTTCTTTTAAAGAACAAGAATCAGTTAATTTTATTTTTGTAAATTCCACATTATTTCTGTTAACAGAGTTGCAGGGCTGGAGTCCTGGACTTGGGAGACCAATTTTTTGTCTCTGGCCACTAGCAGTTAGGCTTCCCTCCCTACTTTTTTATCTCCAGTCCTATGGCATAATGCAGAGCCACTTGGTGTGCTACCCTCTTGCATGTTCCCCTTTTAAAGTACAGCTTGAATGGAAAAATGAAAAAGGGGATGATTCTCTCTACATGCCTGCATTCACAATCACACAGAATACTGAAAGCGATGTCTGCAGCAATTTACAGATTTGTTTTAGGCCAGAAGGAACCATTACATCTGATTTCCTGAAAAACTCATGACACGATTTCATTCACTGGAGAGTTTCGGCCCTTCCTATTATGAAAGTCCAATAATTTCTGGTCAACTGGAGCCTAAATTTCAGGAAGAAACCTCAACAGCTTGTTTTAAAAGTTTCCAACTAAGTTAATTTACATCACTGGGGAAGCAATGCTTACCATGTCTGTTATAAACCATTCAATCTAGTTGTGTTTCTCTATTAAAGGTCACCCTAATCTCAGATACCTTCTGAATGTGTAGGCACTGCAATCAGATCAGCTCTTAACCTTCTCTTTGATAAACAAAATACGTTCCTTAAGCCTCTTGATATAAAAGCCTTGATTCATTTGGTAGGTTTTCTCTGACTCCTTTTCAGATTTTCAATACCCCATTGAAACATAGGTATGAAAAGTTAGAACAATATGCTCAAATATACTTTCTCTTTACCTACTTAATTAGATGTTTTTTTGTTTTACCAAGAAATGCATTAATCTTCTTGCCTCAGCATTGACGTGGGAAACACAGCCCTAAATCTTTACTGACATGCCCATTTATCCAACTCGTGTGCCAGCACAAATAATTTCACTATCACATGTCTCTCCAACAGGCTGTGTCCTGACCCAGTCTGGGAGAGGGAGCTGGCTGAGGTAGCACCAACCTGGGAATCTTATGTTAGAAGCAGAGACTGCTTTCAGTAGGGTTTTCACTTAGAAAGTCTAATTTGCAAGACTTTATTGGACCAAGCTCAGGAGGCCAATGATGAATCCCAGCCTTCTCAGCAGAATTAATGTATTGGGTTTGCATGGCAAGGTTTTGGTAGCGGGGGGGCTACAGGGGTGGCTTCTGTGAGAAGTTGCTAGAAGCTTCCCCTATGTCCAACAGAGCCAATGCCAGCTGGCTCCAAGATGGACCCGCTGCTGGCCAAGGCTGAGCCCACCAGTGATGGTGGTAGCACCACTGGGATAACAGATTTAAGAAGGGTGGAAAAAACCCTGCACAATAGAAACTGCAGCCAGAGAGAGGAATGAGAATATGTGAGAGAAACAGCCCTGCAGACCCCAAGGTCAGTGAAGAAGGAGGGGGAGGAGATGCTCCAGGTGCCAGAGCAGATTCCCCTGCAGCCCCTGGGGAAGACCATGGTGAGGCAGGCTGTCCCCCTGCAGCCCAGGGAGGTCCACGGTGGAGAAAATATCCACCTGCAGCCCGGGGAGGACCCCATGCCAGAGCAGGTGGATGCCCAAAGGAGGCTGTGACCCCGTGGGCAGCCCGCACTGGAGCAGGCTCCTGGCAGGACCTGTGGCCCTGTGGAGAGAGAAGCCCACGCTGGAGCAGGTTTTCTGGCAGGACTTGTCACCTCGTGGGGGACCCACGCTGGAGAAGTCTGTGCCTGAAGGACTGCAGCCCGTGGAAGGGACCCACGCTGGAGCAGTTCATGAAGAACTGCAGCGTGTGGGAAGGACTCATGTTGGAGAAGTCCGTGGAGAACTGTCTCCCATGGGAAGGACCCCACGCTGGAGCAGGGGAAGAGTGAGGAGTCCTCCCCTGAGGAGGAAGGAGCGGCAGAGACAGCGTGTGATGAACTGACCCCAACCCCCATTCCCCGTGCCCCTGCACCGCCTGGAGGGGGAGGAGGTAGAGAAAATCAGGAGTGGAGTTAAGCCCAGGAAGAAGGGAGGGGCAGGGGGAAGGTGTTTTTAAGATTTGTTTTTTATTTCTCATTCCCCTACTCTGATTTGATTGGTAATAAATTAAGCTAATTTCCCCAGGTTGAGTCTGTTTTGCCCATGACAGTAATTGGTGAGTGATCTCTCCCTGTCCTTATCTCGACCCATGAGCCTTTCATTATATTTTCTCTCCCCTGTCCACCTGAGGAGGGGGAGTGATAGAGCAGCTTTGGTGGGCACCTGGCATCCAAAATCATGGTTAGGACCAATATAAGCAAAAGGAAAAACATTCTACACTGTCCAACTGAAACAAAATCAGGGATTTTCTAATCTTTTGCTCTTCTGTCCTCCTCGGTCTTCGCACTTCTCTGGCTTAAATCAAGAAACTCTGATATTTAAAAAAATAATAATAATCAGGTAAATAACTCTAATCTCTCCCTATCCCTCTCTTCTCCTCATATAACGTGATATGATTAAGCACAAAGATCAAAAGATAATTGAGAAAACACCGTTTTATTCTTTTTAATATTATTTTTCCGTGCTGGGAATATTTCCTCTGCCTTTCCTTCCCTTCATCCATGGATATATTTATTGTATGTTAAAAATAATTTCTGGTTTAGAAAATCATATTTAGGTGAGCCTTAGAAAGAGTGTTCTGAAAATTAAATACCATTGCAACTTTAGAAATTGTCATGTAAAAGATTATTAAAATTTAATATTTGATTGCTGTAAAAAGACCTAACCCAAAGAAAGAAAAAATTGGTGAGGCATCACAGCAAAAAAAAATTCTGCATCTGGTCTCAGTTTCTCACAAGACTTATTCTGAAGTGAGGATAGAAATGCATAAAATGATTGTGTTTGTAATGTGGACACCAACAATAGATTTAACCCTTATGGTAGAAAAATGTCAAATTTTCTGCTCCAGACAAGATTGGAGATTTTCATAGGCAAAATAAAGAAACAGAAAGCTGCTGAAAATGTTTTGGGATGAAAGAGAATACCCCACCTCCCCCCCCAAGCAAATGGAGAATGAAGAAAAAAGGAAGTATCTGACATTTAATGCTTTTTTTTTTTATACTAAACTGAACCAGCTTTAAGTGATCAGCAGCTTTTTTTTTTTATCCATCCGGATTACTTCCCTACTATAGTACAAGACTTTGTATCTGTAAGATGAACTTTTACAGATCGAACTTTAGAAAAAGAACAAAGCACAAACTCAATGATTAAACTAATACTCAAGAAATATGACAATTTCCCTTCCCTTTGTGGCTTTGCTGGCTCACACGTTTAACTGTTCTTGAGTCTCTTCACCTGAGCCTTATATTATTCATTTGTAAAATGGGGATAAAAATATATGCAACCTCACAAAAAGGCTGAAAGGTCTAAATAACACATTTATAACCCTTCAAAATCATCTGATGGAAGATGCTATATACCTGCTATTCATTATTTAGGCTGCTGCTATTCAGAACACTCAGCTGTGTTCAGCTCAACAAAAAACCACTACCAAAACCATCTTGCCTCCAGATCCAGCAAAAAATAAAAACAGACTACAGTATGAGACTTGCTGAAAATCAAACCAACAACATACTTTGAGAGCAAAGCTATTCTTGTTATACTACCTATTACCACCTGACAGTAAAATAATATGACTAGGTAAAATAATATGAAAAATTACCTTTCAGTGGAATCCTGCGAAAAGACTCAAGCCTAGGAGTTTGTAGTCAGAAAAGCAGCTTAGATAACATGTGGGGTAAACAAGATTCCTGATTTTTGCTTTCACCTTTGAGATGGTCCTTAGATATGACCCTTTTCTTTTTAAGGGTCTGCTCTAAGTTTTGCTGACAGTCTTCTTGCTCCCAGCCTGCTCCAGAACACCAACACCACAAAGACAAATGGTATGCCATTAGGTAGATTTGAATTTCCTCTACAGTTCTGAACCATGCAAAGAGAGGTTAGGGACAAATTCATGGCCTTGATTAATTATGTGAGCAGGAGAGAAGAAAGACTTAAGCAGCCTAGTCTTCTGAAATTAATTAATATCATTACCTTTCACATGCTGAAAAAAAAAAAATCTAAAAAGAGGATAAATTAGATGTGTATATATACATTTGAATATAAATGTATAAAATGGCTGAATATAAATGAGAAGCAAATCAGAACCAAGAGTTGCATAAGTATGCTAGCTGACAGCTGTCATCTACTCTTCCTAGTCAGGAAGGAATAATAGGCTTTCTTCATTTAAAAATCAATAATGATGTTTCTGGTTTGGGTTTTGGTTTTTTTTTAAAAGTACCACACAATACACAAACAGCCTTTAAAATGCTTTTGATTAAAAAGCGCTGTATTCAGATACGAATCTTTAAAGGGATGTTCCATTTCTAATTAAACCAGTCCTGAAACAATGTAGCATCAAAGTCTGTTGTGGTTTTTTTTGTTGGTGGTTTGTTGTTTTTTTTTTTAAATCTAAGTAAATGAGACACAAAGCCAGGTAGAAACCTGCCTCTTCTAACAAATACATGAGCAAGAAATATGATGCTCTTTCCCTAGTGTTAACTTGGGGAAGGAGCTGCAATTCGTGGTGTCTCTACTGTGAGACCAGACAGATTGAATACAGAGAAGACTGGTTTGAAAAGCACAGATCTTCAAATCAACCTTGCTCTGGCTGTTGAAATGAGCTGGTCAGTGCTTCAAACCTGTGTTACATTGGTTTTCAGGTATGCTAAAGAAAGACAGGTTTCACACTATGACTTTAAATTGCCATACAGAACTTTTAAGTTGTCATAAAATTGACTGTATCTAGGTTAAAGGACCACTAGCTATATCCACGTTCATAAAGAAAGAGTACAACAAGAATTAATTCTTAGCTGCATCATTATAACTTATTAATTAATAATTTTTGCAGTAATTCTTAGTTTCTTGTGGTACAATGTGACAAAGGTCTAAGGGAGGGCAGGAAAGCCAGCCACATACAGCCAGGATGCTGCAAAAGCAGCCAATTCTGTATTCATCAGATACATGGAGAATTAGATTTCTCTAAAGCCGCTCTAGAATTTTGCTTAGGACAAGACATCATTAGAAAGTAGCAAATCCTTTATAAGCACAGTGGTGCAACACATGTACCTTATTTGTCTTAAACTACACTTTTGCAACTGCTTGCTTTGAGGGAAGACATTTTCCTTACAGTCTATTTGCAAAATATCCTTCAGTGGTCTAATGCCTAAAATATTTATGGCTAACAACCCCCTCCCTTTAACCGGCTTCCTTGTGTCATGAACATACTACTAAATCGAGAAGAAAGCAATTCAATGAAGATAAAAGGCTTCTTAGGTTCTCCTTATGCTAACCAGTAAAAGAAATAAATACCGCTGAAGTGTTGGAGAGACTAACTCCAAGCTTTCGGTAAAGACAGAGATGAAACACACAGCCAAGGAACAGATTTTTCTGGAGGACTCGGCAAACAGTAGGATTTGTATACAGAAACTATTTCTTTAAAGAAATAGGCTGATGACCTAATTACTTGTATGCACAGTAACGGATGTATTGCAGCAATTTAGGAATCATTTTTCAAAAACCATACTGTGGATGCTGAGCTCCTGTAAAGTGGCAGGGACAGGCTACTGCACCTGGTGACTTCTGTTTCTCACCAGTGCACTTCCTCCTATCTGGCTGCTGATCTGGAAACTGAGAGGAGGAAGCTCATCCATCCAATTCTTGTTAGAGAAAATACAAAGCAACAGGAAACTTTAAACAATATTTCAAGAGATTCTCCCTTAAAGCCAGTCTGCATTATTTTAATTAAGATTTTTTTTCCTGAGAATAATATCTATTAAAGGCTAGAAACAAGGCAGAAAAGTACTTATTTAGGCTCATCAATTTAACAGAGTTGCTCTTTCAAGAGATTCCTGACAGGAATTAGGGAACCTGCATCTTTATGTTAAAATACCACAAACTGTAAAAGCTCTCAGAAATTGATTGAAAACTCCCTGCTTTTTGCAGCATTTTTGTTTTCCCCATATCTAACACCGTGTATCTTACCAGGTGTTTGCTTCAAGCTCAATCTTTTTTGAAAGCTTAAGCTGAAATGGCTCAAGTATTTTGTGGGAAAAATATACCACCTTAAACAAGCATTTTTCAGGGCCTCCAAAGGCTGAGAAGAATTCTTCCAAAACCTGCTACTGCAGCTGAAAGAGGTCTCTGCTGGTTTGCACCAAAGCCATAGAAAGACAAGGAGGAATTCCTGGCTTGGTACAAAAAGCCTAAGGACACAAAGAAAAGGGACTACAGGAAACTGAAAATAGGAAGACATGGAGGGTAAAGGGGCTCTTCAGCCAGGTACTGCGAGAGGAGAGAGTCAGACGAGAAAGCCACAGAGCAGAGGTCTGTGCTGCCAGAATTTGGGCTTTATTACGTGGCTCCTGAACCTCTGCTTTCCTCACCTGTAAGAATCTGGGAAACCACCTATTATTCTCTTTTATTCCCTTTATAAAAGGTAGCAGGCTGATGCCTCATGTTGTAGTTTGGATGATTCCGGCTATGACTTAGAAAACATGAACTATTATATCCATAATAACTAAAAGTGAAATAGGAATGTTTTTACGTGCTTGACAGAGGAATAGAAGGCAAACCCGAAGTGCTTTTTGTGCCTGCACGACTATAAAAAAAGGGTATAAAATGTCTGTAAGAAAAAAATCTTGCCGTTTCTTGATTTAAAAAACAACCAACCAAAAAACCCAAACAAAATACCCAGCTACCCCACAAAACACCTCTCCTTCTAAGTTAATTGCTTAAATTTCCTTTCTGTGCCGTTAATGAGTGTGAAGTATAGCTCTTACAAAACCACCTGCTGTCTGGAGCAGAGTGTTTCAGAGGGAGAGGAGCAGAGCAGGTCACTTCCCTCCAGCACTTTACGAAAGGGAAAAGGGGAAATCAGAGCACACGGACAGGCTGCTTAGATAAAAGAGGACCATAGATAATGGGTTGGCAACATCCACTTGGCTGCATCTGTAATACGCTCCTCCTGTATACAATCCTGAGCTCCAGAGCATACTCTGGCACTAGAGCAGGGCGGTAAGTGGCTGAATTCAGACACTGCTAAGGACAGAGAAAGCTCCCGAGCCGCAGTGCCGTGCCAAACGCAGAAGAGGCACTTGGCGCAGAGGGGCGAGTGAAGGCGGCGGTGCGAGCGCCCTGCGCTCTTACCCTGCACTGCACTCCAGGGGTGCAGACCTCCGCTCCTGCCTTGGCTGATTACCGGGCCCTTCAAATGAGAACTAGATAGGTAGCAGATAAAAATGAGGGACTTAACTGAAAACGCAGAAGAGGAAAGAGCAAATTAGCCCCTCCCAGTAGTTGTCTTGGGGGCAGGCCAGGGATACTTAGTCCAGGCAGGGCTAATGCTGGAGAAGAGACAGAGATTTCTGACTAAGTTACTAGTCAGCTTCTCTTTCCCTTCCTGTAGCCCATTCCAGCTGGCTCACCTTCCTTGGCAGATGTAAAATACTTCTGGTCCACTTCACGAGAGGACTGAGGGAACTCTAATATAAAGAATCAGCATAAACCTACTTGAAGAGAAATAGACACTGAAGCAGTAACTAGGCCACATTAACCCGTGTGTCCTCTAAAATATGGAGGTATGAACCAGCATTTAGAAACCAATCATGGGCTAGTTAGATGGAAAATATTTCACTAATGTGAAAGCTACAAGAGATGCTATAATCTTTGATTACCCCTGAGGCCATAACAAACTCAGAAGGAAGCATATGAATTGCTGATTATTTTCTATGATGATAGAATCTGCGAAGTTGCTGATACTGCTTTTGTGCAGACTGACGGGTCCCTGGCTGTACCACTTTGACTAAATTTGAATCATGTAGTGCTGCTCTCACTTCAGGATGAGGTAGAACACGTTGGAGCTTTGAGATTTTTTTTTTCTGAGGAGTATAAATCCTTTATAGGGAGATGCAGACAGTGATCATTAAGTTTGCCTTGGAAGATAAATCCTGGCTTTCAGTCACTTTAGTGCATGCATCGTTATAACCTACCATGATGTGATCACAAAGCATCCTTTCCTTATTCAGTACAAAAGACGGATGACAATGAGACAAAGAATCAGGGGGGTGTAGAGAAAGAATAGTACAGAAGGTGAAGCTGTATGGTGGAAACCAGCAAGTGTAAAATTCAAGATTACATTATAATAAACATACAATGGGGACCACAGTAATCTTAACTTTGATTTCCACTGACTTTATGCACTTGACTTTGAAGTCTTACAGATCTTTAAACATAATCGATATGCAAGATGTTACATGTTAAGGAATCATTAGAGTCATTTTAGTGTGCTAAAAAAGAGCTCTGCTTAAACAATACCTTTTTGTACAGCATCCGTTCCAAATTGGAGGTACCAATTTGGGAAGTTCCTGTAATGCTGTCTCCCATTCTGCTATAAACAAGAACATTTCAAGCAATACCAACCAGGAATTTGATTCAAGCTATGCGTTTCAGACAGAGGGGTATGAGTAACTGAGCAAGAGCTTTTAGAACTTGATGCCAGGACAAACATGATGTCACCTTTGGATCTGCTGCTGCAGCACTTCTGAGGGAGGGTTTGTCCTTCTGTGCAGCAACTCAGGTTCAGGCTGTGACAGTCTAATCATGCCTGTCCTGTTCTGACAAAACTATTTGCAGGTGCTGTGAAAAGACCAGGAAAGAAGAGAGCACCTATTCTGCAAATCCTCTCTGCTTGGAATCCTTCATTCTGCCCTTAGAAGATCCCTTTCTGGCTGATGTGTTGAAACAAAAACTGAATAAAGGCATAATGGCATGTATCCAAGGAGGTAGTGCAATCATTCCTTAGTTAATTTTTCCTACATAATAAGCAAGTCCTAAGGAACAAAGACAAATTTAATTGGGGAATGAATTGGTAAGTACTATACATACATCCACACCATCTTTAGAACTATTAATGTTTTTAGGAGAAACAGAAGGAGGCATTTTAAACTAAATCACACAATACCATCAAGAAAATAAGATATACTTGGGGTAGGCATTTCTTTTAAAAAAATCAAGGTCTGCTCAGTGCTTCATTTGAAAGTACGCCATGTGGAGAGAAGGAAGTGATCAGAACACTTTCACAAACGACATGGGAACACTGTTTCATCTGGAGCATCACAGACATTTTCAGAACTGAAAACTGTCAAAGTTAACTATGTAAGAAAGGGTTTACCCCAGATTCTAAACATATTTCCATAAATAACAGAAGTTCTTTTGGAAACACTGTAGGGGGTGTTCCTTTAAACCTGTTTGTAGTTAATACATTTTACCTTGTTTTTCCTGCCCTGGTAGTTACTGTATCAAGCTCCCAAGCAGAAACTTTTCTTTTTTCAGGCCACTGAAATTAAGTTAGAAACCACCACCTCCTGGCAAGGTTTAGAAAAATGTTGCTATATCTGACTGCCATTGAAAATGAACAGGTGGATCCAAAGAAGTTTTCTCTTGAGACCACATTTCTTTTTGCCACCTTCAGTGAACACATGCAAGCGCGAACAGCAGCCCTGGCACATGCTGCAGGGTCCCCTCAGTCCTACTGAAGGCAAAGAGATCGAGTGCTGCACACTAGAGGTTTCAACTGTCTACAGTCCTTGACAAGTCCTCCTGTGAGTGAAGTGCATAGACTTCCTGACTGATCCATAAGGCAAATGATGACTTTGTGGGGGGAAGGGACCAAAAGCTCTTCTAATATTCTGTTCCTGCACAAGATGAAAAATTATGGCACTTTGGATGACGCATACATTGTGGGTCAACTGGATTTAACTTCTACTCACTCAAAATTATCTTCTGGAAAAAGGCTTTTTACAAACTTTTACATACTCCCCCCACCACTTTACAGTGAAAAAAGAAAAAAAGATTATATATACACGAACATAGAAATCTACATTTGCAAAGGTGGTGCTAAGTTAGAAAGAAAGTGCCTGACAGCTGGCGTTCACTGTGCCTGTCAGTAGGTAACCATGAGTGATTTAGTTTTCCAATGAGCTTTAAAGTCCATTGTAAAAGACTGTTAGGGAAAATCAATACCTGCAAGATAAATGGCAAAGTCTGTGAATTAGAAATAGAGTAGTACTAAACCACTGTTCCCCAAAGAAAAGAGTTTAAACATGCGGTGTGTGTGGTGCATAGCAGCATGACTGTATATAATTATCAAGAATTCCAAGGGAGGAAGTAGACACTGAGTCAACAATATATGCTGATTACCCCAGGCCTCTTTTTTTTAATAAAACCCACGGAAGTTTGGAGAGGAATGACAGGTGTGAAGGATAAACACTCTGGGAATTAGGCAAACTGAATGTAACCCAGATAAACGAAAGCTAGTGTACATAGGCAAAACCAGTCTAAATGCCCAAATTAATCTGTCTCTAGAGGCTACTGCAACTCAGACATTCAATAATACCACCAGTAAGCAAATAATGTTGGTTGACTCCACAACTACAGCATCCCTAAAGAAAAAGTTCTCCAAGTCTTTATGCACAGTTCTGTGAAAAAGCTCACCTATAAAAACAGTGCAACTGGAAAGCAGACAAATCAATAACATAAAATTCTTGAATGTATTGGAAAGACGATGGAAAATTAATATGAACTGCATCATGCCTAGATGAGAATGACACACTGCTTTCTTAAAACTGTATCGAGTTTTGGTCCTGCACTTTAAACATGCCTGGATTTTTTTTAATCTTTAACTCTTTGTACATATGCACATGCACGTACCCCCCAATCTATACACTTGCACATCCCCACGTCTCCCTCATAAATGCACAACTTTCACATATACGTTTTGCATTGAATTAGTAATATTTGCTGCTGTTTATAATATGCATTGGGCTGCTGACATTTGAAAGAAGCTGGCTGATACGTTACCTCATAACCATCCCACAGCACCGCGTGCTGTAGCACAAGGCTTGTCAGCAAGATGTATTTGCAAGTCATGAAGAAAAAAAATCCTCTTGATGTTTGAACTTCAGACAGAAGGTGAGTTTGTGAAAGGAGACACTTGGCAGTGGTTCAGCCGATCACCGTCTGGTGGTGGTGACACTGCTTCCCTTTCCACCCCCCCTCAATTACAGTGACAAGTGCGATGCTGTACAGGTCAGGCAACGGTCACGTATGAACAGATCATACTCGCTGACTTGGCAGAAATGACCTAGAACAGTTTCCTTCCTGATGCTATTAGCTTACTATTTGTCGACTCGTTCCATGCTGAATTACCTCCACGCATGGAAACTGGACAGGTAACATGCAAAACATTGGCTTTGGTGTACTAATGCACTTAAGATAATAATTAATTAAACAAATGATAAAGTGTGATAGCAAAAAAAGCATTTTGATAACATTCAGAACCATTTCATGAGCTGTTAAGGAAATGAGAACTACAGAAGAGAGTATTTTTGTTATTGCTGCTCTGACAAACATGCAGAACTACAGAAGCATTGAGCATCATTTTGGCAATTTTTTTTTTTTTTTTTTTTTTTTTTGCAAAAACCCAAGATGCTTTACCATAAACTAAAAGTAGCAGGTTCACATTTTTCACATTGGCTAGCTAAGCCATTTTAGACTTTATTGTTATTATACAGAATTAACAAGATCTTCCAGTTGCTTCACTGGCTGTAATAGACTTGATTCACATCTCTGGAGGATCTAGGCCTTACCTGTCACACCTGTTTTTCCATTAGCTTTTGCTTTCTTCTTTTTTACAGCACATGGAAATGCACATGCCCAGGCAAATGCTCAAAATGATTCTATCATTCATCAAATCTTGATTGGGGGGGGGGGGGGGGGGGGTTCAGTGTGCAAACACCACCCCAACAGAGCAAGTTAAAAAAGGATCAGCCCGTTCACAGTGAGAAGGCTGAGTACCACTCCAAGCCTTTCACACAGGGAACAGCAACCATCACAGCACAGACAAAAAGGCTTCTCTAGAATTGTGTAAGTGATGCACTGTTTTAAGGCAGCTTCAATACTGGATATTACAACCAGCTTGGAAAGCATACACTGAAACTAGATGTGGAAACACCTTTACTTACTGTGTTAAAATTTGGGAAGAATCCAACAGCAGAGCTGCTGTCCACAGGGAAGGACATAAAGGGTTTGATATCCAGGGAAGGCTGCATCATCAAGGTAGGTGTGCGCACAAGGGTGGGAAGTGTAGTAGTGCCTGCCAAGAGCAAACAAAACCAGGAATTCATAGTATTCTCCTTTCCACATCACACACAGCACAGCTGACACAACCGCCAAGAAAAAATAATACAGGGGGGTAATAAAGTGGCTCCGTAGGAGTTAATATCATAAAAAGAAACCTATTTCTGCACACTACAGATGAGGCAGAGCGCTTCCCTATGGCCATGGATACTCAGACAGTGAAGAGGAGACATATGGTATATAAATCACACTGGCAGGTCGAATAAATCCTTTCTAAAGCTGAAAAATTCTTCTGTGGCAAAAAGGCCAGGATGGGTGCCCATGAAAGTCAGATGCTTTTGCAGTTCATGGTAGCCTATTAGATCTGCTAGCACAGACAATACATGCAAGCTGAAATCCAGAGGTTTGTTTCTAAATGGTGACCTGTGTGTCTATTTTTTTCCTCTTCTGACAGTAGCTGCCAGGCACTGCATAAACACCATTTCACCTAAGATTTAAAAAAATGCCTTTTTTTACAGTGCAAGGCAAATACTAGAAAACAGCCAACAATTAAATAATCAGCAGCACATAAATGAACACAACTGTTTACATGCAATGCAAACTAGCATTTTCTTAATTGGAGCCCAGATCTTTCTCTCCAAACAAGAGCTTTCCAGTAATCTACATGCTGAAATTCTTTCTGTATACACTTGAGAATCATTCCTCAGCAAGACCCCAAAGGAATGGGAAGGCACAGATGTCCAAATGTTCATTTTTAACTAGCTATCTGCCCTGTTCACACAATAGTGTGCCTAGTACACTGCTTCCAGCTATGCCTGCGAGAGTATTTTTATTTTCCTGAAATCATACAAAATAGATTTCAAATAAAATTTCCCTCACTGAAATAAAAAATGCAAAAAAAAAAAGAAAAGAAAGAAAAAAAAAAATCTCAGTTTCTCCTTCCTGGGTTGAATAAATAATTCAACACCAGCTGGAGCAGGCACTGGAACACAGGTGTCCCACGCCTCTAAAGGAAGGTGAGTCACTGTCTGCCTCTCCTACCTCTGCCAGAATTTCTCCATAATTACCTCCTTCTCCCACTCACCAGTGGCCAGCACATCAGCCAGGAGCATAACAGTCCTCTTAGGAGTTTCTCTGGTCTCAAGCAGAGCTGACACAGTATCTAGGCTTTTTCTCATAGAAGTCATCTGAGCTTTTTAAACCCAGTCGGGGTAGGTGGGGGGAAGGTGAAAAGTAAACAAGCAATTTTCCCTCTCTTCTCCCATAAAATCAAATCATTTACATCTACTTGCAAGATGCCAGGTAATCCATATGGGCTGCCTGAGTACCAGTCTTCCATTAAGGAATCTCCCTTTCTCCCTATTAAGGACATGCAAAACTGAAGGCGGAGTAAAAATTTCCCTCCTTTTCATCTCATCATTCTGCCTCCACAGACACAATTTCAAACCCATCGTACAGTATCCAAGAGGAAAGCTGAGTTCAGAAGCCAGATGGGGCTGCATGGATTTTTTTGAACGACCGAACACTTATAACTAGCCCTGAGCTCAAATTTTGTAGATGATGGAGAGACAGTCATTTTGATCACAGCTGCAGCACAGTAAACATTATATTATGGTCTAGCAGATGAATAGCAGGCTATAATCTATTCTCTGTTTCTTCTCTAGGAAAAGTGTGATGATTGCACAAAGATGGGTCATTGACAGAGAAAGAACTGGAGAGAGAACTGTCGAACACCACCCCAACTGAGCTGCACAACTTGAAAGGAAAAATATGCTTGAGACACTTTCCCAGAATTTTCTCTCTTTTCTCCTACCCCAATACTTTCGTAAATGTAAGGTTTGTTTCTGCATAAGCCCATGAAACTCTTTGACAGTTGTGCTTAATTAACTGTAAGTCAAAGCTTATTCAAGTGGAGTCAAAAACATCAAAAAGCTAAAGGCTAACATGCCTATAGTTTCTTCTTCATATCCATAATGAAAAAAATGCATCAAGAGGAAAGCAGCGTGTCAGAGGATTTATCCAAAGAAAATATCTTCAACTGCAAAAACGATGATTATTTCTACTAGCTGGTTCTGAAACAGTAGATTTCCATAATTTGGATTTCAGAGTTGTATTCAAACAGCAGCTATGTTGTATTCAATTATCTAAAGTCCATAAAGTGCCATCATCAATCTAACTGCTACAAGTTTCTCTTTGAAGTTCATAAGCAATTAAAGATCCATGAAGTTAAAAAAGACCTATCCTCTCTTTACACACACATACTTCAATGAAGCCATGGTTACATATTTTAACTAAACTTTACAGAAAAAAATATAACAGAATAGAGTTAAATTGTGACCGACATTTAAAATCAGAGTTAAGCTAGGTTTCTGATGCTGTCTTTAATCAAGGTATAGAAAGCATTTGGCATAAAAGTTTTAAAAATTAAAAAACAATTAGCATCCTACTGCAAACAATGCAATCTTCTTTATACTCCTTGGCTGAGTACAGATCATTTCACGCGACAGACATTTGAAATCTGCCTGCAGTTTTGCAGTCCATGGTGTTTCTGCCACCAGAATAATATACAACCAGTAGACTAGGATACATTTGGAGTCCGTACAGAATAGAAAACATACACACCTACCAGACTGATTAGTGGAGGCATTAATAATAAGAAATTTGTTCACTTCTGTTTGCCAGTTTACTACTATTGCCAATCAAATACCAGTGACCCCGTTTGACTGAAGTTTGATTTTCAGACCCACCTGTGAAAGCCTCTGGAAGAATGATCAGGTAAAGATGACATAAACTACAGGTAGAAGCACTTCAGGACAAAAATCATCAAATCAAACAGAACAGGGCACAGTTTTACACTGGCATTGCTCCCAAAGGTCAAACACATTCCCACCACCACTCCACCAAATCTGTATGCAAACCTGAGCTAAGCAGGAATACTGGTACAAGAAAGATGTAGCTGACAAGCTTCATTATCTTCATAAATTTAACAGATGTTTACCATTTCATTAGCATTTTAATGATAAAGACAACTTACCATGTCAAACACGGATTGTTTTAACCTACTTGTAAATCTTTGGCATAAAGATAACTGATCTTTCTTGTAAATTCATTTGCTCATTCCAGCTTCATAATTTTTAAACAGTATTTTACCTTTGTAACTTCAATTTTGGCTCCCCCAGCAGGAGTTACCTATGTACTGGAGGTGCAAGCAGCAGACAGACTTTGCCAAAAGGCACTGATCCTCACTGGCCCCTTTTACCCTTGTCTAAGAGGAGGAAAACAGGTTTTCATCTGAGCAGATGATCCAAAATGTCTCATTTTACTAAAAGTTTTTCTTCCTCCTACACTTATTTATCTAAAAAACAAGGCCCTATGTAACAGACACTGCTCGTCTTCAGCTGCATACATGTAGCTTCATGCCCACTGCAATGCACTGGGACACTGGTGTTTTTGCAAAAGTTATGAAAGGTTGTCATCTTTACCCAACTCGGATCTGTCTCTAACAAAAAAGGCACATAATTAATAGATTAAGCAGTGAAAGTGATATTTTGGGGAAGTAATTAGAAAGTCTCATATGGCCGCTCCCAGGGGCCAGTGAGACATGCTTTACCTGGGAGCCAGAAGGGGGGCAGATGACACGGGGACTTGAGGAGCCTCTACCAACAACTCCCCCTGAACGCCACCGCCAAGCTCTTTTGCAGCTTCACAGAAAAACTGCAGTGGCCAATCCATATACACTGTTAACAGCTCTAGGGGAGAATCATCAGCGGTTTACAGTGCTTGATTTGAAGGATGCTTTCTTTTGTATACCCCTGGAAGAAGGAAGTCGAAAATTATTTGCTTTCGAGTGGGAATATCCAAACACAGGACGAAAAACGCAATTGATGTGGACAAGACTGCCGCAAGGGTTCAAGAACAGCCCAACAATTTTTGGGAGCCAATTAGCAAAAGAACTTGAGATGTGGAAACAAGATGGTCCCAAACCTGGACATTTGCTCCTTCAGTACGTAGACGACATACTGATAGCTACGGAAGAGAGACCAGCATGTATAAAGGTAACAATTGATCTTTTGAACTTTTTGGGGCTAAGTAGATACAAAGTCTCTAGAACTAAGGCCCAGATAGCAAAGCAGACTGTGATATATCTGGGTTTTGAAATCTCCCAAGGACAAAGACAGTTGGGAACGGAGCGGAAAAAAGCAATTTGCAGTATCCCGGAGCCGAGAAATACCCATGAATTGAGAACCTTTTTGGGAATGGCTGGGTGGTGTCGGCTATGGATAATGAACTATGGTCTGTTGGCTAAGCCATTGTATGAAGCTCTTAAAGGTCCACCATTTGAATGGGGTCCAGATCAGCAAAGAGCTTTCAAGAGTTTAAAACAGGCCCTGATGACAGCACCAGCCTTGGGACTTCTGGATTTGACTAAAGACTTCCAGTTATTTGTACATGAGAAACAACACATTGCACTGGGGGTGCTGACTCAGAAGACGGGAAGTTGGAAGCGACCGGTTGGATATTTTTCCAAACAATTGGACTTTGTAAGTAAAGGCTGGCCTGCTTGTTTGAGAGCGGTAGCAGCCACTGTGATGATAATACAGGAGGCTCGAAAATTGACTTTGGGAAGAATGATGGAGGTGTATGTGCCACACATGTTGATATCAGTGTTGGAGCAAAAGGGGGGCCATTGGCTATCCCCGAGCAGAATGATGAAATATCAGGTAATTTTAATGGAGCAAGATGATGTGATTTTGAAAACTACTAACTTGACTAATCCTGCAGTCTTCCTGAGTTCTGTACAGGAAGAAGGACAACTGGAACATGATTGCCTGACTACCATTGAATATGTATATTCCAGTCGAGAGGATCTGAAGGATGTACCTATGGACAACCCGGACTGGCAATTGTACACAGATGGTAGCAGTTTCGTTGAAAGTGGAATTCGCTATGCAGGATATGCGGTAACAACTGAAAAATCAGTTATAGAAGCCAATACCTTGCCGAGCACAACTTCAGCTCAGAAGGCAGAATTAGTGGCTCTAGAATTGAGTAAAGAAAAGAAAGTAAACATCTGGACTGATTTGAAATACGCATTTGGTGTGGTCCATGTCCACGGGATCTTATGGAAAGAAAGAGGATTATTATCCTCTCAGGGGTCCAACATTAAATATAAAGAGGAGATTTTGCATTTATTACAAGCAGTACAGAAACCTACTGCAGTAGCAATCATGCACTGTAAAGCACATCAATCAGGGAACACAAAAGAGATTGTAGGGAACAGATTAGCAGATAAAACAGCTAGGGAAGCAGCCAAAAGGAATACTTTACAATTGGCATTAATTCCCACAAAAACTATTGCATTACCAAAGGAAAAACCTAAATATTCAGAAGAGGATGAGAAATTGGGGAAATTATTAAATGCAAAGAAAAATCTGGAAGGATGGTGGGTGACATCAAAAGGACAAGTAGTGGTCCCACCATTTGTAATGAGGGAAATGGTACAGACAAAACATAAAGAATGTCATTGGGGAGCAGAAGCATTAGTAACCTTTTTGAGAAGGCAAGTGGTAGCAGTAAAAATGCTAGAAATAGCTAAAATGACAACCACTAAATGAGAAATATGTTTGAAAAACAACCCAGTAGTAAAGAAAAAGGTCCAAATGGGGATATTGAAATCAGGAATGGAACCAGGGGACTATTGGCAAATAGATTTTTCAGAGTTACCTCGACAAAATGGGTATCGATACATTCTGGTGGGGGTTCATACTTTTACAGGATGGCCAGAAGCCTTTCCCTGTCAGACCAACCGAGCAAAGGAGGTCATTAAATGGTTATTACAAGAAATCATCCTGAGATTTGGAGTACCTATTGGAATCTCTTCTGATAGAGGTTCCCATTTTGTTGCAGAAGTGGTCCAGGGTGTTAGTAGAGTTTTGGGAATTACATGGGATCTACATACACCTTGGAGACCACAATCTAGCGGAAAGGTGGAAAGAATAAATCAAACACTGAAAAGACAAATTAGTAAAATATGTCAAGAAACCAATTTGAAATGGCCTCAGGCACTCCCATTAGCCCTTTTACGAGTTCGGGTCCAACCAAAGAGCGTGACACTGATTAGTCCTTATGAGTTACTATATGGAAAACCTTATGAATCTCCCGAACCAAATTTGAGCATACATTTAAAAGGAAAACAAGATGTGTATAACTATTTACTTTCTTTAGGAAAAACTTTAACTGCGCTGCGGAGTGCGGTTGTTTGGAGCAGACCTCTGTCTTTGGAAAATCCAGTACATGACTTCCAACCAGGTGATTATGTCTATGTGAAGACATGGGCTTCTGAACCTCTACAAGAATGCTGGAAAGGACCCTTTCAAATATTGTTGACTACTTTCACCGCTGTCAAGATTGCTGAATCAGATGCATGGATTCATTATTCAAGAATAAAGAAAGCACCAACAGGGAATTGGAGGTCTAAGGAAATTGGTCCTTTAAAGTTGAAACTCTATAGATAAGTTGCATGCTATGTACTTGGGAAAATAATTGTGTAAAACTTATAATATTAGGGTTACTATTAGGGATACTGTCAGGGGCATTGATCCTCTTGTGCGTTATAGGCTGTGAATATTTCCTCATAAGTCGCTCTAAGCGTAAGATACAAAGCAGATGTAAGATTATAAAAGTGGAATCACGAATTGACATGATAAAGGAATCTGTAGTGTGAGGTAAACAAAATGAGGCGGTTATTGCTTAAATTATTAATCTTGGTATCAGTCGCTCCTGGGATGCTGATAAAGGACAATCTAGTTTTACAATTGATTCAGGATTTTGCGAAGGTACAAAATTTGACTTCAATAACAGCCTGTCTTCCCATTCCAAAGTCAGCTGAGAATCCAATTCCATGGGGAGTATTGACAATGAACCTGACCAAAACTTGGAAAAAGATGTGGGACAATGAAAATCAGCTTAGCAGATTAAACTGGACAGACCTCAATGGCAATTATTCTTTAAATTTTGAAAGAAGGAACTATAGCATTTTGAATTGTAACATTACTAAACCATCTACCTCACAGGCAAAGGAACTAATTTATCGTCCTTCAGGAGAAACTTGTACAAATACCCCTTGGGGCTGCCAACTGCCAAAGCCATGGAGACAAGTGCAAAAAGGAACGTGGGATCATATTCAAAATATAGAATGGTGTTTAGAATTTACTGGAGTTATAGGGCCCTTGCTAGATCCACCCAGAACTAAAACAATTTATGGACATTTGGATTGGGCCAGACAAACAGAGAAAATCACACATCCTAAATGGAACTGTACAAAGGTTTATACTTGTAATTCTTCTGATGCAGAAGTTCAAAGACTATATCCAGTGGCTAAAGCACTGAGATGGGGATGTGCTTGTAGAAATTATAGTAGTGCTTTAAATGATACTTGGTCCCCTCGTAATAATGGGAGAAGAGCTTGGCCTGGAATAGACTGCAACAAAGGACAGGTAGAAAGTTTAGGACTAACTGTTTGGGTGAGTAGCGATGGTATGTGGTCTACTCACCTCCCCATGAAAGACAAAAATAAACAGTGGACATTGGGCTTACTAACTTTATGCCCTCTTTGGAAGAAATCCCCCCTACGGCCTCGATGGTGGAATAGAGTGAGACGAGAGGATGATTCCTGGCAACCCCCAAGTACTGGAACCCAAATAGGATGGGTATTGGAATCTATTTTTACACTGCAGGTGACAACTCTTCAGAATAAAATTATTCTTCACAACCTTTCACTCCAAGTAGAAACACTGGCTAATGCTATTCGAATTGGGCTAAACGAACTTAATGCACAGGTGCAAGCTACTAGTAAAATGGCATTGCAAAATCGTCTAGCTTTAGACTTGCTATTGTTAAAAGAACATGGAGTATGTGGGTATATTGGACTTACAAATGATTCATGTTGTGTCCATATACCAAATGTAACAGACGACTTAAACCACCAAATAGACAGGATAAAACATGTGGCTCAAAGCAGCAGAGAATTAAGATCAAATACAGAAAGTTTTTGGCTGAATAAGATATTCCAAAACTTTGGATTTTCTCTGACTGGATAGTTAGCAGGGCTTTTGCAAAATGTAATTGTAATTGTCATCATCATCATTATAATTTGCGTAGCTTTTAGTTGTCTTAAGCTGTGAGACGATCTATATTGAGATGAAATACTGAAGTTAATCGTTTTAAACAAAGAAAGGATAATTTGGGTGATATGTCTAATTTTTTTTAAGAAGAAAATCAATCGTAAAACTATGATTATCCAAGCTATTGCAAGACATCAAAATGGACAAACAATCCCAGAGCTTCTTCCAGCTTATAGTGAATAATTGATAAATTATAGTGAAAGTATTGAAGTGATTTTCAAAACTTTCAAAGGGGGGAAATGTTACCAATATTTGATAAAAGTTGAAATTTCACATAAGTCGGGTTTTGGTTAAAAGGGTAAAGATTGTAGAAAATAGGGGTTTGAAGCTCACAATAGCTATAGAAACTTAGGAACATACAAAATGTGCGGTATGCAATCATAAAAAGAGTAAGTATTGTCTAAGATCGGTTAGCCATAGAAATTTTGACAGATTTGTTAGATTGTAGTGTTTTGTCTTAATGAACTAAGAGACAGATTGTTATGGACCTTAGTTCTGTGGTTTAGAAACCCCACTTTGATCAAGAGACCAGTTAGTGGAATTAGGTAAGATTAACCAATGAATGTTATAGTATAAGAATATTGATAAGGTGATGTGACTGAGGGCCAATCACTAGAAACGTTAAATTTAAGAATTAACATTGAATGTACTTTTATGTAAATCTAATACATGATGGCAAAATCGTACTGCGCAGAATCACATAAGAGAGGTCAACTATCGGACAAAGTGAGGAAGACTATGGAAGACCACCAGAGGGCTTCTGAAGACCACCAGAGACTTCACCACACCTGCATAGAAGGACATTTACATATGCTAATGATTTATCGGACAGTTGATGATTATGTATGACATTTCCCAGAAATCTAGTGAATATGTATAACAGATGTGTATTTAACCTGCATGATTAAACCAGACAGGTGCACACACTAGGTGGAGCGATCCCCTGTGTGCCCAGCGCTGCAAGAAATGAGTGCCTGCTTCTTAACTTCTCATTGCTGTTAAGGAGTTTTATTCCGGATTTCGACAACACTGTCATCTCCATTTACAGCATTTTCCTTCAGAGCTCTAGAAGATGGAAGCCCAGGCAGGACACATTTGAAATGGCTCTCTGGAAGGATTCTGAGATAATGCTGCACGAGTTCAGCTATGAGCTTTTTCTGGGACCCTACTGTTTCAGTACATTTTATCAATTTGTCAGTAGAAGTTTTGAACATTGTCAGAAATATTTACTTCAGCATGTGGCTCAAAAAACAGTTTTATGATCAGGTTAGAGCCAGAGGTAGTACCTAGGCTTTCATATTGAATAAAAAAATCTCTTCAGCTCTATTGCCTATGCCTTGCAAAAAACTAAAAAAAAAAACCCCAAAACACCACTAGCAAAAAAACCCCAACTTGCACAAGACCTTCCTACACTTGCTTATATGCAGCTTTATGGGAACATCGGCACAACGAAATTAAGTTTATTAAAAAAAACCAAACAACCCACCTAACTACAGAAATGCACACCATAAAAAATTTAATAGCTTTCTTCCCTTATATCTGATGCCGCCATTGCATCATGCCCCAGATCTGCTTTCACTACAACTTTTTTTCCCCATAAATGACAGGTAAAAATCAATCACTTGCAAGTCACTACATTTTGTAGTTTCGGTATTTATCTGACATTAGTCCCTGAGATCTTTCCCAATACTTAATATAAATATTAGTCTTTTTTCCTTCTTAGTATGATCAGTTTACAGGATTCAGAATTTTTCTCATTTTGTTTGTTTAGTTACAGATATAAATGGGTATCAGAGAATGTCATGTGTTTCTGTTTATGCCCAAGATAAACTGCTAAAAACAAGTGCAAGTACAATAATTCTGAGTTTCTGAACAGCAGGTGTTGATATCAAAATGCTTAAGGAAAAAGCTATTCTAGAAGCATTCCATTAATAATACTCATGGAGGAGAACCTTAAAACATTCTCCCCTCTTAAATAAAAAGCAATGTGAATAAATACAGCATTTTAGTAGTTGTTTGGGGTTTTTTTTCCCCCCAGGATTCACTCTGCAGAACAAACATTGCTTCCTTATAATATGGTATTATGATAAATGAGACTTATGATACCCATCAGGATTCCAGTCTGTCAGAAGTATAGTCAAGGAGAGATAAGATCATTACTTCAACAAATTTTCCCAAATGGAAAATTAACACAATCCTAAGAGATAACTCACTATCCAGGCAACTTATTTTTAAAAATAACTTGAAGCAGAAGCCCAACATATATGACATGGCACAGCCTCCAGTTGCTGACAACAGGAAAAACACGAACGACTTCTGTGCCCCCAGGGCACCATACAAACTAACTCTAATGTATGAGGATGCAGCTCCTTTGGGAGTTGATACGATCACAACCAGAGCTACTGATACACACACATCTTTTAAAACTTGGAGAGTGCACTGAATTCATACCACTTAAACATTACTAAGATATCAGTGGAACAGTCAGACCTTCCATTGACTTATTAACGATTTGAAAAGCACAAACCATACACGCCCATGAATGTTTGGCAAATAAAAATGGGTAAATCCTCAAAAGATGTGGTTTTTTTCAGAAGCCACAAGGAAAGGTAGCAAGAACTGGTGTAGAGCTTATGGCTACTCAACAGCACTAAGCAAGAACTACTCTGTGTAACAGTTGTAAAACAAGTGGTAAGAAAGCATTGGTCCAGGTCTAGCCTTCCATAGCAACATAAGGATAGAAAATGACATACAAAATATTTTGCACTCCATTCTGATTTTATTTTTTTCAGTAGATGTTTCAGCAAACCCAGAGGCATTTAATGCAACTTCACTGCAACATACAAATTATCTATATATTGTACAGTTTAAGCTCTTCATGCTTAAGAATGACATCTAAAAATCATGTCATAAATTCTCTCCCTACAAATTAAACCGTGATTTCCAGTATGCTTGATCATGAAGTTAGTATTTCCATTATTATCCATCTAGAAATAAATGTTCTATGAAGGCGTGCTAACAGAATTCCATATTCTCATTTTGTATAAAATCAGATACTGTGAAATGAGGTATTTCTACATTTCAAATATATGTAGGATTCCACCAACTAGGTCAATACCAAAAATAAATTGAAATCTGGTGCTGCTGAAATGAATGGAAGCTCTGGCATTTAATCAATCCAAAAAGTCAACCATCATTTACTTACCTAATATTGGTAATTATAAATAGCTCATTTACAATCAGAAGTATAGCTATATATTGCATGTATTTCACATAAGAATGCTAAAAATAAAAACATAAACCTACCTGTACTTACAGGTAAGCAAATCTTCATTAGATCAGACCCTTCCTCATTGAAATATTAGAGGCTGAGTCGGAATTACTTTATCTTCCATGAATTATTAATATTCTTCTGCCTATCTAACTTTTCCATCTCCAATGTCTTGTGACTGAAGGATGTTAATTTCAAAAAATAAAAATGTAGACTACGGATCATAAATACCATGCATATACTTGATATGAATACAATCATGGAAAAGCTGATATTGAAATCCTCTACTATAATAATATGAATATTCAAAAGAACTGTGTCAATATTTATTTACTTAATCTCTACATTTAGTACATCAAAATCATGGAGAACAAATAATGACGTTTATTGGGGGGGGGTAGAGGCATAACAATAGGAAACTGTAATTTCAGTATTTTAGAGACAAATACATCAAAACATTAATCAAGAAAAATCTCATTCTCCTTGCAGTTGGACTGCATTTCTAATAGTTTGCAATAACAACAGGAATCCCCGTAGGTTTTGTATAGAAGATACCAGAACAGATGGAGTGGGAAGAGAAGTCCAATAATTAGATGTGGAACAGATTATCTTGCATTTTCCTTAAATAACTGTGTTACAATTGCCTGATCATAACATTTAGAAGAGCCCTGTTCCTCCCTGGATTTGCAGAATGTGTGACTCGCACTCCTGTCCTCTTTCTCCTTTAGCCACCACTCTTGTGTTCTTGCGGCTGAGAAAAGACTTGCACACCTGCACAACCTACAGCCTAAATTTTGGAGCAATTGTGCTACACTGTTCCACACATTTTTTTACAGCATTTATATTCCCAAGTCAAGAGAACTCCAGAAGTACTATACTAGTATTAAAGCATGTTTGTTAGCACTGGCTCCTTGTCAAGTCTAAGCAATTAAATAAATTACAGAAGATCCTTCAGTATATTTAGAAGAAACATGCTGGCTGTGGTACAACTGCAATTTGCTATTATCTATAGGTAGTATGGAAATATTTGTCATTCGTTTCTTGAAAGAGCTAATTCTCTAGATTTCTAAAGCAACCAAGACAATTTGTATGACTGGAAAGCAGAGCGGCACGTTACAGCTTAACACCATCAAGCTCAGTAAGTTGGACTTTATTCTAATCAGTGACAACTGTTAATAAATGCAATGCTCCTGCCTGCATTAAAGTCAGCTGGAGCTTTGCAGTCTATCCCAGTTTCTTTTTCTCAGAATCTCCTGGCTTGCTCAAGCCTCTCCCTCTGGTATCCACAGCCTGAGCGAGCAGCTCTGCCCCCTCCTCTGTTCTTATCTGCTTCTAGGAAACACTGCTTTGGAGTTGTTTTCGCTTTGAAGTTTTCCAAGTATGACAGAAAAACCAGCTGCGTCTTTTTCAGCTCTCTATTCTCTTGCTATCTGCTCTAATGGAAATCTTTCTGAAATTCTTAGGATTCTTTTTCTTTATTTATTTAAACCAGGCCCCCTCTTGCCCTTTCCACTCTCCCAACACTAAGGGGCAGTGAGAGAGGGTATTTGTTTTTCTGCTGTCACCCTTAATTAAAAACACAACATCAGCACTTGCCTACTGAAGTCACAATCTTGTCCAGAGCATGGTGCAACTTCCATGCCAGTCCCTGTTTTTTTCCTCAGTGCACATTCTTAGATTTTGGGCATCAAGCCTGAGAGTGTTCCAGGATGAAGTACCACACTCCCTTCCCTCTCGATTCAGGATTCTGATTTAACACGATGCTTCATTACAAACTGGTAAGGAACCAGAGAAAAAAAGCCCAATTTACATTACCTTAGGAGTTTCATAATTTGGGGGATGGGACTTGGTTGCAGTTAGCTTTTTAGAGTCTGTTATCACTTCACCTCCCATATAACCTGACATTTCTCAAAATCCAACTCTTATCCTGAATTTTGTCACTACTGAGCTCATCATCTAACCCTCAGGGAGCCTCAACACAGACTTTCTTTCAGGAGGGACTGGGTTGCTACCCACTAAAACCAAACACGTCTATCACCGGGAATGCTGCTGGGTGACAGTTTTGTTATTAGTCGGTCAAAACCATTATGCCTTAGCTTTTACATTTAGGGGATTTATGTCTGCGGTTGGCTTCTTGCTCCTTATCCCACTTCAGTACTGCAACCCACCAGCTCAGCAATGCTGTGCACAAAGATAATAGGGGTCTAGACCCATATGAATCCTCACAGATGTGTCTGATCACTTAGCCACATCAGACAATTTCCAACTCTCTTAAAAGTCCTCATAGCTCAGAGAATTTCATGCCTCATTTGCTTTTCTCACATATTACACAATCACCTCTAGAAAATACAGTTAACTGAGTTGCTTCTTGGTTTCTTTTCGTAAGTTCTTCTACGGGTATTGCTCCCTAAATATCCTTCAGATAAAACATTGCAACAGCAGCTCATTTAGGTTGTTGAAAAGTGATCTATCCAAACTATCTGCAATGGAAATCAAGATCTCTACTGAATGAAATCTAGTTTTCCTTCCAATTAAAATTTTCAATTTTTCAGACATTTCAAAAGAAGTTTGAACATCCAGCCTACCCCCCTTTCCATCCCAAAAGTCACAATTTCAGTCACAATCTTCCCCTTAGTTGCTATCATTTCCATAGCTTGGAACATGCTTTTAGAAGTACCACTATCCTTCTGTTTAGAAATAAGAAACAATTAGACAGGGAATAAAGGCAGATTTAAAAATCTTCATAATACTGTCCATGTAGCCTACGTTCCACACTGAATTAACTGCTCTGCCACAGCATAGGGCACGCAGCATACAAGCACTGGTCCAAAAGAGGTCAAACATGTAAAGGTAGCGGGCAGATTTACCACACATGCAGTTTAAGTTAAGTCCAAGTGATACAATCCTTTTTCTAAGACTGGTTTACTGAAGAAATTCCTAGATGGCTTCAAGTAGTTTAAAGAAAAAAAGAACTATTTCATAATTTCCTAGTTAATACTACAGAAGGAAAAAGCTTCTCCTTCGCAAACTTCTCTGATTCTTCCTGGTTCTCTATCTGCTGCCCCTAACTAAAGCAACAAGAATGTCTTCATAGGATTTCCTGGAGGATTTCAACTTTCTCCTAATCAGATGCCTTACTACATCTCCTTCTTTTCAGAGCTCACACTCATAAAAGTCACAGCAAGGGACAAGTCAGAGCTCCGTTTCTTGAGCTTTACAAGTTACCAGTGCACCCTGTTGTACTGTAACTGGAAACACAAAAAGCATAGAGATCTCACCCCACTCAAGAAAGCAGGAGCCAGACTCAGCACTTCACTCACCTAAAAATACAAATAAATGTACTTTAACCTGGCTGTGAAAAGAGCACACGAACTGCATTTCTGACCAAAGTTCTTTAGGCCATTTACAAACGGAAGACAAATACTACAAGTTCAGCAGTGCCTTACAATATTCGGAAGCTGCAGAGGTTTTTGCTATGACCACACAACCATGAATCATTTTAGCAAAGCAAAAGCATAGAAAACCACAGACCATGTAGTTCCATAAAGGCTTCCCACTATTAATCAGTGCCATGACGCTTACCTTAGTCCCTAAGGTTACAATCCACATCCTCTGCAGCATTTAAACATGCACACAGCATAAAACTCAGAGATAAATAATCCTTTCATTAAAACATGGTGCTTTTGTGATGTTGGGTGCTATGAGACAGTGGGCAACCAGCAAGCCTGAACAAATCCGGGCTGTTGCAATTGTGTGCTTAGCTTTAATTACCCTTGAGAAGAGTGTTTGCAACTTGACTCCAGAGGGGAGGCAGCCTGCTATTGACATCACCAGATCATATATAACCTAAAAGACTGATAAAGTGTATTTCAGTGGCATTTTACCAGCTATTATTCTTAGAATTAAACTTAGAGGGGTTACTACCTAGCTGGCTGTTATAGAGCTGCATTTTAGGTAACTTTGGGGAAAAAAAAAAAAAAAGAAATTATGTCTGCTTGAATTTTTAAAAAAGGTCATAAAAGGGGACCACAGAGCACAGGGTTACAGACAGTGTGGGGCCATGACATTCAGAAGATCAAAGTCCACAAATCCTGGCTCTCCTGAATTAAGGTGCACTGCTTTACTTATTCTCAAAGTCAGCATTGATGAACGAGTAAGAACTTGAAAATTCATAAAACTGTAATACATGCTATCTACCCTCTGTTACACAGGGAGGAATGAAGGCAATAGATTTCAAATTAATAGATCCATTAGCACAGATCACCACACTCGTGATCTTATTGAACATTAATTAAACACTGGTATCTGACTAGAAACCTTATTCTGCTGGTGCAGCAGTGCACCAGCCCTGCCAAGGCTGGATGATAAAGACTTTTGATGCTGTTACATTTTCAAAGACTGCAAGATATGAACTTGGGCAACCCTACCCACAGCTACATTCAGAAAGAGAGACCAAAAAAAAAAAAAGCAGTTTATAGCAGAATATTTCTGTTAAATTGAGAACAGACCAAAGAAGAAATTTTAACAAAACATCCAAACTGACTTTTAACAGGACTTCAGCTAGTACAAGCCTTTCAAAAAAAAATCACCTCTAATTTTCCAGAGACTAATTAATATCACTTTAATATGATTTATTTCATAAACTAAATAATTAATCAAACACTATACTGAAAATAAAGATAAATAAACAGATGAGAGTCAATGTAAAAAAAGCGTGAAAGCATTTTAATGAAACATGCCATGCAGCCTTTATCTACTGTCCATGACCACACTGGGAGCAGGCTGGGCAGCCACACCACCCCTCCGCTCCCGACATTCCCCTTGAGCCCACACAGGGAGTCAGACCAGTTGAAAACAAACTGGCAACAAATGAACAAAAGAGAAATTCGCTTTCAACCAGACCAGTGAGCTGGTCGAGCTGAACTCACAATCGTGAAATGGAGAGTACTGAGATGGGGTGGCTGAAAGGAAAAATTTTGTGAGTGCTGATGCTTCTTATTCTCATCCAGACTCACCTAAACTAGCCCTCATTTTTTCTTGCAGTGTAGCAGACAAATTTCATGCCTGCCACATTGCGTTATATCTCTCAGGATGGTATCTGTCTTAGTTGATAACATGGCAGTGTTCAGCTTGTGATACACAGCAATCCTTTCCTGCATTCACAGAGTACTGATTACTGCTTATGTGCTGCATTGGTTATTACTCAGCTCCTCTTGTCCTTGGTATATTTTGTCCTAATTCATTTGTCCGTGTCTTCGAAAGGAAGATAATGTATTAGTTCTTAAACTCAGTTTGTTCCTTCTTCTCTTTTAAAAATACTGGCTCTCGTAGTGCCCTGGGACTTCATCTTCTCTTCACAAGTTAACAGCTCTGGTATTTCCATCCGTGCAAGTATCCTTGCATCGCGTTTGTCAGAACCAGTGTTTTGAAGATTCTGGTTCATCGAGACACTCTGACCTGTTCTTACAGGTTTTTGTTATTTATATTGATGACTGTCACATTAACACAATCGATCTTTCTATCGAACAATAATGCAAAAACAGCATCATGCAACCCAAAATTTTTGGCTTCCTCTGATATTCACAGAATAACAATCCACCTTTTTCTTTGGTATTCTCTAAGTATTGTAAGTGCACTTACAGAAAGATTTCTTAAAGTTTGATGCTTATTTCAGTCTTATGTTATTTTCTAATTTTGTCCTACACATTCATGTTACTCTTTCCTCATCATCCTTAGTAATTTAAACTACTTTCCATTTCCTACCTATACATACAGTCCTTGTGCTTGAGCCCATAAAGAGTTCATAGTTTAGTCAAATTATCCTTGCCACACTTCCTATCTTTCCTCTGCCATGGGATAATTTGCAGTTGTGTTCTTATTGGCATCTCTTCAAATTAACTTCCAAACCCTTACAGTACGCTTGATAAAAGAAATATCCTGATAAGGGTATCTTAAGGAAAAAATCCACTCAAACCTCTTTTCAAAATTACTGTCACTACTGGTTGCTTGGGGTACTACAATGCAGTAGGATTTTGCTGCATAAATTAAAAATCAGGCAAGATGGCTATTCTGTTATTATTTCTATTAAGAAGCAACTCCCTCTCACTTCTGATAAATATCCTTTGCACTATCTTAAAAATAAGTGCAATTATTTCACTCCCATTTTAAAAGCAACAATCAGTAACTTAATATCTAGTATCCTAAATGCTAGTTTAAAGATGGATCCAAGTAGCATACAGTCTTCAGCTTGCCTGCTGGAACAGGCAGATGTATTTCCTTCACCCTTTCACTTTCTAAATCCCTGGGTTTATACGACAGTAAATAATTGAGCCTATCATTCTGAGAAGTAAGAACAAAGCAATGAACACTTCACATTTTTTTTCCTCTGTCCTGATTCCCGTTTTAAGAATGAGCTTAAATTCCCAATCACTGGGCTTTAAATTCATGTTTAAACATTCTTCTTAATTCTCTCAAGAGTACCATGCACATTTAACCTCACTCCATACTTAGCGATTGGTAAGACTGATGAATGGCAGGCTTTTCTGACTGAAAGGCTGCACGTATTTTACAGAAACATATGGTTTGAAATGTCGCTTTGTATCTCTAAACTTTTCAAAACTTAGAGAGCTGAAACTACATAATTCAAAGAAAGAGTGTTTTGGTTTTGTGAGGTGAGAAGAACTGGTAAAAGACACCAAGGAGGGCAAACACTGCTATTACAAAGCCATGGCTTCCTCCTCCTCATGCTGTTTCTAGTAGTTAAAATGCCACTCACTGGTGGCATTTACTTTACCAAGTAAAAACCCTGAAATGCAACCCAGATTACTGGAGAGAGAATTATTCGTGTAAGACTTTGAAGTCACAGTTGAAGGCATTTTATAAGAGTATACTTTTAGACACAAAGAAATCTTACTGTATCTGTAATATACCTCTGCTTTTCCCTTTGAATTGCATGTATTTGCAAAACCAAGGGAAGCAAGGCTGCTTTTATAAGCTCAAGATGTGGAGGTACGACGTGTGATGTACAAAACTCCAGCAAATGGTCCAAACTTGGACCTGTCACCCTGGTGCAAATCTGTCATCATTCCTTTTAAGTCTGCAGACTCACTAGGATTAGCAGCAGTACAAGTGTGAAATTTGGCTGATTAACTTTAGCAGGAGGAGCTCTGTGTAGAAACAACAGCTGCCGGGTCAGACACTATAGCAAGCATTTCTCAATGCAAAGCAATAGGAAGAGGAGATCCATGGTATTCGTTAACACAGTTTCATGTCTTCACTTTGATACTACATGAACAGAAACTGCTACATGCTCTTTGTTGACTAATAGTTCTTAAATTGCTGCACAGAGAAACTCAATGAAGACAGGAAGCGTGTGAACGCTGAATGGAAAGAGGCAAGCAATCATGACATTACACATCTAGGAGCATTTGTAGCGGGAGGACCACAGCAAGCAAGTCATGCAGAACGACTTGGAACAACAGTCCAGGGAGAGGATCACAGCTTACCTGCTCCTCTACCTATTACCACATATTCTGGACTACACATTGCAGCTCTCCCTCCATTTCTATGCAAATGTCCTGAATCATAACATCTCCTTGTATATATAGTTGCTACAGTAGCATGCTAAATTTGGCAAGAGATTTTCGCAAAGACAGCGATGAAAGACTGGCTCCTTAGTTAAGGTCAGGGCTTATACATTCCTGTGGATACACCAGTCATGGTTTCACAGTTAAGTATGCATTCCAGAATGGGTTTAAAATATGCCATATATTTCTGCAACAGATACAGCCTTTCAGAGTGAAACCATACTCCAGAATATACTCACTGCTGTATAACGTAAGGACTTTCGCCAAAGTCCCTAATTCAGGAGCCAAAGTTCCTCAAGCAGATGATTAAGTAGGCAGCTCTGAACTTGCATTTTGCAGTTGCAGTTCAATCACCTACAGAAGGAGTCCACATTTTTAACATGGTCACCTGCAACAGACAGCATAAGCCATCTCCCTCCACCTCTGCTGGCGGTACCTACACCCTTGGAATTTCTGTATCATTTTTCCAGAATCTTCAAACCTGTTCCCTGGAAGTATTTGATAGCAGAGTCTGGGTGATACTTGTCCATAATTATAGCATATGACTGCCAGCACAGGAGAAGATCAGGCAACTGAACTTACCATTAACTTGCTTTTACGTGCTTTGATCAGGAAGATGCATGATGAGCTTAGCTAATTACAAAGGAAAAAAATCCTTAGGTATTTAAAAAAAGTGTAGTCAGAGTGGAGAATAGAACAGGAAAGAGAAGAGTAAGTCCATCTGCCAGTAGCAGAATGTTTACATTAAAGAGAAGAATATATATAAAGTAGTCTAAGTGCACCCCTTAAAGATGTGACATGTATTAAGTTTGGGGTTTTTTAATTTAAGGTCCATTTTGCCACAAGTTTTGTAAAGACAGTTTTTATCTTACAACTTTCTGCCAACACAGAAATCCAGCCTTCTACAACACCTTTGTCGCAGGACATGAACTGCAAACATCCTCTATTAAACACTTCTGAAAGTTACACAAAAAAAATGCGTCATGCAAACTGTAATTCAATCCTCAGATGTCTTTTCTATTCTAGAAGAACAGAAATGTATGTCATATATTTTAAATGCTTTATGGAATGCACATTTGAATAGAGTACCATGACTGATACCTCAATTTAAAAAAAAAAAAAAAAAAAAGATAGGTATGTCTTTAGACAACACTGGAGCTAGAATAGAAAATAGCCATAAACATTTTCTTTTTCCCAGATTTAACAGCACTGTTTGCAACAATGAACTCCAGAAGAGCCATCATTCTACATGAAAAAAATAGAGGAAATATGTCTCCAACACAAACTGAGAAGTAGTCATCCTATGGCATGAGGTCTCACCTGCAGCACAGTATTTAATTCTTGGTATCCATGATGAAGGATAGGAAAAATGAACTGAAGATGGGAATAAGAAGAAATCATAAGAGCAGCTGGATTCCAGTGTGGTAAGAATTAGAAAACTTCACCTACTTTTGAGATTGTAAACCTCTGTGCCTATGAGAACGGAGGTTTGGACAAGATGAGCCTTGCCCAGTATTTCTATTTCCGTACGTGCATATTCAAACAAAACAGTGGAGAAAAATCTGTAAATCAAAGACCACCTGGTCTTCATATGTTTGGCTAGGTATAGAATATAGATTGATAAATCCATCCATCAGGCAGTGGTGCAGAGTTAAAATCAGACTTGAACAAAAACTACAGAAAATAAAAATACCTGGACATTTTGTCTGAAAAGTTTTTTAAAGATGACCTTGGTCATGCAGTGAGAAATATGAAAAAAGGTATAAATAGTAAAAACTTTTGATGTGTTTCCAGACAATACTTGAGCTGCTAGAGCAAGGGATTGACCTGCCAGAGTAGCAATTAAGGTGAAGGAGGAAAAAGCCCAGTTTTCTCTTCTGCATAAAACCATCATGCATGAAGCCTAATAACCTGGCCACAGCATGAGGGACAAAGCTCTAAGTATCAATGTATCTCTTACATGAAGCAAGGACTTGTCAGTCCCTGACTGATAAAGCTTATTGTGTTGAGCAGCAGGTACGTCTTAACTTGAAAAGGATTTACAAATTGAAAAGAGACTGAGGCAAAGCAATATAAAGAGCAAGCTCTGGGAATTCTAGAAAATACAAAAAAAGTTAAATATGGACACCCTAGGAACAATGCATGACAGACACAGAGGCAAGAGGGAGGACAGTATATTTGAAAGCCTTCTGAAGTAAAGAACTCTGAAAGGTTTGGAAAATAGAGACAACTGAAATAAAAAGATATAACTGAGAAAAACAGGTCTGACTATCAGGGAAAGCTTCTTGACACCAAAATTATTCTGAGTGATATTTAATGTTCATGGTGGCAGCCTTTTTGAGCTGAACCAGACTGTGGAAATAATCTCCCAAGAGAATTTGGCAATCTTAACCGCACATGCATGTGTATCAAAACTGAATGAAATGGTGTTACATGTACAAGAGAAGCAATTCCACATTGACAAGGAGCAGATTAGATGACAAGCAATAGGTACTATGATTGCAGTCATTAAAGACAAATTGCAATAAGGTATTTATAGTCAGTGTCAAACTTTTCTTTTATGAAGTACAAACATGGCCTTGCTTGATTTCAAGGAGGCTATGTCTTTCAGAAATAGTTTTATCACAAGTTTTGGTCAAGAGAGCAATAAAATGGAATTTAACAGAAGCAAACAAAAGCACAAACATATGCTATAAACTAACATCAATGATGTCCCCAGTGCAGTGTATTTTATTGTGTCCATTCTACAGCACAAAAGTGGGTCCTTCCTCCACAAACAGGGTTGTCAAAAGCTTAATATCATAACATGGAAATATATAGAAATATCTCCATATTTCTTTGTATAGAGAAATAAAAAGCTTTAGCTTAATAAGAGACAAGAGCACTTATTTCTGTTTGGAATTTGCATTTCTATTTTCCTTTGGTACTTGCATTTTTTTGCATTTGAAATGCAGAAAACGATATAAACAATAGCAGAATCACTCTGAGAGGAATTATGTACCTATTCCTGCAGACAAGTAAAGCAGAAAAACTTTCCACATTTATGCTTCTGTCAAATCTCGTTGTTGACAACTGAACATTTTAGTAGTTCTCAATACAGTGGCAGTTGCAAATTCTGGGAAAAGGAAGGTTGCTAAGATTCCCTCTCACTCTCCAAGTGGAATTTTCCACTTTATATAAATACTATTTTTGTCAAAGCAACTTGTACAGAGTCGTGCTACCACCGCACATGAAATGGAAAGTTCCACAGCTGTAATGAAACTGGGAACTTTCGTTCATGGAACACTTTTATTTTCATATTAAGGACAAACATGCGTCATAGTAAAAAACAGTGTTGCTTATTGTCCTGGTTTCAGCTGGGATGTAGTTAGCTGTCTTCCTAGTAGCTGGTACAGTGCTATGTTTTGAGTTCAGTATGTGAAGAATGTTGATAACACTGATGTTTTCAGTTGTTGCTCAGTAGTGTTTAGACTACAGTCAAGGATTTTTCAGCTTCTCATGCCCAGCCAGGGCACCTGACCCAAACTGGCCAACAGTGTATTCCATACTATGTGACGTCCCATCTAGTTTAGGAACTGGGAAGTGGGGGGGGGGGGCAGGGATTCGCCGCTTGGGGGACTGGCTGGGTGTCGGTCGGCGGGTGGTGAGCGATTGCCCTGTGCATCATTTGTACATTCCAATCCTTTTATTACTACTGTTGTCATTTTATTAGTGTTATCATTATCATTATTAGTCTCTTCTTTTCTGTTCTATTAAATCGTTCTTATCTCAACCCAGGAGTTTTACTTCTTTTCCTGATTTTCTCCCCCATCCCACTGGATGGGGGGGGAGTGAGTGAGCGGCTGCGTGGTGCTTAGTTGCTGGCTGGGGTTAAACCACGACACTTATCTTTGCAGTAAATACAAAATTTACAGCTTTATTTCTAAATATAAGTTGTATCTGATTTTAAATGTTAATTTTACATAATGTATTTGTAGCAAAGTTCATGATATAACACCCCAAGCACAGCTGCTAGTTGCTATGTCCCTTACACCTACCATAACAATTTGCTCACATGCAAAGCACCATGAGCTGAATCAGCAAAAAGCAGAAACAGCTTTCATTTAGGGACATTAGGATTTGTACAAGTTGCAACAAAGGTATCTATCAAATAATTTATACTTACTTTTTCTAGAGTGACAGCAGATTTCAGCCATTATTACTAGATACATCAAAGCACTTTGATTAAAAGCTGATCACTGACTCATAAAAAGTAGGGCTAGATAATCTCAAGTCATCCAATCCATCTACATGAAATAAAACAAGAATTCTACCTTAAATCTACAGTGTCAGTCAAACTCCACATTATTTGAAAATCACTTTACTATAAATAGCACTCAGAACAGAGGGAAAAGAAGGAAAGGTAAGTAAAAGGCTGGCAGGAGAAGGAAAAAAAAATACTGCTACTGGCTCCATGGAATTTGGTGCATTTTCTGTGCACATGTATAGCTCAAGAACTCACATCTTTGAAACAGATCTTAGTGAACTGTAAAGAGGTATTCACTAGAAACTACAAAAATCCCTAATATGTCTCACATTTAAAAGAAGGGTCAGCAAGATTATGTGATATTTGCAGAGTAAATAGCAAATACTGACAAGCATCAAGATCTTGCTCATAGTCTGGAACTTTAATTACTTGAGAGAAAATACAGAGGAAAATAATTAGACAGATTATAGTTGTTAATTATGCAGACTAATTGATGGAGTTACAGCAACTACTTAGGCATTTCAAAGTTCATCCTTCAAGAGCAACTAGATGTTGAGAAATCTGTTCTAATACCATTGAGAACACCATAGACATACAGTCCATCTTTCCCTGAAAGCCTGGAATCCCCCTGCTCAAAGTTTTGCTTGCACTGGAAAAGTTACAAAGTATAAATACATATTTGGCTTGCAAAAAAATTGTCATTGGTAATAAAGCAAAAAAGAATCATACGCAACTTTCAATTTTCAGAAGAGCTTATAGGGCTGGACTTAGGGGCAATAATGGCTTTGCTTGTAGGTTGAGCAACTTAGAGAATCAGTGAGATTTAACACTCACAACATGTCAGAAGGGAAATGCTCCCCAAAAGATTCAAGCAAAGGCAAGAGGGCTGAAATGGGATATAAAATTTCACTGTAAGACAAGGTAGAGAATTGAGCCTGAAGGGATACTGACTTAAGCGGGCACTGCTTGGCTTGAGGCCAGCCTGGAGTGACCTGGTGGTCTTCAGTTCCTCGTATGAGACGTACAGTCACATTTGGCACAATTATATACGTAACTGTCCTCAGGAGAGCAAACAGGTACAGAGAAGCCTCCACTACTTATATTATAACCACTCTGCAAAAGGACCCTGTCAGTCTCAAGTGCTGCTGTTATCCTGTTCCTCATGAGAATGAAATTCATTTTATTAAGCGACCTGGCAACTACTGTCCCACACTTGATATCGACCCATACCAATTAATCTCATCAAGCATGTTTACCCAAGTTTATTTCACTCTCATTTAGATTCCCACCATTCTGTCTCTTCTCTCTTACTGCTTTATGGGTAGTTGAATGTATCTGACAAATGAATGACTAGGTGGCAGCTCTTACCCTGATGTCCACCCTCCATAGGTTAAAAGTAAAAATGACAGAAATCTTGACATTTGTGAATTTCCTTGCAATGCCTTTCAGCTGACAGTCAAACATGTCCAAACAGTTTTCTTAGTTGCTTGCTGTGACATCACACCGATGAGCTGACAGCAGAATTGGTAAGAATATGCAAGATGACTTATTTTTCCCCATCTGACTGGTATCTCTCCTCAGCACCATGTGCCTGCTGTTGTTGGTAGCTCTCACAGCAAAGCAGAAGCCCCTGCCTCAAGCTCCCATCCCCACCCCACGAAGGGTGGCTTGCTGCCCCAAGAGCCTGCTCCTGTAGACCATTCCACTTTTCATCATTGCAGCTTAACACAAAATAAGTTTGAACGCTGATCTGGAAGAGATCCCTTGTAGAGAGCCTGCATCAGTGCCTATACAAAGATAACTTCCTGACATGATACATATTTGGAAGGGTACCTGTTTGTATAAGCTTTAAAAATATATAGGAGAAAATATCCGAGACATAAATGTCATTAGTTCATTCAAACCAATCCTGAACTTTTCACAAGAACGTTACTGAGCTGTTAACACCAAGTAATAAATAGCTTGTAACAGTGCTCTCCTTTGAAACCTGCAGTTCCTATGTTAACCACAGCAGTGGCTGTATCAGTCACTCCCTTAAGCAGAACTGGTCTCAAACTGTACAGCGGAAGAAGCTGTAAGCAAACAAATGAATAACTGCTATAAGATCTCAGTTTAAATTTTAAGTTGTCACACAACAAGTCAGCTTATGAACAGTCAAAGACTATGTAGCTTAGAGTTTCAGTGTAATTAAGAGTTTTAAGAAAGTCTAATATAACTGGGAGCTTCAAAAAATGTGTTATTTTATTTGAATTATATGTATGCTTTGGGTTTACCTATGGACTTTGGAAACCAAAAGACTGCTCAGAAAGCTTTTGTATCTGAGACAAATAAAAACAAATATGGAAATCAAGCCTGCAGCGAGAGTTGGATGTGTTTCATGGTGCAAAGAGGCTAAATTATTTGAATAAAACAAATTAAAGAAAATACACTAATGTTGTCTTCATTTAGGAGGGACACAAACAGGTGTAACTGGAGTCACGAGTAACCAAGGACCACATGAGTATCTGTCCAGTTCTCTGAAGTCTAAACCAGCCATCAGATGGTATCTCATGCTGTTGTCAGTGAATGAAGCTGTTCTGTTTGCCTGCATCAAAAGAGGGTTTGTGTGATGCTGTCAAGTCAGATTCTGAAGAACAACTGGTTGAAATCTCCATCCTCCATCTTCCTCATGAAAGAGAAAAACATTCTTTGAAAACATACAGTTCAAACAATCAGGAACCCTGGATTCAAGAAATGAGGTGACATCTTTACAAGATACGGAGCCCTAACGTGGTACATTAACTGGAGAAAGTAGCACTCAAAATCAGCTAATTTACGATTCCAAAAGGTGTCTTGGTACATGCTGCATTGACAGCATGCGTACATACGTATTAAGAGGCCGAATTCCCAGAGTACATACAGCGCCAACAGTTCAAAGAGGTTTGTCAAATATCGGACACAAATTACTTACCAAATCACAGAACGGTTTGGGTTGGAAAGGACCTTAAAGACCATCTAGTTCCACTCCGCCTGCCATGGGCAGGGACACCTTCCACTAGACCAGGTTTCCCAAAGCCCCAGCCAACCTGGCCTTAAATACTTCCAATAAATTAATATAGTTATTGTAATAAATACAGTTTTATAATAGCTTTATTTTCATTAACTCATCTGTCACTACTTTTCTTTAAGAATGATTTCCTCATTTAGTATGTCTCAACTACATAAAAACTACTTTAATTCCTATTCTCCCCGCTTTAACATCAAGCATCCTTTTTTGACATTGTTCTCCTCTCATAGCTGGTTTCTAGCATTATTCTCAGCAGTGTTCAGTCTCATTTTCTCAAGGTTTTTTCCCCATGAACGATTTTCAGTTTTATATGTCAGTAAAACATCCAAGCCCCTGGCACCGTGGGGTTAAGATAAAAAACTGATGATAATTCCTCCCAACCCCCTTTTATTATTTGTAAGAAAAGCACTGTCTTTTCTTTTTTAAGATGCTTCCTTTTTCAGATCAACACTGAAGCTAGATGACAACTTTAACCTTTAACTTTTATCCCCTTTACGAACTGGCCCCACTTTTCTAAAGTGGTGTTTGTTCTCTGTTCCATCAACAAACTGAGAAGAAAGCTTGAGCTCTTCTCCAGGTGGCACATATCGTATATATAAGGACCTCTTCACTTTTCACACAACTCATTCCATTAGAGAAGGTAGACCACAGTTTCCTGTTGAATTTTAAAACAGTACTTCATGATAATTTATAAAAACTGCCAATTGCATCAACCTTACTTTTTCTCTTATGTCATCTACTTTAAAATGTCACATGCAATACTTCAGCCATAGGTGCAGTATCTATTACTGGCTGTAAGTGACCCTGCACTGGCATCCATTTTGTTGCTATCAACAATCACTTGAGCATTACAGATTCTTTGGCTGACAACATCACCTACTGCTTTGTTGTTATGCTTAAAGTTGCCATGGAGACAAAAGAACAGCTGAATAGCAATCTTAATGCTTTAGAAATGCTTATTCTTTAGTAATAGGATGCTACTTGCCGGTATGGAGTCTCAGGGTTTAATGGAAGTTATTATAAATAGTAACTTTTGAATCAAAGTCTCACTCAAAAAAGGGCAAAAGACAAAAAAATATATTTGTGCTTCCTCCTGCCCACCCTAGTTCTACTGGTAACAAACAGACGTGGAGGAGACTGTCTCCCTGCTGTGGCACAAGGCATCAGCACAGCAGAAGTTGCCTCCAGCCCCATATTCTGAAGGATACAACAGTTGCTGCACCAAGATGCTTACCTTATTATCTCTCCATGCGCCTCTAGGTTGCAAATAACCTCAAAATGGGAAGGAATAAGGAAGTTCCATACTTCATCTTCCTCACCAACTCAGGTAAAGTGCTGCTCCATCCACAGAAACACAACACAAACTAGGAAACAAAATCAAGGATCCTCTCCTTGCATTTTTTCCTCTAGCCATACAGATCTGCTTTTTCTGTAGCACAACCCTTCCTACACAGAGTACGTGTAGAAGCTCAGACTAACAGCTGAATCCCACTGCTCTCTGCTCATAATGCATTAACTCACATTACAGTATAACTCGCAACTGATGGGAATAGAGGGTGCTGAGCCCTGGGATACTTGGCACCTTTCAGATTCCAGTGCTAGATGTTTAATCCCTTCCACCACACTGCAGCTCTTGCTCCTGAGTGGACAGAATGCATGGGATCAAAATGAGTACCACCTAAAGACTTGTCTGTCTTAAATCCTGTTGTTGGTGAGTCAGAGAATTTCTAAAGATCATTATAAACAGCAGATTATCCCTGGTTTGGTACAGTGGATGAGACACAAAATGCAATAAAGCAGAGTCTTGTCCTGCAAAGCCAACCAAAGCAAGCAGCTGTCAGGGACAGCTGAAGGAATATTTTCCCATAAACGAGCCTTCCCCTCACCCTCCACTTGACACTGCTGTCCTTCTCCCAACACCTCAATGGCAGCAAGAACACAAAACCTATTCCCAGGGGTTGCTGCCTGATCCTTCCCCAGCAGTAGGAGCAGCTTTAGCCCCTCCATTTCCTGCCCCACGAGCAGAACCTGACTTGCCTCTTCCCATGAAGTGCAGGATAACACAGTCAGGAGAAAATATTCTAGCAAGACAGCAAGTGGTAGGGGGTAATGCACAAGAGGAGGAGGAAGACTGAGACAGATGATTCTTCCTCCTCCTCATCAGCCCTCCCTGCTGAAAGACTCTTGCACGCCCTTTCCAAGTCACTGAATTGTCTCTGCCCTCCCTGCCTTTGCTCCCCACAGCCCTGACATCCCACTTGCGGCTCCTTTTACCTCTACAGAAGTCTCTTGCAAACCCACAGCTTTGAATGACCCGGCTTCTGTGCCAAAATACATTTTGTTGACACTTCAGAAAGAACACTTCACACTGAGGATTATGATCTTTTACTCGCATTGGGCAAAATCTGCTTTTGCTAAGAAGCCTTGAATTGACTTTGGAGCTCACAGAGGCAAAAATATTAAATGTTAATATATGAAAGAACAGGCAGACTGTGACAGCGGAGGTGTGAGAACATTCTATTGATAAGCTGAAATTAAACACACAGATTGATCCTAGTTTTACAAATTCTCTGATCTATAGCAAAGGTGCTTAAAGTGGAAATAAAATTCTAAAAGAACACTACTTTTTCGTTCTTTTGAGCAAATACTTTTCTATTACCTGAGGGAGAAGAGGAGAGACAATGATGAAAGAAGTTTTCATTACAGTTATTTAATTCAGTGTCTCAGCACTCATCTGCAATCCTAAGGTCTAAGGGACATGATGCAAACAATCACAACAACAAAGAGAAGGAGTGAAAACATAAAAGCGACTTCATCAAAAAGAGAGCAAGACCATATTTTAAATAACCTCCTTGCCCACTCTCGGGCGTTTCATTATTCCAACGTCAGTTTTGCCTCAGCAGGTCCCCTCCTTCCAATCACAGAGAGATTGCACAGCTTAAGCAAGTCACCTGGGCAGATGCCCAGCAAGACAGGAACTCGTTCCAAAAAGAGAGAGTGCTCTCCTCTTATGGCATCTTACTCAGAGGCATCAACAGCCCGTGACAGGGATGCCTGACAACAGTGCATAACCCCTACTTTGGAAGAGCATCCATCAGGGGCAGCGGAGAACTGGGACTTGGGCATCACCCCACCAACACCGCAGCAGCTGCGCGTTTCTGACAAGTCTGAGCCAACACGCTGGTCTCTGGCTACAGACAGAAAATGCAGTCGGGCACATCACTTCTGACAGGTTGCCAAGCCCAATTCCACATCTCTCTAAAAGTGAGGGATGAAGGGAGAAGATAAATCTGCTAACAAAATGATCAAGTTTCTGATCCTTGTGCCCCCACAGTCAAGCCTGAATGGAAGGGAAAGAAGTCCACACACCACGAAACTAGATAAAACTCAAAGGGAAAAGGAAAACAGCTGAGTGGTAGCCTCAGCTCAGTCCCACTGCATTTTTATCAAATATGTTTGGAATTGCTCTCACCCTGGGAGAGAAAAATCTTCTCTGAAACACAATTTAAAGAAATGTGTGACAGGGCAGGAAATAAAAGGCTTCCATTTACAAGGTTATATGGAAAGACCATTTTATAGGGGGAAGACTTCGGAAAAGATTGTTCAATAAAAAAAATCCACATGGAATTCAAAAAGAAATAAAGCAAGAAGCTGATAACTTCAAGGTCAAGTTGTATTTGAAGATTAACATATATTCACAAATTATGAGGAATATGAAAGGGTGTGCATTTCAAGCTTAGTACCTATTCACACAAATTCCCTGAGAGAGACTCTGTACTAGCATCTATGAGTCTAGCCTAACTCATTTAAGGACACCTGAGAAAAACCCGGACATATAACTTCCTCAGACAAAGTGTAAGTCTTTCTTTCACAACACAACTAGATTTAAAAAAAACCCCAAATTAATGCCCTCACATAACTATAGAGAGTTGATTTGCAGTGATAGATGTTTGCCTAGGATTTCAGCTCCTATATTTCCATTTTAAGTATCTTGAAGAAGGACAATACCTGGATAAACTGGGGGGTGAAGGAGTAGGGCACTCAGACTACTCAAGTACAAAGGAAGAAATGCATTTAAGATGAAGGGTAAATAGAAGTCAAACATATAAAGTTGTAGAAGGGATCCAATCAAATTATGAAAATGAAGAATGATGCAGAAACTGGCAAACACACCCATAAATCATCTAGCAACTTCTAGCAATAAAGAAAAAGCACAAACTTGACTGTTATCTTGCTATATTAGTTTAGTACTTCCTCGCTGCATCTTAGTGAGAGGAGGGATTCCTTGGTGTGAAGGCACTGATGCAGGAAGCCTTTCCGTCGAGAAGTTTGGCAGAGAGAAGCTGCATTCCTGCTCAGAGCAAGGGGCTCTGGGTGGAGCACAGCAATGCTGTTACAGCCACCATGCAATCTCCTTGCAACAGCTCAAATTAAGAAACCTTGCTGCCCTTTCAGTAAGTCAATCTTTCACCTTTTTGTTTCTTGTGGTGTGAACAATCATTCCAGATGTAATTTAATAGGAGTTTGTGTGTCTTCTCAGAGGTCAGTATCAGGTACTGCATTATTTATGTTCATGTTTCCTTAGGGAATTAATCCTTAGGGTATCAGGGTTTTAAGATTCTGATGAAAGGTCTTAAAATTCCCCCTGGATTTGTATTTGTAGTTGACAGTATTATGTAATTTTTAAGTACTGAATGACTCACAATTGCATATAAAATACTGACTTCGTAGAAACTTGTTATGCTTCTTAATATTTCTTACGCTGTCCTTGCTCTAAGGGTCTAGGATTTCAATCCCTGGTGTTTGGATTTACAATAAGCAATTCCTCTCTTCCAAGTAGAAGTCTTTCCTTTGGTTAATTTTAAAAAGCAAATACGGTGCCGAGATCCTCATTTTTGTTAGACTTGCGTAACTACATCTCAAAGTATTTCTCAAACAGCTGTAACAAAAGGATTTCCCAAATCTTACAACTAGCCCTCCAACTATGAGCAAAATAAATCCCTAGGTTTATGGACTCAGCATGTTAAATGTATCTGGATGAACCTTTCCTATTTAGACCAATTATTAGAAAGTTTTATCATTTGTTCTGTGGTTAGTTTTTCTGCAATCAGCTCACCCTCCCAGTCCACAAAGGCTGCTCATTTCTTTTAACTCAAAGAGCTACTCGGATCCCAGTAATGTATCTTTGAAACATTAAGACTATTACTAGCTTCTTAAGTATCACTACAGTTCAGTAAGTCTGTACTTTTATTTTAATTGGATTCCTGAAGGGGAAGAAAAAGGGTTATTTAGTTATTTTTGTTTGCTTGTTTGTTTTACTATTATTAAGCTGTAACAGGATCCCATGCCTTTCATTACCTGATACTATTTCTCAATGGCCAAACTTGAACAGGGAATCAAAAAGTAAAATGATACTGTTCTTAATGTCCCAAGAGCAGACAGCTAAAACAGTAAACTGATACCATTTACAGCTGCTAGAAGTAAGCATTTGGCTTAAAGACCTTTCACGTAATCTAACAAATGTTTCAAGTCACCACATACGCACAGAGTATGCCACTAAAAGTAACTCCAAGGAAGGAGTTACAGGAGCACAAAGGAACAGCAGTAACCAAATGGCGGAACACCGAATGTCACCTTTATGAACCCATTGACCAGGACAGGAACCACGGACTAACTCCACTGCAGGGAAAGCACAGTTCAAAAGGTATCTATGAGTTGACTAGATACAGACAATTTTGAAATAAATATTTTAATGAGGTTATTAAGACCCTTAAATGCAGCCATAGAACACCACTCCTACTGCTATTACTAGGACTAATTTAAAAGGAAATTAGTATCTGTACCCCTCACTGCACCACGAATGTTTGAGGCATAAATACTGTAAGCAAAGAATGTCCCTTAATTTGATACACTGGAGCATAATTAGGAATGATGGGATGGAAGAAATGAATCGTATTCCTAAAGCTTAATATTGGGAAAACCATTATCCAAAACAACCTATCCAATAAAGCAGAAGGAGAGTGTCCCATGGGAAAGGCAGGAAAGGCAAATAGCTTAGGACTTCTAAAGAAAGATCAGAAAATAATGGAATTAGTGAGTGCAGCCTATTTTCACATGTTTCAATATCAATTTCACTTGTGTTTCAATTGTATTTTTAATAATAAAACTTATTAAAATGTATTTTAAATGTGATAATTGCCATCATTTTAAAATTTAAAGAGCACGGAGCCACAGAGTAATCATGTAGTCTCTAACACTGCTGATCTTAAAGTATATCCTTTACTATTGAGTATGCTCAGTGAAAAGCTGATTGATTTTGTTCTATAGCTGGATTTCTACTTAATCAGAAACTCCCCATGGACTCCTTTGCACTCAAGATGCAAAATCAAAATGAAAATGCCCTCCCTTCTAAGATTTTACTTCTTATTCATTTAAATTGCACAAAGATCAGATTTTGTAGTTTGCTGAGCCTATTTCTATTCTCACATATGCCCTTGTCCATTAGATTAATTCCACTAGCCTCAGAGGATTCACACGGGTAAAAAATAAAGACTGAGCAAGCCAGCCACAAGACACTTGGAGCTGAAGCTTACGCCCCATGACAGACTGACCTGCAGTACATTAGGCAACTGATAGGCAGTGGAGATGCTGATCAGCCTTTTGTTTTAAAGCATGTCAGAAATACAATATACCACTTCAGAGGCCAACTCCTCATTCCACTGCAGTGAGCTGCAAAACTTCCAACAAAGCCAAAATTACAAGCTAACAATTTAAGGGTAAAGAACAACATTCACGGGGAATCTTGTAAAACCTGGTCACTCAGCTTTATAGCTCGGCACATACTGTAAGCTGCAAGAACACTGGGGAAGAGAGATGGACACCCTACTCCTTTACGTCCAAGTATTCCCTGTATCTTTTACTGGCTGAACAGCTACCCTTTAGTGCCATCGAACTCACATAAACATAGAAATTACTTTTTCAGTTAACCTGTAGGATTGAATCTATCCTTATTCCTCATCTTTTCAAAAGCTTTAAACACTTTGAATTACTCTCTTTTCATGTCTGTAGTGCCCTTAGTTTCCTATAGTTTTAAGCACGCATGGAGTAAATCTTCTTCCCACTACTAGGGATAACCCTACTCTCATCTTGACTGTATCCTCTGTGGGTTTTTTTTCTTCCAGAAACCCCAGTGCTTCTGTAATTCTCTATCACAATGTTCTCCCTACCTGTTCTGATGTTTCTTCCTCCCTTCAGTTTCAGACAGTACATTAAAAACAAAAAAGTTGCAAATACTTCACTCATACAATTCTCCTTCTCAGCCTCAGCCACAGACTCACACTTACCCAGAACTTGAAGTTTTAAAATGCACATCTCCAAAATGGCCTCTCTTCCCAGGCACCCTAACTAAAAAATCTACTATTTACAGAGAAGCACTTTACCAAGTTATCTGTAGTTCTGGAGATGTGGGACTACCTGAGAGAAAATATGGCTAGCCGAGAGAAATCTAGGCTTTTGGATTAAACTAAATGAAGCTTCTTGGTTTTGTAAAAACATGGGAAGGGAGAGAGCAGGGATTTAGGAAGAGCTTTCACCATGGACATTACCTTTCAGGACAAAATTAATGAATTCCTATGAGGTTTTTTGTGCTTACCAAAAACCTGAATAGCTAAGCAATACATATAGGGATGTTCAAATTTAGGTCTTTGAACTATTGCTATTTCTTTAGGACTTGCAGCCTTCTTTTTCTAAGTGAGTAAGTTTAAAAAGTTCATAAGTGAATGTCCGATAGTTAGATTAATATTCAGCGCTCGAAAGGGACAAAATATGCTTTCCAGTCAGCCATGATTTTTCTATGATTTACTCATACATGCACTACTTTGGTTCTCTGTCAGAGATAACCTCGCCCACCCACAAGGCAGGGCTGCTTTCTTTTTCTGCTGTGCTACTACCTGTCATTTCAGGAAGTTGGCAGCAGCTTTTCAAAGAACTTCTCGAACTATTTTTAGACCTATTATTGACATTTCTACCAAAGTTTCAGCTGTGCCACCATGACACAGTGACAGACATTAATATATGGTATCTCAAGTCACTAAAGAGCAGTTGTTAATATCTAGAAACTGATTAATTTTTACCCAGGAGACAAAGCACATGTATCAACCTAAGAATAGCCCTGGAAGCTACTGCCAAACACAATCTCTAATCTACATAATCCTCTTAAATTCAATCTTAAAAAAGAGAGAATAGAACTTGTTTATAGTAGCACGGAACTTCCAAAATATTTTCAAACTCTTTAAAGGTGGAATTCTGGGAGAAACAATGCTTTAGCTACTTTTCTGGGATTAAGAATTAGCTGCTTTTTCAGAATTCTTCTAATTTGGTATCTACCCTTAAGACATGGGCTACTTTCCAAAAAAAAAAAAAAAAAAAAAAAAGCAATGTAGAACACTATATCTTTTCACATCTTTATTTCAAGGTAATCATTGGATGTTGCTTTTTAAATATATCGCACTTTCTAAAGGAAAAGCTGGCCTATGGCTAACTCATTAGCCTCTTGCCATAATTATTTCCTTCTGTCCTCTAAGTCTAATTTGATGAAGGCCTCCTGATATATGTCAGCAAGAACTACTTTCATAAGAACACTGTAGGACTGTATCCCTAAGTAATCTTAAGTAACATAAAAGTAATTTAAGTCTCCAGAGTCTGCAATAGTTATAATTCTATTTTAACAATTATATATAAGGATGTATATATTTCTGTTTATTTACAACAATGAACAAAACAAAGTACATTAATTGAACACAACTATAGAAGTATATGACAAGTTTAGGGGTCTTAGGGGTTGGTGTTTTGTTTTGGGGTTTTACTTTTATTCTTATCCTTTTCTCAATCAAAACAAGCTATTCTATAGGCTTAAGACAGACACCATCCAAGCTGTTAAGCAATATGGTGGTTTTGTGTAATATGGTAAAAGGTATGACTGCATGCTTTCCTGAGCATGAACAAGAAATACAGGTAACAAGAAGCAAGATCCGGTGAGATGAACTTGAGCATTCTTTTGCATCAAGCAAATGTCTTGACATTTAACAATCCATGTGTTGTTGTAGAATGACAAAGAGGAAGAGTTCAAAAAGACATTTTCTTTCCTCCATTCTGAAAGTTTTCTCTTTCTTCAGATTACCCATAAAATCTAGAAAGAACAATCTGATTCTTTAGTCATCAACTTCAGTTTAGTACAAAGCACAGCATCACCAAGGACACACATTTTAGTTACTGTCTAAATATCTGCTAAAAATGGAGGAAAACTTACTTCAAAATATAATTTCCCTACATATGAAAGTCTCTTTTTTTATTCTAGTTCCACACAAGCACACCCATACAAGCAGGATGCTAAATAAGAAAGCAATACCAAATGGAGCTCTGCATAGACATGAAGATCCAAGTCTGCTAACAGGTGGGTTTTGAAAATAACATACCAGAAGTACCATGTAAATGCTGGTGAGATGCCTCGTCACTTGTGGATAGCTGCACTTATTGCTTTTATATCAATCTCTTCAAATAAACGAATCTGCTTTATCAGGGAACGCTGGACATTAGTTTGGATCTATGCCTAAAGGGTATATACAAAAAGTTCTTTGGGAAGCACTGCCCTTTGAAACGTGCAAGTCTCAGATACATTTCTCTTTGGTAATAACTGTTAATGAACTTACCTACTAAAACAGATTTCAGTCACAAAGACTACAAAATTTGGTTTCATAACATAAGCTGAACTTCACTGTCTGGCTTGTATTACTACAATAGGCAACACATTTAGAGTAAGTAGGAGGTTTGCACACTACTTTTTATTGTAAGATCACGTTTTTCAGTAGCTTATAATTTGTCAGTCTGTTAGTTAAAGTTTTCCTTGCCTACTTTAAATTTTCATTATTGTTTTAAATTTCAAGTCACTTCTGAGAACAGCTCTTATAAATAACTGGAGGACATATACGCTTGAACAAAGAAAAAGTGGTAGACATCAATCAGTTAGGATTACCTGATGCTGTCCATTGCAAAGTGTTCTTAAAATTTTGGGGGAACTTCTCGGGTTTCTGTTGACCATTGATATTTGGAAGAATCTCCTAAGCCTAATCTTTGGTTTATTGATGTACCTTCAGAAGTGTTAAAAATGATCTGTTCCTACCCTCACCTTTGCCCCAGAGAGATTTCAACAACCTACGAAAAACACTGACCAATCTCAGAAAGGCCAGTGCTACTTATAAAGCTTATGCCATACCCGTGACCTTCACACACTTGGTCCCCTACAACCACTGGAACAGTGAAAAAGACCACCAGGGTAAGAGAGCAAAATGTCCACTCTCAAAACTGAAATTTAGCACAGTGTCTCAATACCCCAGCTACCTCCTCTCCTTCCAATGGACAGGTCTCCGCCAGGGGTATGAGGACAGGCAGGCCTTTCTCTCAACCATTCTTTGCAGGTAGCATGTGTCATTAGCCATTGTTCCTACTCACAGAACTTGGAGAACAACAACATTTTTCAGAGTCCTCACAAGAATGATGTTGGAAACAAGAGGAACCAAGACAGGTTTAGCTTCCTCTTACATGTTCTTGGATTCAGCAACTTTTTGCTTGAATTGAAAATTGCTAACTTTTATTGTCAGATAATATTATAAGCCCTGTAGATCAGAAAATAAGAAATAATAAGTATACTGTCTCCTGTCCCTTTCTGGTTGCACCAAGGTCAGTTGTGTTCTTGCTTCCCTTTGCCTATCTGCCTGCAGTAAGGCAGAACTTCTCCCTCGAGGCACACAGGACAAACAGAAACAGACATCACAGCAAAGAATTACAGGAAGATGTAAGTAAGTCATACATAAAGAAACTCCTTATCTATGCCAAAGCAAGCTGTATCAGGATCAGATTTTTCCTTGACTAATCTTGTTTAGAGTCTCACAAAAACACTAATGAAAGACCTGATCAAAATCCCAGAAATTAAAGCAGGAGAAAACTGTTCCAAATATAACATACTTCTAAACAATCCCTTGTTTTAATTGCACAACTCCAAATCTTGGCCAACAAGGTTCCGCAGAATTCAAGCCAAACCCATCCCCAACAGTACACATCTAACTAAAAAGAAAGTTGTTGTTCAGATAGATCCTACCTTCTTTTACCAGTTAAACCAAGTTTTGTAGGAGAGAGTACTGCTTGTCTCTGTGTCCATTACCCTATTGATTGTTGTGTAAATATTAGGCTTCCTGCTTGTGGAGAAACTACTGCAAAGTTTCTTTCAGTTCTGTTTGCACATTTCAAACTTGTGCGTGGTTTAGAACAAGGAAGTTTATGTAATGTTCCCAAGAAAGTGCAGTACATCATGGCTCATTTTAATTCAGGTATGAATACATGACACAGATGAATTCACAAAACGCTCCTTTCATCTGAAATTTAAGTAGTAACCCTTTTTCAGCCGAAGGTTTAAGCAGCTTTAAGTGATGACATGATTATATTTTCCTGTTTCTTTAAAGCAGTACTGGATAGGAACAGCTTAGGACGAATCTTTGCTGAATTTATTCAAATACAAATACACCATCAACTATAAGGATATTTGAATAAGTCATTCCAAAAGATCTCAAAGTTCTCTACAGCTATAGAATATAATGATTTTAAACTTTGCTCAAAGCATTTTAGTATTGCAGTGCATAAAAGCAGCTTTTCCCCAAAGGCCAAATTTTCAAGTACTGAACAACCCCAAATATCTGTTTGCAAAACCAAGAAATCTGTACATGCATCTGGGATATTCACCTATCTAAACACAAACCTATGACGCAAATTTTATTTGCGCACTGCCCTTTACCAGTGCCCATCACTGAAATTCTTGCTTACTTGTAAAGCTGGTTTCATCCTTCCTACAGGGAAAGCTTTTTAAATTACTATTACTAGGAAGTATCATTAGAAAAGTGATGGTGGAATACTTCTGTGCTTCTGGATTACCCCTCTTTACCCAGACACCTCCCACAAGTTGAGAGTCCTGTTCAAACACCCCCTTTCCAGGACCCATTCTGACCCCCATTGCTGCCTCTTGCCCTTATGACTCAGAGCCCTGTGCCTGCTTCCCCAAAAGCATAGTCAGGCGTAGTCACTGCCACCGGCAAGGGTTAGACATTTTTCCTCACCTGGCAGCATTTGTGTTGCTCAGCTCCTGCCAATATTCGTATCACCTTTGGTGTGCAAGCTTCCCAATTTTATTGGGTTTCCCCTCTCAACAGAGTATCTCTTTCAGCTTAACAGAGCTGCATGTTCTGCATAAAACACTTTTGATGAGTTAAAACTGGGATTTTTTGGTTGGTTGGTTCGTTTGGTTTTTTTGGTGGGTGTTGCTTTTGGGGATTTCCTTGTGGTTTTTTGCTGGGGGGGGAGGGGGAGTCCCCACTTTCTGGATAGACAGAATTTTCTCTATCTTTTCATCACATTGCAACTGTCCCCAAAGGCTTGACTCTCACTTCTTTCCCTCAGCTTGCAAGTCATTTTTCCAGGACAGTGTCAGCTTGGGCTTGCCATCCCCTGGCCAAAAGTGGCAGACAGACGATGCCTGGCCAGCACAGACTGCTTATTGCCTCTGTCTTGCCTCCCAGGAGTGAGGAAGAGCCCGAGATTTTGGGGTTGTCTGCATTGCCCAGTAGCCGTTTGCTGTGGACAATGCACAGCAGTCTGGCCCACTCTGTGGGCTGTCAGATGAGCCACACTGGAAAACCAAAGATAAATGTGAATCTAGACATTACCATGATAATGGTATCCCAGGGGAATTATGACTGGTGATGTTTAACTATGCATCCTGAAGGTGGCATGGAAGGTGTGGACTGTCCCAAGTTCAGAGAGAATGAATACATTTCTAAATACAGAATGCTGAAATCACGAGTGAGCAACAGGAACAACCAAATTGCCAGATTTCTCTCAGACTTCTCTGTTAAAACCTTCCTCAAGATTTATTTCTTTGCAACATGGCAAATTATTATCATGACTATGTCTGAATACACAAAATGACACAGAGAAGCAAAGGTCTAGAAAAATCAGAGAGCATTTTCCTACCACAAAGAATTCAGCACCCAAGCTGTAAAACTATGATCATCAAAACTTAAGCACATCACAGACACATATATGGAGAGAAAGAGAACAAGAAATAAATGCTTATGAAATAGCTGTATTTGCAGTCCTGAAGCACCTACAAACATGCAGCCTAATTTGCTGAAATCTGAGCAATTTAACTAGACTAAGATAAACACTGCACTAATCCTAAATTCTGCCTAACAAAAACATCTCCCCAGGCCATTTTCATGCCTTTAGAAAGTTAAAACAAGGTGAAAGTAACCAAAAATTATGGTCAATGGATACATATCATTTTTAGTGAAAAAAAGAGAGATAAAAGAATTAGTTTTAAAAGCAATGGAATCCTATGAAACGGAATTTGCCACAGCCTAAGGATGATCAAACTTACACAGAGCAGAGGATATATAGAGATATATATCTCTATATACACAGAGCTATAACATTCAATTCACAACAAATGAGCATTCTCTTAGTATTTATTTCAACATCTGAAAAAACTACCAATGACATTCCTCCAGACAAGGTTGCCTTGTACAAAAAAAAAAAAAAATTTTAAAATGTTTTCTACAAGCTAATCATCTAACTATAAACAGGACTTTGAGGATAGGAGAGCATTTATGTTTTTGACCTAACAAGGCATCCTAAGAGAAACTTTCTGAATGCACCCTGCATATTTTTAACATTGCAGCTAAGCAGTACAGTGTAATCTGCAACATATTAACATTTCATAAGCTCAATAATTTGAAGTTGTTCTTTAAAATACACATGAAAGCATTCCCTATTTCAAATGCTATTACTATTTATGGTTATTGAAACTATTATATAACATAATATCAGTCAACAGGATTTAGCGGCATAATGCTAAAAGGAAATTAAAGACATACAATAATCAAGCATTAAATTTTTACAGCGAACCATCAATATGCTCACAAATAAGAAATAAATTATTTTAATATTTAAGAAACATATTCTTCCAATGGGCTTACTAACAAGATTTTTCTTTTATAGCCTTCCTTCAGAAAATGTCACGATTACCATCTGAACAGGAAAAAAAAAAAAGATAAAGTTCAAATGCTGATTTTGGCATTTGTGTTTCTCTGACGTAGTTTACCTAAAGATAAAAAGTATCTGAAAAAATAGATCACAGGCACCCACAGTGCTAATATTTCGTAATGCAACTACTCAGTTCCTAAACTGCACCAAATGAGCACAGCTTTCACTAATGGATTGCTATTAAAAATAAATTAGCAAAACAGTGCATGTATTTCTCCTTCCATTCAGCTGGAACAAGCATGCAGCGTTCTCTTATGCAGCTAGTTGAAAGACAGATTTCAACCTCCACATGGAATTACTTACCCAGAAGCATGTTTCTCATCTACAGTTAGTTCAGCAGAATAGAAAGTTCTGCACAATAGATCTAGCAAAGGGAACGTTCTCACAAGCTCCTTTTTGACTTGGTGCAAGTCTTGAGTCGAGTTTGAACTCGAGCTGCTGAGAAATATGCCTGGCCCCATAAAGCTTCTGGGACACTTTCCTTCACTCTCATTGGTGAATGATACCTCTTCAGAGTATGTAGAAGCGATGCAGAAACAAGCAGTAGCTGGTGCCACCTTAATTTGAGGTAACAAAACCATAAAAAAACCAGAAAGTCAACACTTCACTAAAGTTTTAAAGTTATGTATTTTAATATGTCTGTTCTACAGTTGGTTTTAAACTAGTTGCCTATCTTTGACCGAGGGAAAAACTCCCCACAGAACTACTGTATTAGAGTAATACAGTAATACAGTGTACCAAGGAAAACGTAAATGGTAGGCTAAATTCAAGTTTTGCAAAAGCAAATGCCCCATCTTTCCATAGTGATTGATTACATCACAGCTGAATTTGTCATCTCAGATACAAAAGACTTCCTTTAAAGAAATACCAGCAGGGAGCTAGTTTGGGATTTTTTGTTTAGCTCAAAAGTCACCTACAAGACTAATATGGACACGGAATAAAAACATTTAGAATACCACTGCTACCACGGCAAGTACCTACTGTCCACTAAAATCCACCACAGACTCTTTTTGCATGATTAAAATTAACCTCTGTTACGAAGAGAAAAAAAAATCCTCTTCCTATTACGAAAGCAAACATCTGAAAGCTGGGACTCAAATAATAAATTTCTAACTGAAAGAGGTTCCCATGCCCTGCATCCCCTCACTTTGGGATGTGCTGTGTCAGTATACTACAACTGGGGTCTGCGCAGAACTTCTGACTCTTCAAGAGAATTTTTCCAAGACCATCCCAGTAAGGATAGAAAGAGTTTTATTAAAAAAAAAAGAAAAAACAAATCCAAGAGCATTAGGGACAGATTTTTATCTGATGCAATTTGCAGCTGCAGTAATGTCAGATTAATTCCTCATGGAGAAACTGAAGATTATGGAAAAAACCTTGTATATAACCCTTCCACTTCACTGCTTTGCCTTAAATGTATAGAGTTAAGATTTACTTGATTTCCTTGTTCGTTTTTTACAAAAATGAAAGGATGGGAGGAGCGGTAGAAGAGGACTTTGAAAAGCAAACTACTTGGAACAAAATTCCACATACCTAGATATACTAGACAAAATTTTTGTGAACAGATTAATTTTGTACACGATCCTTGACAAAACATATTGTTCCAGTGACGACACTCCTCTCTAGGGTGTGACTGCTGGTTACTCAAAACAGCACATATGAAACTTTAGCTTAATCTTATTTTATTCTACAACCTCCTACTTCTCATTCTTTCTAATAAAAGGGGGATTACTTCGATAATTACCTGCCAGCATGACTTGGCAGCAATTACATGATTTTGTTACATGTCCTGAAATATTTGGTATTCCTGTTAAAAGTCCCTTCCTTTTTTTTTTAAGACAAAAAAAAAAAGAGGGGGGTGGGCATTGCTAGCAGTTACGATCACAGAAAAACAGTGGAAAAAGTGAATCAGCTTTGACATAAAAAGGCAAATAAAAATGAAACCCAATTAAAAATAAACCTCTCTGATTTTTAAGCAAATCTTGCGATCTTGGAAGATGTGACTCATTCTCGTTGCGCACTTGGGATTGGCAACACCAAACCTCTATGAAACTTTATGTGGGTTTTATATAGACTCAGATGACTTAGCAAGATGACCAGTATTCCCAAGTAAATACTACATTCTCTCAAGCTGACAATAATACTAATACTTGTATTTTCTGTGATGTCTGAAGGATTTATTTAATTTTTTTTTATTTCACTGTTAACTGCAGAAGTGTATCACATGTTCCTTATCACATAGTATGTTCATGCATTACAGCAAGACAAAATGGCAAGGACTACATCCCCCCCCGAACTGGCAAGGCATGCTTCCCCACTCCCTCCACTTGTTCAATGACTGTAATGTCTCTTTTTTGGCAATGTTTGATAGTTCCTTGCTAAAGCCATTACAATGCACTAGCATGCTCAGGTTTAACCGTGTAGCTAGTTCAACGCACTGTAGCTCCCTACTATTTCCCTCTCCCCCTCAACAGCACGTAACAGCCCATCTCACAGAAGACCAGTCTTTGGTTGCAGAGCAAGGTCTTAGGACTCACTGATCACAGTTCTAATGTTTTAGCCTGCCCTCTAGCTCACATCTAAAATGTGACCTCCAGGACACAAACAGCCAGTTTTAACTATATATCTCTCTTCCCCTCCCTTTAAAAAAACTATTAACTCTCATCTACTCTACTAATGCCCACTGTCCCAAGATTCTGGAGATCCCTTGATTTTTCTTTTGTCCAGGAAGGCCTCTTCAGAGAGCCATAATCAGTGCTGATACAGCATGGATGGCCCCTCCACACTGTCAGCACAACGGCGTCTTTGGCTATGAGGGTATGCAAGACACTTGTGCGAGCACAACAGGTACAAGCACAACAGAGATGATGTGGGTGAGGAGGCAAGCAGCAGGACAGCAGTTTCTTTCGGAGCACCAGTCTGAGGTGATCATGCAGCTATTGCATTACAGATGGTGCTAAGGAGCTAAAGAAGCAACAAGGGTAAGGATGGGTGCTGGAAGAGAAAGAGGAGAAACAGTGGAATACAGTGGAGAAAGATGAAAAAAAGGGCTTAAACGCAGTATAATATGTGAGAGAAGAACGGAATGAAAGGGCAAAATGTTTCTGTAAGATAGCAGAAGGCAGAGAAGGAAAGATGAAAAGAAAGCAAAAACATTAAGGGGAAATGAAAGTAAAACAGACAAAGAACAATGGTAAATTAAATATGACAAAAGCAAATGCATTTTTTTCCAGCTAGGTGGTGACCTTCCAGAAGACAAGCTGGTACAACATTCACTTAAGTGTGGTACCTACCACCACAAATCTAAAGGGGAAGAGAGAGAGCATGAGAGCATGCACACTAGGACCTTTGAGCAACAAGAAAGGAAAGGCCTCTTGAGGAGGTGATCTGAGGACAAATGCACTCAGGTCTCATTCAAGAGCAGCTCCTGTAGTCAAAGAATGAAAAGCTGACATACAGCTCAACCGGCAAGATGCTCAGGTGGTGTCTTTTTTTTTTTCAAACTGAAGTTCATGCTTTAAAAATTTTTCCCCTGTATTTTCCTAGCATCTCTCTCTCATATGTGGAGGCTGGAGAAGTGGCATTTTGAGCATTTCTAATAGGTTACTTACTATCTCTGGCTAACAAGTTTTAATAACAAACAAAAGTCACCTAGAATCCATCAATGTCTACACAAAACATGGTGTTTAGACTTCCAGTCTTTCTGTGTCCATTTTCGGTTCCCAGATTGCTTTGATACAGATAAGTCTCCCTAGCAGACTGCAATATAACATGTTTCTGTTTTGGCCCATGTTTAGAAACTTGGAGAATTGTACTGTCAGGATGTGACTGAAGAAAAATGGACAGTGTATGTAGATGTGCCATATTTTCAGCTTGAGCACCCATCAAATCATCCCACCAGAAGTCCAAAATTTAGCACTTCGGACTTCTGTAGAGATTAGTGTCAAACAGCAATAACAGCATCCTGCTATCAAACTCATAAAAGGCTTCTCTGTGCGGCCATACTTGGATCCTTTAGGTTTGGTCCTTTGCTTTTCATGCACAAACAACGTTTTAGGCTTGCTGTACCTGTTGTCAAGGCTGTATCTTCAGTGCACCATACGCTAGTCACGTACAGAAGTGTTGTAGAAGTTTTTCACAAAAGGGTAGTCTAGGAAAAATGGGCTATAGCTACTACATCTGGTAAAAACGTAAAAGTTAAGAAAAAGACAAATCTTAGTTAAGGTTTGACCTTCTTGTTACTGTACTACCCATCATGATTCTTGATCCTCAATTTTGTTCACCAAATATTTTCACATACATATTTTGAGCAGAAGAATGCTACTGTTAAGATCTCATCTAAAGTGAGTATCATGAATATCTCAATGAAATTATAATGATAAGTGGACTATCACACTAATGAACTGCAAGCATTCTTCAGAGACATTGACTCAAAACAATGACTAGTATGTGAAAGAAAGGACCTTTGTTCAATAAAAAAAAAAAAATAATAATAAAGGAGTCACACCAGTAATCCAAATTTTGCTAATCATAGGGAGTTTCAGATCACCCATACTTTGCTTCTAAAATTCAAGGCAGGAATCAAAGCAAAGGCAAGGTAACTTTGTCAGGAGAATACTGAAGCTCTGTCAAATATGCTGGGGAATCTGCTGGCTACACTTGAATCGTATTTTAATCCAATACATTTAATACAAACCCTAAGAATCATCTCAGTTTAAAGGAGGAAAACAGAAGTCAGAAGCAAGGTAGACTAACGTGACCCTACTGTACACACAGAGGAACAGGCAGAAGACATCATCAAGCACATGTCCAGGGAGTAACAGTTAAATCCCTTTTTCACTAGACAAATTTCACAGGACATGGCAAACTCCCAGGGCTTCTCTGAAATTTCTCAGAAAAGAAAGGTATCAAATCAAAGGAGTTCAATTATTCTCCTCTGAGTCTCTCTCCCACATCAGGTTAATTACAGTGAGTTGTGGTACATGCAGACACAGATTCAAAGCAGAAGCAAGCAACTGTATTCTCCCAAACTCACAAATCATAACCCTACCCAAGACATATACACATCCAGTCATATATGAATTACAGCTCTTCCTCTTCCTCTCATACAGAGCACTAGATCCAGCCCTCACTAGAAGTTTTGCTCTAGGAAGATTTAGAAAAGCAATGTATCTCTCATAGTAAACACATACTTGAAATGCATATGAAAGGACTATTAAAAACTACCAGCTCATGCTGTGTATCGTTACTTGTGCTTACATGAAGTTTTGCTTAATGCTACTTGTCTGTATCTTTACTTCACACAGATGCATCAAACTTACACACATATATTCACATGTGTCTATCTCATTAAACTTAGCACTCTGTACTTTGCTGCATGCTAAATGAAATAATAAAACAGAATTTCTGTTCCAGTTTATGGTACTCAGAAAAAGAAAATATATCATTACATTGCAGCTCCTTAGATCTTACTTTTGCCCTCTGGACACTCCATCATGAGAGGTGACCTTCAGTGCACCCTCAAAAATGCCATTTTACCTTCAACAACTCCTCCTAGGGCACAGGTGAGATGACAAATATATTCCCCTATATGTTACCCTTTCATGGCGCACAGAAGTCTTTCCATACTTAACAACCAAGTGTCATGCTGTTGAAGACATGCACCTTTGTCACGGCAAGGGATGAGGCAGCCAAAAGAACTTAGTGTCAATTTAATTCTCACTCCTGAACAGGGATCTTCAGAGACAAGTTCTTAAATCTTTCTCCAGCCTCAAGGACTGCAACAGGTCCAACAGGTATGCAGCCCTCAAGGCCCTAAAAAATACTGATGAGAATATCACAAGCATGCCACTCCAGGTATAAACGCACAGTAAAACCTATTTTTGTTCAAGTCATTAATCACCATTGTCCCAACTTACTTGCTACTTTGACCCAAGAATTTGTCATTATAAGGTCTAGATGACAGCAAATGTTTTAGGAGCCATCCCAGTAAGTAATTACTTCACCTCAGTTGGAAAAAGAGAACGACAGACTTATTTTCTGCTTTGGATCTTGTGCTCCCAAGCACTGGAGAAGAGGGAGTTTCCTATGCAGTGTATCAGACCCCCTTAACCCTTCTTCTTTATCGTAACCTTTCATCATGGCTCATCACCTTTCAGTTCCCAAACTGTTTGCATTGCATTTCTGTATAACCTTCAGAAAAATTTAGAATTGAAAAAAAAGTATATTTAGAAATAGCAAAACTTTAACAGTCTGTATACCTCTTCCCCGGCTTTTGCTTCCAAAATTCAAATACATATAAATTCATCATAATATTAATGATAAAGAGTTCCTAAATAATGTGAACAACAGGGAATCACAGAGCTTAAGCAGCTGCAAGTTAGTCTAAAAAATTCTACTAAAAATCATCAAGGGATGTTTTATTATATGCATTAGAGTTAATGCTGAGAGATGTCAAATGACATCAAGCTCCACAGTACTAAGAGCTCTACATACACAAGTTAAGAAAGAATTCCTGACCTAAGAGGTTACAGTTCAAGTAAGCAATACAAAAAAAGATACATGTGACAGATACATCAAGTTTTATGTATAATGAATTAAAGCATCTATGACTTTCCCAAAGTCAAAAAAAAGTATGTGATATGCCCTGCTTATAATAACAAATCTTCTCTACCAAGCATGTTCTATTCTGATCATTTTCTTTAATTCAGACTACTAGAGCTGGAAAACAGTTATCCCATCACAACAGATAAATCCCAGTGGCATTACTCCTGAAATATAACAAATTTTTTTAGAAAGTGATGATAAACCATTAAAAAAAACCAACCAAACAAACAACCACAAAGGCTTAACAGTCCAATGCCATTAGCAAAGCAGTTTGTCACTGAGGAAGAAGCAACACTTATGCTCCAGAGATTCCCAAATTATGGTGCAAAGAATTGCACAGTCAGGCTAGAGAAGCCTTTGTGCTTGAACTACAGCATAAGCACTTTCAGGGAGAAGGGGAAGAGGAAAAGGGAGCAGGCCACAGGGATTCAGGTTGCTGAAAGAACTTCCTACAGCCTGGGTAGGGGGAGCATATTGTGGCATATATTGATACCGGTAATTCTAAGGAAAGGATTTGCCTTCACTATCATGAATACCTTGAAAGAAATATGAAAATACAGTAAAGGCTGTGGGAGAGGAGCAATAAAAAGTTCCATGCAGGTAATTTTTTTTTTTAAATCCGCATGCTTCTCTCTGTTGTTAAGGGATAATAGACGTTAGCAATCCAATCATCAATTCATATGATATAAATGGAAGCAGAGTAGGTCACAGTCACAGAAATGTTAGATTCATGATAACAAATGAGAAAGACATTTGCGCTGACATGAAAAAGTAAGTCTAAGACAGCCTTCTGAGCCATTATTTAGTTTGAAAATACATTCAAATCCTTCCAATGATTCTAAGACCCTTAGGAACTATTAAAAAAAAAAAAACCAAAAAAGAAGAACATGCATACAGGGACTAATACGCAAAAAAATCTGAACATAGGCAGGAAGTATCAAGACAGTTTTACTGAGAGAATGAAGCCATAAGAAACAAATGATACATCCAGGTATATTATAGTACAGGCTGACAGCTCAAACTGCATTAATCCCCTGTTTTAAGCACCATCTCATAAAAATTATTCACTTGTCCTTTTCCCTCTCCCTGGAGTGTTTAAAAACAAAATTTTAAATTAGAAGCAGCAGCATAGCAAAACCAAAAAACATTTGATGAACTAATTTGTTTAGTTTACATTAATAAGGGGATAATGACACATTGATCAATTTAAAGTTCGTATTTTTGGCAGGACAGGCATTTTTGTAAATAATACTCAGAGTTGATGACAGCATTGAGCCACTGACATGTTCAAATTTGTGCTAGTAAAGGCCCCAAATTACCTTCTGATGTTTGAGTGCTGGGTTATGAAGAGAGTAACATCCTCATACAAGAAGAAACAGAAAAAGAAATGAAACCATGTCAAGAAACACCATCCCTGATTCACAGGCTCACTCATTAAGGGATCTTATTGGCAGACTTATCTGAGATATTAGTATCTCTTTCTGTTCAGATCCCCCCCCCCCCCCAATGGACATTCTCATGGCACGGCACAACAGGAAGTTTCTACATATGAAAATACTTCTGATAAAAGGTAGGGCTGGAAGGCTGTACAGTCTAGTCCTAACCCAGGTGTTTCAACAGGACTCAAGTACGACACAGTCCAACTCTGTTAGCATTTGTGTTAATCCAGAGTTGTAAAACAGATGCCGAGTAAAGCCTCCTGCCTTCAGGGGCCGAGTTGCTCAACTAGCACAACCTGAGAAACACAATCTCTACCCATACTCTGTAAATGTGAGGTGAGATGTCTGTTCTTCTGTGGACTGTGTATTGGCTCCAGTCTTCTCCCACACAGCCTCTTTGAGTTGGGGAGGAATTGCACATTCCCCAGACAACCTTCCCTTCAATCCTTCCTCTGCTGTTTGCCACTTTCTCTCAGTCTTCCTTTTCTTGGTCTTTCCATCTATCCCTTCTCTACTTAATTCACACTCCACTGTGCATAAATATGATACTGGCCTCTCCTCCTTTGTTTTTTTCTTCTTGCACACCGAACCCTTTTCCTTTTTGGTGCTGCTTGAGTTAGCAGCTAGTTTTTTGTCCTGGGTTTGCCCTATACCTCGTTCTGGAGCCTCTGTTCCAGTATTTCTGTATTTCTGCAATGCATCAGATCAATGGCACCCACTTCAGAGCCAGCTGGAAAGCAAGCACTCTCTTGCATCAGCATAGCTATGTTGCAGATCATGGGAAGGGAGAAAGCGGTAAGGAAGGGAGCCACCCAGCACACACGAATCCATGTCAGGCTTATTTTGGACATGGAACATGTGTGTGAGAAGATGACCAGGGGCTCTGCACTGCATGGGGAAATAATTTCTGGGGTCAGGCAGCTGAATTCCAGTGTAGCAGGACACAGACTGTTGTAAAAAATTCACTCTGAAGCAGATGGATGTGTTACTCTACAAAGAGACCAGTCTCTCAGAGCATGGTGACAAGTAGTGGCTCATTTTTATTTCAGCCTTAAGGTGTGAAAGCCTTAACTGCTTTAACTGACACAAGACATGGAGTTAATTTTTCTTGGCAGCCAGCCTTCTCTTTCGACAAAGTCATCGAATTGTGTGTACGGGCTTTGCAGAGGTGGATCCATACAGGCACATCAGAACTAGAGCTATATTTACACCCGTTAAAATATAACCCAAAAGGTTTGCAGGTTCACAGATGCGCACAGTTGTTTGAATGTTTCTGAGACTCCAGAAGTATTTATATCTACTATGAATACAAGCATATGCTCCCAAAGCTGTGTATGAACAAGTGCAAGATATACAGAAGGTTGGCTGAAAATTTCCAGGCTTTGGATGGAAGAAGAAAAACAATCCTCCCCCCACCCTGACTCCAGGAGCAGTTGCTCCAGCAGTGGCTTCACTGTCAGACCTCCACCTATACCACTTTGATGGAAAATTCCATCAGTTTGCTCTGCAGCTTCCAAAGCTAACACTTCTAAAAGCGTCACATGAATTGTGTAGGGTATGTTGCTACAGCTCAAAAATCACAGTGACATCTCAGACCGATTACTTCATCTTGAAATATTATCTCTGAATCATGTTATATTCAATAAGCTTTCCTCATACAAGGTTACTTGCTGTGCATACATGACATCCTCTCTTCCCAATCTGGCTAAAATACTCATCTTGCCATTTTAACCTCTAAGCTTCTTATTTGATACCTTAGCTGCCTTTTATCACATGCATTTAGGTATGTATTTCCTCCAGGGCATCTGAGACATACCAGTTTCATCCCTTTGGGACAACTTGCTCACATAGGACATCCTTTCCTTAACAGGGTACACAGTCAGCTAATCCAAGTTCTCCAGACACATTTAAAGCACTGATAGCATTAAGTAAGGTCATTCCAGACACCTGTTACGAATTTTGAAGCAACCTAATATAATTAATCATAGATTGAAGTCAGAATGGCATGTATTTTCACTGATTTTCTTGAAACAAATTTGTATGTTCTTCAACAGATTCATAGTACTGCAATCTGCCACCTTTTTGGCAAAGTACCAACACACTGCAATGCATGACAAGATGCAGATTTATGCCCATAAAAACATAATCGAGTTTTTAATTGTCATACGGAAAACAGATAAGTATCGCAACATTTTTTTTTAATACAACAGACATGCATATGCATTTTTTCCAATAAAAATCTCATTCAAATTAGATTATTTCAATAGCTTTATTATCTAAATAAAAATACCAGAAGCGTAAAGCCATTTGACTAATCTTTTCCTAATCTGGTCATCATTCCTGAGGGCTATTTCACTATTATCTGCCACTCAACCCAGTTTCCAAAAGCACTGCGCCTCTGAAACTACAAAGAAGCCAAAAGAAACTGCAGATACTGTGTCCTTGGAAAACTGGGCCAGCTGTCTTTCTGGGACTTGCAATCCTTCAGATTCACCTTGGTTTAAGTCTGAGGTACCCTTAAAAGAAATCACAACTCAAGCTCTCTTTAAATGAATGGTACTGAACCACAATTGCAGTTACACCTGCTTATACAGTACTAATTTAAGCTGCCATGATAGGTGGGTTTCCTAATAAAAATATGGGCCAGACCTGCTAACGTGGATGAGGCTTACATCTGTCCTACTTGTAAATGATAGTACAAGACAGATTTTGTTGAGCAAGCCAGTTCACTAGGGAAGCTTTATGTCTTGCCACACAATGAAACACAAATAATAAACATTCAAGAACAGAGGAACTAAAAAAAGAGCTGAATGAGATGGACTCAAGTATAGCCAGTATCTCCTTTAGCCACAAAGCATTTAGGCACCTAACAGCACTTAAATACAGTTTAATGGAAATTAGAGACAATTTACATTGCCTTTCAAACATATAAAGGTTTTTTGAACTCTTTATTTGAAAAACTACTCTGGATAAATCAAAACTTCAGATGAAAGTCTTGTCATCAGCACTCTCTCTTTTCCGATGTATGAAGTTATTCCTAAGTTCCTCGCTTTTCCCAGTTACATCTGGCCTCTTGGGTTCAGGAAAAAAGTGATGGAGATCACTCAATATTTTCCAGTTTAATAAAATCATAATAATTGTGTTCCTAAATAGAAAGCTTAAAGTTCAGAGAGGCAAGTTTTAATTGACCTGAGCACAGAACCACTTTCTGTGAATGAGTCAGTTTTTGAAGTCTGCTCATTTTGACAGCTGTAGAACTGTACCAAACACCAGGAAAAGATGTTACATCATAATATTTATCAATATACTTAAAATAACAATAAGCTAACTTCTATGTCTCCTTTAGGAAGAAATGATATAAATTGATTATATAAATATAATTGATTATGTCATATAAATGACAGAATTCCCTTCCCTCCTTTTTTTTTTTTTTTTTAAAAATACGGACAAGTTCCCGTATTACTCTTATGAACCGCTCCAAAAAATCCTCGGCCAGCATCAAGCATTTGATAGGATCACAGTGGAGAAAAATGCTTTTACGCCCACCCCCAGTCCTCCAAACACAAATCAATTACTGCATCAAGATGCTAGCAAAAATGAGAGGACAGGACCTGTTAAAAGCCCTACCGGGCAGCAGATGGAGCCAACACCTACCTACAAACCCAACAGAGTGATAATAAAGCCCTTTGTTTGCTTGTCTTTACATTTGTCTCCTAAGTCAGGCTAGTGAAGAAATAAAACATGCTTTAGTGTATGAATTTGGGATAGAAAGTCACCTGCTTCTTGTTTCCCCAAACCTTCTGACTGGTGTAGCGACTACCTGTATCTCAGCCCTGCTGTTCTGTGACCTGCACTACTTTATGACAAGTCCAGGTCACTACTTCAGTGGGTTTCTACTTACCTGGGATGTTCCCCTCAGGTGCCAGGCAGACATGATGAGCATCTAGAAATACAGCTGCACAGAGCAGCCTGCAAGGCTAGGTCACACTATCTCATTTTAAAGGCAGATGAATAATCGTGGACTGTATTTTTAGTCTCATTTTCACTTCCTCTTGCAATATACAGAAATATCTGTATTGTCTGGGAATGGATTAACTGAGTAGTTTGGGCTTGCTGTCTGCATTATATTACTGTCAGTTAAAAAAAAAATCTTAACAAGTGCCTTCACTTAGTGAAGGTGTAGTGTGAGAAAGAAGCTTGCCCGCTCCCAACCTATCTGCAATTATTTAAGAGGCAGGGCATTATTTTACTATTTCTGTATTTTGCACGTATTTCTACGTCTCCATGCCCATTGCTCTACTGAGCATGTCAGGTATCTTCTTTCGTTTCACTGATTTCAAAGGAAAATTTAATGGCGCAGTAGTTAAGCAGACTTAGAAGAAGAAGAGCAGAAACAGTTGATCTTAGGATAACTTAGCCTTAGATTTCCTCTTCTCGATTTCACATTCTTTAGATAAAAATAACCCCTTTCTTAAGAATTTTCTTTAAAAAATTCACTCCTTCAAGTGAAACTTGAAAAAGTAAAACTGGCTTTAGTTTCTTATTTTAAAAACTGGACTTCTACAGAAAACAAAGAACACCACTCATTTAATTTGGCATCTCAAATCATTAAAAATATTTCGTATATGAGAAAATAACTGCTTTAGAAAGAAGTGTAGGTTTCCAGATGTTTATATACAAAGCAAAAAGAAACATATAAACAGAAAGGAAAAGCCTGTGTAATTAACTCAATGTCCTCAAATCCTACAAGCCAAGAACTTTACATCCTTCAAAACCAGTGGGAAGAACACACACCAGTATCAGTCTTTTCCCAGAGCATATTCTCTCTTCAGTTGGTTAATCTGCACAGGGCAGCCATTCTCAAATACATCATGAGAAAGAGGTGGGTACCTCCTGAACCTAGAAAAGGACCCTTACAGAAATTTTTTGCCCTCTTTAGAAATAAATTGGACCTGCAGCCAAGCAATTGTCTCCCTTCAGTATAAATAAACATGAAAGAATAGCAGCAACAGAACTGTGAAATATGAATATTTCCACATTAAGAAATCAGCAAATCAATAATTCAGTAGTTTATTCTTGGACATCTCTGAACAGAGTCACACAAGTGGTCTTCTGTCTACTCCTCCCAAAGAGTTCATTTGTATCAGTGAGCATTGCTGGCCCCTGACAAGAGAAAAACTGACTAATGAGGCAAGTGTTCCTCCTGTACCAGAGCCAGATTTGGATCTACACTGAAACATGAGATACAAGTAAGAGCCAGAGCAGCTTTGTCTCAATCCTTCATATAACCTTTTATTTTCATACAGGAAGGCTGACCAGGAACACAGTTATATAAAGACTAGCACCAAAATACATCTTCTTGCAACCTCACATCTACTTTTTGAGGAAGACCAATATCCTAGTTTTTCCTTACAGAGAACTGGACATCTTCTATCAATAAGAACTCACATATAAAGAACAGAATAAAATAGAAACCATATCTGACTTTACTGGCTGTGAATCCAAACACAGAGAGATTGCAGAACAGCATAACAAGTGCTGGTCATTTCAACCACTTTTGAAATCTCAGTGTGAAACAAAAATATGTTTAATCTTAATTAAGATTAATCTTTAATCCTGGACCCACAGGGGCTTTATAAACAGAGATAGAGATGTGATCATCCCACTCAGTGCTTGTCAGGCTGCACCTGGAGTACTGCATACAGTTCTGGTCCCCACAAATCAAGAAAGAGGTGGACAGACTGGAGAGGGCCAAAGAAGGGCCTTGAAGATGATCAAAGGGCTGGAGAACCTGCCCTATGAGGAACAGCTGAAGGATTTGGGTCTTTTCTCCCTGGAAAAGAGAAGGCTTAGGGGGGACCTCGTCACAGTATTTCAGTACTTAAAGGGCAGCTACAAAGAGGATGGAGGCTCTCTCTTCACAAGGAACCACATGGAGAAGAGAAGGGGCAGTGAGTACAAGTTACACTGGGAGAGGTTTCATCTTGATATGAGAAAAAAAAAAATTTTACAGTGAGATCAATCATTCACTGGAACAACCTTCCCAGGGACATGGTGGAGTCCATATCGCTGGAGGTTTTCAAGAGGTGATTGGACAGAGTCCTACATAAACTCATCCAGGCTCCCCTTGCCAGAGAAGGTTAGACCAGATGGTCTTTTGAGGTCCCTTCTAACCTGGGCTGTTCTCTGATACTATGATTAACGAGTTTTGCAAGAACATGATATGATAAAGGTTATAAGTATACATATATATGCTGATGATGCCAAAAGACTTATTAAAAAAAAATCAATGTAGAGAAAAAAATGTCACAAGAATGTTAAATTAACATAACACAATATGATCAAAGAGCTTATCTCTTGTTCACCCTTTTTCAAAACAGCCATTGAAACTGTGATGATTTCCGTGATTCTGCTTGTACAGTGTTTCTCGCTTAAGCAAGTTCCAAGTCACAGCTACTATATATAGCACAGTCCATCAAAGATGAACAGTTTTATCTAGTAATAGATAGGAGATCTAAACATATAATTCTAGAGCATAAAAATAACATCGAGAAATCTCATGAAATCTATAGTCATGAAACCAACCTACAAGGGAAAGTGGCCATCTATATTGCTGACAGCCACCTGCCAAAATCCCTACAGACTATGTGAAATGATTAAGAGTCCATTCTTTGTACAGAACCCAGAGAGATGGAAAAACTATTGCTCTTATGACTAAATGATCACAACTCAAAATTTTTAAGATAGAAAAATTCCAAGAATGATCCAGTTAAGAGGCTTTATAAAGACCTCTATTGCTCTATGTATTCTCTGAAGATCCAGTGTGAAAGTGACATAGGAAATCCACTTCTATATTCAAATAAAAAAATATTACACATACTATCAGGTTTTGGAAAGGTGAATATGAAAAGGTAATTTCATGTCTTTGGCTTCAGTTGCTGAAACATGAGGGGAAACACAAAAAAAACCCCCACACTACAGTTTGTCAGGTTTTATTTCCTCTCTTATTTTACTATTGACAAGAAAGTGCTTCTGGATTACAACTAGCTGCAATAGCACTTAACATTGCATGCTCTGTGCTGCTCTTCCTCAGAGAAGGCATTTTTTGTAGCAGATAATAGCCAGTCAATACTGACCTGGAAATGGACTCATTACCATTTCACATAAGACTAGTGTCTTATTATAAAAGATATTCATTAGTTTTACAAACAGAAAGGTCAAATGCCAAATCCTTTACTCATTTTGTATCTCCGATTTTTGTGTTGTCTATCCATAAAAAATTTAATTCACCAGAATAAAGCCATTTTCAGTTTTCAGTATAATGCATTACTCCAACACAAGTTCTTTCCTCCTCCCTACCTTACTCATGTGAACTTTATTATTGCAATATTAGTTACTGTTTACATGTTAAGATAAAGCAACATCATAACAAGACAGACCCTAATGAAATGGCAGCTGATTCTCCAAGAGCTCTACAACTGGTTTTAACTCTTTTCTATGCAGATGAGAGCTAGCACTAACACTTAAATGCAAAAAAAACATAAAAATAAGTTGTGCTAAATGATACTAGTTCAGGAAATGGGAGACTAAGCCATTAATACAAGAATCTACCTTAAAATCTGGACATACCCTGCTGCTCAGACATCTTCAAGAAGTGAACCAAGCAGGGCTTGATAAGACTGTCTTTCAAACATCTCTACTACAATAAAGTGTTTACTTGTCAATATTGTTAAAATTGAGCTTTAATACTGCTCATAATAGATGGAATTTTTATGTAGAAGCCTCTCCATATTGTTATTAAGCTCACTTGAATTAAAACAAAAATAACTTTAAAAACACAAGCTTTTTTTCCCCTTTATACCTTCTATAACTTTGTTGTTAGTTTTTTTAATTTTTGTTCCTTGCCCGTACAACACAGATGACATGCTTAAGCATGCTTAACCACCTTGCTAAAGAGGATACTAATGTGTAAGTTCCCAAGAGCGGACATATTTACATAATTTAAATCCATAAGAAAAAAAGCACAATGCTCAAAACAAACTTAATTTTATATTCTATATAATCATATATTATTACGTAGTTTCTGTTTTCTTCTCAACTTTCTAGTCAGAACAAAACACTTTGTGCTCTAATATAATCTCCCCTCACCTCAACTGACTTGAGAAGCTTTCCATCAGGAAAGCCAAAAAAAAAAAAGGGGGGGTAATTAAATATGGTAATTACAGCTCTGGTCCTTTTTGTCAGCTACAAGTTTGGGAATCAGAGTTCCTTTTGCTTAATAAAGTAGCTGCTGAATTAAAATCCTGCTCATCTGACATGAAATCTTCAAAGGAGCAAGGGTAAAATATGATAGCCACTGGCAAAAATCATAATTATCATAGAATCATAGAATGGTTTGGGTTGGAAGGGACCTTAAATATCATCTAGTTCCAACCCCCCTGCCATGGGCAGGGCCACCTTCCGCTAGACCAGGTTGCTCAAAGCCCCATCCAACCTGGCCTTGAACACTTCCAGGAATGGGGCATCCACAACCTCTCTGGGCAACCTGTTCCAGTGCCTCACCACCCTCACAGTAAAGAACTGCTCCCTTACATCTGATCTAAATCTACCCCCTTTCAGTTTAAAGCCATGAGGACTCCCTGTCCTATCACTACATGCCCTTGGAAAAACTCCCTCCCCAGCTTTCCTGTAGGCCCCCTTTAGGTACTGGAAGGCTGCTATAGGGTGTCCCTAGAGCCTTCTCTTCTCCAGACTGAACAACCCCAACTCTCTCAGCCTGTCTTCATAGGAGAGGTGCTCCAGCCCTCTGACCATCTTTGTGGCTTTCCTCTGGACTTGCTCCAACAGGTCCATGTCCTTCTTATGTTGGGGTCCCCAGAGCTGAACGCAGTACTCCAGGTGGGGTCTTACGAGAGCAGAGGGGGAGAATCACCTCCCTCAACCTGCTGCTCACGCTTCTTTTGATGCAGCCCAGGATATGATTGGCTTTCTGGGCTGCAAGTGCTCGCTGCTGGGTCATGTTGAATTATGCTGAAACCATGGGATCTATTTTGTCTTATTTTTTCTTATCGTGAATCTTCATTCTGAAACAGATACAGTTGCTTGGAAAATTGCAATTACATTATCCCTTGGTGCCTCTTGGATCTTATGCAGACTGCTCTTACAGTTAACATTTACAAGAGCACAACCACCTCTACATCTATAAAACGCCCAGCATCCAAGTTTTAACAACAACATTATGTATGAAGGTGAAATTCACTATGCTATGTGGGAACCGAAAAATGGGATGTATCTTAACATTAGCTACACGAAATGCTGCATACTTGCTTTTATGTCTGGATTTACAGAAGCTGTGACAATTTTAAAATCAATTAATAATCTGTCACATAAGATCATTCCCTCCGATGATTCTGCAACCCTACTTTCCCAAAAGTAGCACAGCTTCCTTGCTAGATAAATGTATCCACAGATATGCATAAACGTATTCTGCCTTAGAAGCCACATCATGAATGCTACAGTGAGAAAAAGCCTGGCTTTTAGATCAGTAAGACCCCACTCCTCTTCAAAATGCAGCTTCATAAAAAATTTCTATTAGCTAAGAGTAAGTATGCTTATCGTAGCTCCAGATGACTTTCAGATCATTAAGAGAAATATATCATTTAACACAAACTACATTTCAGTCTTGTCTAGATTATATGAATACAACTTTTTCATTGATTCTACACCCATGTAAATTAAAATACATATTAAAGATTTAGAGAATGAACAAAATCTTAGGAGTCTGTTTTTCAGCTTTACATTACTTTCCTTTCTCCTTGACTGGAGATGAACAGGACTGTCCTGCAAACTCTTCAGCCCAGTTTAGAAACCATTAACTCAAACTAGAAGGTCATCAAGATAGGAATAAAATCAATAGGATTGTCCTTCTGGGCTCTTTTCAGGTATGGCTAATAAGTCTCCACAGCACATTCTTCTCCACACTGGTTCATTCTTATTCAAATATTTACTCTGGTTGCAATTTAACATGGTTTGCTTTGTAAGGTGTCAGTGTCCTGGTTTGGACTATAGCACCGTTTCTTGCATCTGACGTGACTGCACTGCTGTTAAGGCCTTACTCAGTATATACATCCCCCAGTCAAGCCTGCGTATTGCACGGCTCGCTGAAGCGAATGGGAAAATAATGCTCAAACAATGGAAGACATCACCTGGATATTATAGTTATGACCACCATTATAAGCCAGAATGGAAGTCTACATTAGGCTTGACGTTACTTCATTAAACATGAGCGCAGAAATGGGACTCTCAAAATGCAGCCGACAATGACCCCCTCCTGAACAAACCTCCTGCACGGCCTGAAGGAGGGGCCGAACTCCAGACGCCACCAAAAATCGCGTGCATGAGCTAGCAGCGGGACGGCTTTCATCAGATGATGACGAGCACTAGCATAGCTTGTGTTTAGACGCTGAACAGTAAATTTTAAGGCCCTTTGCAAAGAAGTTTCTCTACCTCCCTCGCCAATCCTTCCATCGATAATATGAGCATCAACTAATTTGTTCCTCACAAGCAGATCGTTCCTTGTGCCACCCCGACACTGAAATTTCTGTCTAATGGTCACCCTGTTTGCTATCATAAACCTTTTAATGGGTTATTTTAAAGAAATTGTCACCTCCTAGTAGCTAGGTAGATGGTTCGTGAGGGGATTAATATTTAACCTATTTATACTATATAGTTTGTAAAAAAGCAATAGTGCTACATATCTGGGCTATATAAAAATCAGGTATTTTCTACATAATCTTCTTTATTTTTGCCTATAACCATGTTCCTTCCCTCTATTTGTGTTCCCACACTTCCTGATCCTGATTTTAAAGCACCCTGTAAATCGGGAAATCAGTACTGTCTTGTGCCCTCTACCACAGGGGAGCCTACCACAACACAACCCTGACTGCCCAAATGGAAAAAGGACACACAACATTTTTACCAGGATACGGAAGTTACTGCCATGAACATAAGATACCAAAAGTAAGAATCTGGGGGAAAAATGAGGAAAATTTAACAGACAGAGTCAGATGTACAAACTTTGCATTATTTAACTCAAAGTTGTTTTCTTTGTTTTGAGGATTCCTCACACCCTTTCAATAGCACATAACTTGTCATAATGCAGTGCCTGCTTAATTTAATCTCATTTACTTAAGTGCTTGTAAAAGAATTCAGAAAATGCGCTACACAAAGTACACTAATAATCTTTGGAAATTCAAATGAAAACATGGCATAATGCATATAAATAAATTCACATTTTATAGGAATGCATATGATGTGATAAAAGCAACATTCGTGTTTTATCCAGGAAGAAACTGATTTTCAACAGCAACGACTGCAAGGGGAACAATTCCCTAAAACTGTTTTGGGCACCACTGAAATAGTACAAAAAGATTATGTTTTCAAAATTTATTTCTTAAATAAATATGGAATTAATTCAGCTATTTGTTCTGATTCAGAGAGACGGGCATGTATTACACATGCTGGCTGGCAAAAATGACAAACCTATGATTTCTGAAACTCTCAGAGTCTTAAGAGTTATAAATGTGGTAAAGGAATGGAAATATCCTATTAATACTTGTACCTCAAACACAGATGATAATTAGTGTAGATTAGTACTATACAGAACCTTTTACTCCCCTTTGGTTAATCTGGATTAATGTGTTGTATATTTTTTTTAGGAGTAAGAGCAAAGAGTTTCTAAATGCTATGTAATTCTAATCAGCCACATATTAACTGACTACATAAATCTTATGGAAGTAATGAGCTAAATTTAAGTACCATAATCATAAAGCCTGCAAATGTTCATCAACTAAATGAAATTCCCCCAAAAGGATGCGCACCTAGTATTGTAAGGATTCAAAGCCTTACAAACGCTCTGGGTTCAAAAAAGGAAGGGGAAAAAAAGCTGTTACTCTAAGCAGTATACTTTTAATAAATGTAAATGCTATTTATCAAGAAAACAGGATTAGGAGATATTCTAGAAAGTGTGCAAATACAGTATCTCACACGGTATGTAGATTTTGGTGTACCTTTGCATAGATGTAATGAGAAAAGAAGCGTGCAGCAATGCTACATGCTTCATTCACATCAATTCAAAGCAGACATAACACTTGTTATTTCAACGTATAATGCAAACTTCAGCACTGAAGTTCCATTCTTTCTGTTGCAATTATTCAATGCAATAAGATTGGATACAGCTAGGATAAATAAACCTTTAGGTTTATAAACCAATTAAGTACCACTTTAGCATTTATTTATTTAAGCAACTTTGGTAAATGAAAATAGACAGAATCTAGAAACACATTAAAAGTAAGTCATTCTCAATCAACTGTGTATAGCTTAATCATATAGTTCTTCATATCACATCAATCATATAACCTCTTCATATAGTTATTGATGGCAGCACATTTCAACAAAATTGCATGTCAGAGCCTTACTTAAAAACACATAAGTAGTCTATCAAATCAACAAACACAAAGACGCTCACAAATCAAGACAATTAGCTGACTGATGCGGGTGCTAGAATCTGAACAAAGTTACACCAACTCCAAGCGGTCTCCAAGCATAACACATGGAATACACCAAGTTTTCCACATCTTACTGAGGATTTGCCAATAAAAGCTGGACTACCGTACTTTCCTCACAGAACTTGCTTCAGTGTTTGACCTTGCTCTGATGTACAACCCCAGTGGTACTCAGTACCAGTGGTGAACCTCCAGAGTACAAGACATTGCACTGGTTTTTACTGCCTTCAAGTCACTGAGAAGAAACCCATGTTTAATCACAACTCTTCAAGACGTTACTTAAAAACTTAAAGTTAAGCTCTCAAGTACTCTGTTGGATTGCAAACTCAACACCTTACCAGATTAAGTCCTTGGAAACTTAAACGTATGCTGCTTTGTTTAACCATTAAGCTGTTATGTGTAGGATAACTATCACACAAGTTTACCTTGAGTTTTCCTGGCCTTGCTAATTGTAGTATCTGTATTGCCGATATGAATCTTCAAAAGGTTTTCAGTGAATACTTTTTTTACCCCAACAGTAACTTGGAGTACAGTTTTTAGAAAAAAAACAAATAAGTGCATTGCACATTAACAGACGAATAGAGGCTTGTATTATTACGCAAGAAACGGGGTCTTTTAAACCCAGATTGTAAGCCAACATGCCCTGTGGCATCATGTTTATTTGATAAGATGATCATATTAGTAGTTACTGTAGTCTATCACAAATGAATATAGCTATTGACTCAAAAATCAGGACCTAATTCAACCATAATATATAATTTTGCATTATACAGGTTTCTGCCAATTTAATATTCATATACTAAGATAGCTTAATGTTTTCCACATGTGTTTGAAGACAGTCCAATCTGGCTAAAAGCAGAAGTTTCAAGCTCTTCAACTCAATTCTTTGTACGCTACCATCTTGAACGAGGAAATCAGGAACACATTTCTGGAGTGGAAATTGTTTCAAGACTCCTACTGGATAAAACAAGTTAGCCACAGAAACCTTCCCAGAGGTGTGCTTAGTAGAAAGCAGCTTGGCAACAGACAATTTTACAAACCTCTCAGAAATCTCAGAGCTGAAGTGCAGAATTCTAAATGTGGGACATGTGGATTTGCAACTCCACCTCTGAGAGGCAGAATTTAGAAACTAATTAATGATGGCAGTCAGCATAATCTAGTGTTTGTCCTTGTGTAAAAGCTTAGCCATGTTTGTATGATAAGCGTGGAATGACTCAGCTTGAGTTTCATGAAGTGGCAACTTGACTGCAGCTACATTGGAACATTTTATCACAGATCTAATTTTGCAAGTGGTAATTCTCCTTTGATCAGTTGCTAAGTTGAGAAGATAATTGAGGGACAGTGAATATCTGGAGGCAACTATACAGGACACATTCAAAATACAAACAAGCTATGTAAGCAAGAGCAGCTCATCTTTAATAAACTCAGAATGGTGGTACTCCCTATAAACAGTAAGTACCAGCAATGCCACCACAGCGTACTAATCATGTGCACACCCTTAAACAGCATTGGTGCCAAAACTTAATGACATGCCAGAAAAAGCATTTGAGGAATAGGCAGCAACACCTGCCATGGATACCAATCAGCATACCTAGCTTCTATTTTCAGCAATATGGTGCTTAACTGCTACATTTGGAAAAGACAAAAGAAAAAAATCAGGGGGGTTCTGTGAACTATGCAGAATGTTAAAATACCTATTCGAAACAAATAATCTAGACAAAGTTCGACTCACAGCAGTGGATAGAGATACAGGTTTTATTTGGCAGCACAGAAAAGACAGGTCATTTCACATAAGGAGAGAAGCTCTGCAATCTCTTGCACTTGAAGAGATGCAGAAAAGCCTTTATCTCACATACTAAACAAGGAAGGCAGTCACTGCCGTTACAAATGCAGCTAAGGACCCTCTTAGTCCTTCAGAGTATAAAGGCTGAAGCCATCTTTGTTCACAAGGAATACTATCTGGAAGGAGTTTTCCTTACGGCATTTCCTTATGAGTCTGAACCTCCTCCAAGATGCTGACAACCATAGCCAAGTCATCATTCTCAACTGACAAAAGTAGAAGTAACTTCAATGGTTGATGGGGCCGTAAAGGTTACTAGGCTGGAAGAAAAAAAAACCACAAAACACCCAACTCAACCACAATGCCACAAGTGCAAGACAGAGACACACTCAGATTTGTTATACCTAAAGCTCCCCTGACCCCAAACACTAAAATATATCATACACCTTCACACATGTACTTCACAAAACCTTCCTTGCAGTTTCCTCCTGTACACAGGAAGAACTACATACAAAAAAATGCTCAAAACATCTTAAAGTAATTCTAAGGGCATTCGGTATGACAGTGGTAAGGAGTGTATAATATCATGAACAGAACATATTATAATTTTGTGCATACTTGTTTAGCTTACATAACAACTGAAAAGTAACTAGCAAACAATTCTTCTTGGTTGGCAGACACATAAAATTGTAGTTTTATTTATAGTTACAACATACAATTGGGAAAAACCAGCTTATTTTGAGGTTACCCTAGAAAAACATCATTATTTGAGGTAGTCAAAGACTCAAACTTCTGACTTTCAAAACACTTCCAGATGTTGCTCCAGAAAGATTTATATTTTAGTAGTTTATGTTAATGTTAGAAAAAGTTTTCCATATTTTTAAACAGCTGTAATTAAGATGCCTCAATATTTTATGAAAGACATTCAGGTACTGCATATCTCTCAGTGACTCCAACTAGCATGTCTTTTCCACTCTTGCTAGATTCTGTAGTCCTGAATTCCGCATATTCCCAAGCATACTTCCTCTGCTTAGGCCTAACAGGAAATAAACTGAAATGAGAATCAAATAATTTATGCTCACATTATGAATACACGTAACTCTAAATTAACTGCAATTCACTGAAATCATCTATCACTGCTTAGATGACTAGTATACCACTTCTCCATCCACCTCAGTTTTATACTTCGGAATTATCTTTAGTTATTTTTTAATGCTACATGTGAGTATACTACATATAAGCATACATATCCCTGTAAAAGATTATAAATTGAAACACTGCTGATTCAACCCATTAGACAAAAGACTAATAAGCAAATCATTCTGAAATAAAAATCAAATCATGTTTTGAACAATGGTTTTAATAATAGATTAGGTCATTTCTTTATCCTTGAAAGCCCAGTTATGAAGAAATAGGCCTTGAATCAGTTCCACATGCCCATAAAACTGCATGCAGAACTTGATTTTTTCATTTTTCAGCTCTGTAATAGTGTACTCTGCCTATTTCGAATATCTCCTTGGGATATGTTCTTGCACTCACGTATTTCCTTGAGTTACATTCACGTACTTCAACTGTTTTCACTTTCAGATGTTGCTTAGGACTTACTTCCCTTTTCTGTTTTTTTCATCATTGAAATGTTTAAAAGCATTTCAGAAGTTTCCTGTTATACAATCTTTACCACCTCCTATAAAAATAGCAAAGTTTCTCTTTATCCATGCCCTTTCTATACGACCTCCATCTCCTAACATTTGAAAGAACCGTGTTCTTCCTAGAGCTGCTTAGATCTTGTTTTCTTTTGGTGTATGAGATTTATTACCTGTGAAATATTTATTGCGTTATTTACTGGCTTCAGTGTCCCATTCTGGGAAAGTAGGCAAATCAGCTACAGGCACCCCTAAAGACAATGATGTTAATGACTCCAGCTGATGTTCCTACTTTTCCAGCCAGTGGAAATGTGAGCCCTGTTCCTGCAAGCAGCATGTTTCCTGAAGCACTGCCCCAGCTCACTCGAAGTGCTCACTACCTGGAGCAAAGCCACACATATACCCTGGCCTGTTTCACAAAACTGTAGAAGACTACACTTAGTCGCCTACCAAAGACAATGGAGTTGTTTACATTTTCCATAAGCAGGACTACTCAACATAAAACCAGGTGAGTCATGAGAAGGCGGAAACACCCTAAAGCTTATTCTCTCCAAGGAAGTGGCTTAAGACAACGGTATATTTCTGTAAAACCTTTGATTTAAGGATCTCCAAGTCATTTTAAGCCATTAATTCACTGAGCCTTTCAACACGTCTCATCTTTGTTCACGTAGCACTGAAAAAATGAACGTGCAAGCTTTTGCTCACAAATTTGACAAGCATAAAGCCACAAAAATATATTTTTTTAAAATAAATGTTTCGGAAATGGTTAAGTTGCACACATCAGAAAACACCTTAACAAAGCGAAATTTCCTTCACCCAGCAATATGAAATTGGCCATTCAATTATCAAATAAACAACTGAAAAGAGAATTCATGCAACAAATACCTATGACTAAGAAATTCAATTTCCCCCTTCAGCACAGACAAATAGGTGCCAAACTTGGAAGGAAAACATCCTGCTACTAGTTCCTTCCAATTACTGTGCTATCCCAGACATACTGTGTAGCCCTATCAGCGGTCATTCCAACTTCCTTGATAGCCTCTCATAGATACTTACATTCTATTTATCTATGATGAATGGACCAAATGTTTAACACCATCCCATCATCTCCTGATCAAAAAATAGTTTAACAGCATTTGACAGATGAAAAGAATGAACAAGCAGTATACAAGGACACTGATTACAGTGAACAGCTTACAAATCCATGTTAAAACCTCAAAGTTTATGCAATTGCATATTTATATTACTATTGAAATGTAACAGAAGTTTAACATTCAGCAAGCATAAAGTTTGGACACACTGCATTTAACAATTGAGGTTGGAACTGGGTTGCAGAAAACCCGGGCATGTGCAACGCGCATCACAACCTGAGACAGGGAGTTAGGAGGTCTCTGACATCTTCCTCTCTCAGTCTTCATAGCATGTTCAACTGCATACTCTTTTTCTGAGAGTAGTTCATTGATTGCTTCCTTTTCAAAAGCAGATGCCCTTATGGCTGAGTTTTACTTACAAGGCATGGAAAGAAACTAGCAACTTGTATAAGGAAAAAATACCAACTTTTTTTTTTTTTTTTAAAAAAAAGCAGCCCCGCCCAAGCCAAAGACTGTCCTACAGGAACACACAAATTTAATATGCAGCAAACCAGATGAATCTTCAGGAAGCTGTTCTGCTTGTCCTTGTTCATACATTAGCCATTTTTCTACTATGGTATAATGATGAGTTGCCAAAACACACATTCACTTTCATGAGAAACATCAAGAAAATCATTTTACTTTAGTGGGGTGATCATTTCTAGATTATTCTCTTCTTCCAATTTGCTCTACTTTCTTCATGCATTATGTTTCAAAGCAGAATTTTAAAATTTTGGAGATAAGTCTTTCCCATAATTCTGTACAAGTCTAGCATAATAAAACTGTGGATCTTAAGACATGCCTGCAATACAAATAATCATTCAGCTAATTACTATAACATAAAAGACAACAAGCTCTGAGCAAAACACCTCTCATTTGTAAAGATTATCGTGACTAGTCCTATGCCAAGACAAGGCTGAAGATTTATTTTAAGAACAACAACAAAAAACCCACAGTGTAATCTAAAATCTTGTTTAAAGTTTCTTTTTGCTACAAGGCTATATTGAACAATTACATGATCTTTTTCATCTTGAAATCAAGACATACAGTACCTACGTATGTAAGATTCCCTTATTGGACATTCGTTGGCAGGCAGGTATTTTTCATTATAATTCATTATATCAATTTTTTTTTTTAAAAGGCATTTTATTAAGCCTCTACACTCCACATCCTCTGCAATTCTTATTACCATTTTCATACCCTATGGTGTGGCTGACAAGAAGCAGTGTAGATTTGACAACCAGAAGCACAGGAATCTAGCAAGAAATTACTATGCAAATGTGTCTGGGAGAAGATAACATTAATAAATATTTGCTGATGGGCCTTTTGCTCCAGTAGGTGGCACATTTATAATGAAAACTTAACAGTAGTTTAAGCCAAAGATCAGAAGCCTCAGATGTACATGTGGCTGAGGGATGACAAAAGAGGAAAAATAATTTTGTGCTCTCATTTTAGAGGAACCAAGCCAAGCTTACTACCTTAGATGAAAATATCTTCCAGCTTCTCACATTCTATAAATTTTTTATTTACCAAAAAAGAAGCCTTTTTGTTCAGCAGTTAGTAGCAACTTCCAAAACTGTTTCAAAATACTCAGTTACTCTCAGAGCTGAAACATGAAGCAGAATAGGCAAAATTGGGTTTGTCATTTAAAAAAAAAAAGAAAAAGAAAAAGAAAAAAAAAGAAAAGCCTGAACAGTTAAGTTATTTATAAAAAAAAAACAACCACAACTTTATACATGTTAAACTTAAGTTAATTCTGCAGCTAAAGGAATGTAAAGTCACAGGAAAGCACACCACATTTTTACTTCACTGTAGCGAAAAATCAATTATAAACTCTGTCACTAAGAGAAAAATATAAGAAAAGGGGAGAAAATACTACCATTAGATAAAATTTCAATTTAGTCTACAAGAGCATAAGATGATGTTTCAGAAGACAACCGACCCAGGGTAACTACTTAACTTGAGTAGGGAGAAGTAAAGGGAGGACGAGGACTTACACAGCAGGAAAAAAAGCAGGCAATTCAGCATTGACCAACCTTCCCAGTCAGTCAATGATGTGCAGTAGAGCAGAATTCTACCTCTGTTTTAGTTTAGCACTTTAGATACTGCCACAAAATAACTTCATTTTTTAATTCAAACCATGCTGTGATTTTCAGTTCTTAAAATACAAAATTGCAACATATTTTTTGATTTATTCATGGACAGCACTCTCAAAATCCTGAATGCAGGTACACATACAGATCAGGGGTCATCCTGATGCAGAAGTGAGAAGAGCTTAGATAAAGGTTAAGTTCGCAAGTGATACAGAAACTGCAGAAATAAATTCCAAGCAATACTTAAATTCATAGAGCTTTTTCACTCCCACTTCTGTGGGAGAAAGTTTGGTATCAGGAAAAAAAAAAAGCCGTATTCTGGCAGCACACTCTTTGGAGTCAGTAATCCTGAACACCAGCCTGCAAGGTATTAGAAAGATCAGTATTATGTATTACCGTCACAGGCTTAAGAGCAAGCCTGTTAACAGTGACATCTTGTCAAGACAATTTAGTGCAACTAAACTGTAAGCATTTTACCATAAGTAAACCAGGAAGGAATTAGTCATCCAAATATATTAGTACGCTTACACTGTGCTTCCACTCTTACCACAAACTACAGAAAGAAGTCTTTATGGATAAATGGATGTGGGTGATGGGGACATGCTCCAAAGGAGTTATAGACATCCCAAGGATAATGGTTTGAATATAACACTGTATGATATTGTTTCTAAACAGTCCAAATGAAGTGGAAAAAAGACAATGGCTAGCAGGCATGCCTGTCAGGTGCTAATACCAGTATACCAAAAAAGATAAAGACTCAACAAAATTATTTACATGGTTAGATTACAGATGTTCTTAGTTCCAAAACTTCAGGTAAAACTGTAAGAAAACATCTGTCAGGCAAATCATATATGCAATGTCTTTACAAGCTGGTTAAGAAATAGGCAGAAGATTCTGTATTCCCTGTTTTCTGTGTCTTCACTGAAGATAGGCTTTAGATAAATAAAAGTCTTTGAAATTAATACCAAGAAAATTAGGTGAAATGATAAGCACACATCATGTAAAGGAAATCAGACTAAGACTCCACCACCCAAATCCCCACACTGATATCAAGCTTCATATAGTTGCAAAAAGAATTAAACAACTGGTAAAATAACTTTGGGTGACAAAGGTCACTGCACATGCTGGATGGCATCAAGAAGTGGACACAGAGCTGCTGCATAGCTGCCTTTCAGTATTTAACATAGTTTTAGAAACAGGCCAACCTCTACAGAGGAGCAAAACAAGCAGTGCATACCATAAGCAAGGGATTTGATGACGAAAACAACTGTCCTTTCACAAGGGCTCGCTGAGAAAAGCTTGATCCTGCCAGATGAAAATTAACTAGGGGAAAGGAAAAGACAGCAAAAGTCCAGAAAAATCTTGATAAGTATTGGCATCATGCTCCTAAGTTAATGCTAAGAGAGCTTTAACAACTCAGTTGTGGCTGAAAAGAGTATTTGTTAGAGTATGTTGTGCAGACTTTAAAAACAAGGACCCAACAGTCCACTGTTGTGGAGGCAAAGTTGTCGTTCCAATTCATTGGAGAGTCACTGAGGCCACTGATGTGAACCATGTTATCAGAAGAAAAAAGTAATACATACTCTTTTCAGATGTTACACAATCTGCGTTTGTAATTGCACACTTAATACAAACAGTGCTGGACTTTAAATCAAGCTTCCTTGCCATTTTAAAAAGAGAATGTATCTAATAATAGGGGTTCTTTAATAGTAGGGAAGAAAAGGGACCTCCTGGCTCATAATTAGGAAATTCAAATTGGCAGTAAGAAGCAGTTCTCAACTGCAAAGGTAAAGGGTTATTTGAACAATTCAACAGTGTAACAAGTAAATTCATCACATCCTGAAGTCCTTAAATTGAACCTGGATGTGTCTCTAAATATGTTCTAGTTCAATTGCACATTTATTGGACTTACCAGCAAGCACTGGCATGTTAGGGAAAGCAATTTCTTCTACTGAAGGACTTAATACTTGAGATTATTTTGTCTGGCATTGTACAGGAGATAAGGCTCGGTGATTCCTTTGGTCCTCAGAGTCTATGAGTCCCAGTGGATGCACTGATTCTGATTTTGTTTATACCAGTAGAGTCAGGCTAGACATACATGGCTTACAAATTTGTTGACTTCCAAATTTCTTGGTAACAAGTTTGCTTTGATTAGTGTAACAAGAAGATTTTTCTCATTATTTTCAGTTAATTGGTAGATGTCCCTTCAGACTTGACTTCACTCTGGCAGCTGATTGCACCACACCACAACAGTACAGTCATGTTCCACTAACATTCAGCAATATGATCAAAGAAAAAGAGAAGGAAAAAAAGAAAAAAGAAAAAGAGGGAAAAAAGAGAGAGACCAGAGACCATTTCTACAAGATTTTGGCTCCTCAAACAATCTTCTACTGCGTGTCTGCACTGCTACTGGTTGTTGCTCTAACAACTACGTGACACCTGAAACTTGATTTCGCAATACTATTTCTACCGACCCTAGAACTCTGTTAAGGTAAGCAACAAACAACGTGTTTATGCAATAGATGGCCTAGAAAATAATATAGGGAGTAAAGGGATTTCAGTTTCAGGATAGGAGTGTATTTACAGTAGCACATCAGTTTCTTGCAGATCACCATTCAACTACTTACTAAAAGCTACTATTTTCCCGTATTTCAGGATATATCGTTTCTAGCTACGTGGTTTTGACCACTCAAGACAGAATTTTTTCACCCAGATTCCATGCATGCTCCCTATCGTGTACATGAGCACCTCACCCAGTCTTTCTAAACTCCTGATGTTTTTCCAGCAGTACACTTTTGCCACAGAGGGATTGCTGTTGAACAAATGAGGCACATGCTCTTTCAGAGGGGCTGGATCAGCTCCCTTCTGCGTGGTGCGCAGCTGTCGGTTCTGAGAATGATAACCCCTCATACAGAGTGGATGAGATTCCAAGCAGTCGAACAGCCTGCTAATCGGCAGCCAGCAGAAAGAACACATTCCTGCTCTCCACTCCATAGTTATTCAATTAATGCATGACAACTTCTGTGATTAGGATTCTTACCCTAGTTATTTAAAGCAGTTAAAAGTAACTTTGATGCACTGCATCAACCTTGCAAAGGGAAGACTTGAAGCAGCCAGGGTAGGGTGCTCGCTATCTACCAAAGCAACCCCCGGTTTCCAAATGCGGAAAGCAGTACAAAGTAGAAATACTTTAAAAGTATAGCTAGCTTTATTTGCCCAATTGATCCACTGACTTCAAGTCTGGATAATCGTAACAAATATTTCTGAAGCAAAACTGTAAAAAGATGGAAGAGTAACTGCATTTAGTCTAAGACAGAAAGTATGTGTCTGTCATTCCATCACCTCCCAATAACTTAAGCAAAAAATAAGCATATTATATTTGTAAACATGGCCTGGTTTTGCCAGGGTAGATGTCCAGTGCAATAACATGCAACAGACAGGACCACTATCCGCTAAAAAATGCTCTTTCCTTCTGCCATTGGAGTCTTGACATAAAATGCAATTGAAATCTATGACTTCCATTTCAAATAGGTCTTTAAATTTCAGTGATGCTTGCTATTCAGTAAGTTAACAGCCCTTCAAATATATTTTTTGCATATAAAAGACCACCACCCAAAGAAATCTACATCAACAATTAAAGAACTCAACACAGCTTCTCTTCAAAAGAGGCTTCAGTAAATGCGGCTGGAAATTTTACTTGAAACAGTGATAATAAAATTAAATCATCTGACAAAAATACTATTTATAAAGCTATTTTTAACCCTTTGAATTTTGTTTTATTTAATAACATGCCTATTATGCATAAAATGGACTTCTAATGATAAAAAACAGTTTGGTATATTAAATTGTGTTTCTGAACACAGACAAAAAGGTGAAGTACACCACACTTATTCAAATACTAGTCTCTTGCTATAGCAATATAAAGCAACACAAAATACTTGAAAAATTAAAGTGTGCGTTTCCTCAGAATTATTCTTCTGATGAATTGTGCACTTGCTCAAAACAGATTTTCTCCACAAGAAGGTTTCCTAGATTGAAAAAAAAAATTTAAATTAAAAAAACCCACAAAACTCTCAAAGTACACCACAGAATTCACAGTCTAGGCATGTGAGTCTTCAGCTGTGATCAGCTTCACTGCCAGGTTACAAGCACAGCTGATGGGGGCAAAACCCTGGGGTGCTTCAGCATCCCCCACCTTCTGGGGCAGAGTACCGCACTGCTGCACGCCTCGCAATAGCTTCACTTTCTGCAGGCAGAAAAATAAGGGAACTGATCAAACGAGCAGCCAGAAAGTGAAAAACAGAACAAAACAAAACAAAAAAATAAAAATCCAGTGTGCATCTCCTCAAGCAGTATTTCTTTAGGCCTATACCCAAAAACCATCGTGTTATTTTTCATCTCGAGTTAATGCAACCTTAAAACATAATTTTCAATGGCCAGAAGTTGTATTTTCTTCTGCTCCAGTTCAAACTCCTATTCATGAACCATACCCAACAACCTGTTAACACTTACACAAATGTTTAACCTTAGGCGCATGATTAATGATCACTGAAGTCTCAGATAAACTGCATGTGTGAGGGTAGCTGGCCCTTGAAAAGTCTGGAACACCCTGACTCCAACGATGTCGCTGTTTCATTTCATGCATCAGGATGCAGCAATGCCTTCTGCTCTCACAAATCCCTTCCTCTAATTTTAATTTACTTCTTGAGTTAATTGGTACATCGTACTTAAGCTCTAACCCAAATCTCTCCCTCTTCACCACCAAGCCCATTAACATCTTTCCAACAAGTGAGCACGTGCATGAAAGAGAGCAAGAGGAGAAGCCACATGTTTAGGTTGCAAAGCACCTTCAGAGCATGGAAATCCCCAGCAGCTTTTATCCGTTCCTGCAACGGCTCATTCTGTTTTGTCGCATTTCTCAGAAGACTCCAGTAAACCTGGGCTTGATCAATGAATAAACATCACGTTGTGAACAACATGACAGTTTTGGGTAAAAGCTGGTGAAACTATTTGACAAACATTTACAAATCCAGTATCTGTTTATAAATTAAAAATTACCATTATATAGCTGTACTTAGCAAATCACATATGAAATTATGTCAATTCAAAGATTTGTTTTTCATAATTACTTAATAGTTTGGATACATATTTCAAGCTAATCGTACCACAAGTTATACTTTTCTCATTTTTACCACTTCTTTTCTAGTGGGTATCCTGATATGCTTATTGAGCAATAGGCTGTTTCTGCCTCTTAACTCAATAATTGTTAGTGAACTATAGGAAACACTAAGTACCATAACCTGACCATTTGCAACAAAAATCTTTTAAAATTTGGGAATTTATAAAATATTTAAGTAAATAGCTTTGTCACCTAGATAATTCATGGGTATTTCCTTACAAAGCAGAACTAGATTACAGACTTAATTTATTAGCTGCTGGTAAATTATTACTTTATTGATTTGGATTTTAAGCTTCATTGATTGTCCAGTTGAGAAACATTACCTACAGAAGGATACCAACAGCATAGATACCATGCAGTAACAAGAACTTCCAGAGTAGAAGTCTAGTATACAATTAAGAGAACGATATCAACTCAAATATTATTTTTCCAGAAAAGGTAATCTGAAGTAATCTGTAAAACAAAGTCATTTGACTTGTTTGTTTTGAGGAAGGAGGAAAGAAGAAAGAAAAAAAAATTCCCTCAAGGGAGAAATACTTGTTAGAGAGGATAAATTATCAAAATGAGCAAGTGTTTGCAAATGACAAGCAAAATTAAGAAGGGACAACAATTTTTTTACTTGTTTCTGCCAGATTTTTCCTTGTTTCTGTCAATAGTTATTAACAAAAAATCTGGTACTACACCACTTTCATATAAGCATTCTTTATAAACATGTTTACAGAAAAACCTGAGGATGTTTTCATGATGACTTAATTCTCAGCAAATAAACCTCTTCCTCAAATAAACCTGTTCCAGCTTTGGCTTTTCTGAAAGTCTGTGCCCTGCTCACCAGCCAAAGTGACTGAAAAGCTTAAATCTACTTTTCAGAAGTAACTGGGGTACACAGGTGCCAAGTGCTATTTACATTTCCTTAAAAAGAGGTTGCTACAATGATTACTTAATAGAGGATGGATTTTTACTATTCAGAACCTTACTGGAGACATATCAGGCTTCAATGGTACCACTAACAAAGCTGGCCACAATACACTAATTGCAATTCCTAACAATAACCTTCAGTTCTTTCCAACTAGTCTGCTTTTTCTTGATGAAGTGATTTCTGTGACTCTTTATCCAGATGTGCCACTGTAAAGCCTAGAAATCTTCCTCACCTCTTTATTTTCTCCATGTTCAATTTAAATGTGTTCTTCTGATAAAAAAAAAAAGGCGTCTCCTTTTCTGATCATGTTTAAATGCTCAGTCCCAGAACTGTGGTTTCATTCTACCTATTATGAAACAAAACATTTCAGGATGTCATCATTGCAAACACCCTAGGCTGAGCGAGAGGATATTGCACATGTGAAAATTCTGAATCCAGTTTGAGCAGAAAGGCGGACAATTTTAAGAACTTCCTTCATGGATTTCTTCCCTCCCCTTCTTCTCTCTGCTCCCCCTACAATGAAGTATCCTAAAGAAAGAAAATGGAAGCCCCTGGGTGGAAGTCACAAACTTCCAGGTGATATATTCTGACTTCTAATTGGGTCATTACAGAACACTTGAAGAGAGCAAAAGGGAAACCAGCACACTAGAGACCTGCACTCTCAATCTCTTCTTTTAGCTCAGTAAAAGTATAAACATTACCCAAATGAACAGCTAACAAAACAAACAAACAAACAAAAAAATCCAGAAAAGAACACACCACAATAACCTCAGAAGTCCCTAGACCTGGAAACAACCCTTAATCCCCTGAACACAGGTGACCTGAACACAGACCTCAGACACTATCCAGAGCAACCACACGCACTAACATATGGTATCACAAAACGCATCATACCACAGCTTCTTGTCCAGTCAAATGTCTGACAATTTCACAAGTTGCCTACCAGGAAAAGTTTTGCCCACTGAGCTTTCACAGTCATATCCTTTCCCTCAGGTAGCTCCTATAACACACTATATGAATTTGAAAATCTCAGTCCTTAAAGCAGCTGTATTTCTCTATTCACAGAGTATTAAAAAGTAAAGGAAGTATTAAAAACTTCCTCATCTCCTCCTGAGATCTGCACTGCTCAATCACAGACAAAAAAATTTTTCAGGGTAGGAAGGCTAAGGAATTTAGCCTTTCATCTGCCCTCACTGCTGGTGTCAATACAAAAGCACTCTCCTTACACCCATACAGATCAAAAAGTACCCTGCTATCCTCATTTCCTGCCCCCCACCCCCAAAAAAATCCTTGCAGGAACAAAAAGAGCATACATGAAAGAGGGAAGTTAGTTCATTTTCCCTTCAAAGACATATTATGAGAACTGCTCAGAATTCAACAGAACAGAAAGCATATGAAAACACACACAATTTCTTGGCTAAACATTCTGGGTGAGACCTCCAGAACATCTCTGGCTCTTTAGCCTATAGACAGGGAAAAACGTATAAACTCCAGCTTCAGCAGGACTGCCACAGTGAACTACAGTTCTCGGTTTATTTGGCTCCTCTGACAGGAATCATTGGTGACCTTCACTACAAAAGGCAAATTCAAGATTTCCACAAAGAACTTGGCTAGACTTAGGTCCCAAAGTCAAGTGATCAACATGGAATTGGTCACAACCCCATACCACTTCCCCAATCATTTTTTCCTTTCAGCTTACAGTATCCTCCTCTCCTTCACAATCTCCTTGTACGTAACCTTGCAGTACTGAAGCTGCTATCTTCCAAATGCTCTCAAACTGCAAAAGATCATCATACATTAACACTGATGTCTTCTAAAGGAGGAGAAATTAAAATTACGGTGCCATGTGGTAATTGCCAATCTGATGTAGAAATGGCTCTTGAAACAGTAGAGCTCCTACCAGGAAGCGAAGTAGTTTTGCCCAGTGTAATGAGCACACCAGATCTTGCTTCTCACTTTACCTACCAATGTGAAACAGCAGGAGGGGAAATATGCAGCAATAAAGACACTTGGAAGAGGATGCAAGAACTTTGAAGCTGAGAGCACCTTACAAACAACAACGTCTTGGAACAAAGAACTAGCCAGCTTGAAATGTGACAAGCTTGTATTCATAGCAATAAAAAGCATGGATAAAAAGAATCCCAAAAAGAATAAAAGGACAAGGAAAGGCATTAGAGCTCAAGCACTTAAAGAAAAAAAACAAGTTTTATATGTCACGGTAGTGACATGTCACACGTTGTTTTCCAAATGTTCATAACAATATTTTCTGCCTGGTAGCCTTTAAACACACACTGAAGAATAGCAAGCAAATGTATTCAAAGGTCCTAAAATGACAGCAATTTTTTTTTTTTTTTAAAGCTGTATAAAAAACAAGCTGTCAGCCTGCATCTATTTCGTGACTACAGGATGATCCAAACAACATGGCTTTGAGAAAGGAGCTGTGTTGAAGTGATACTTTGCTGCACATTCCAAGTGTCTTTGTCAAAGAGCAGTAGTCTCCATAGCTTCTACTTCTCTTCCTCCTCCATGATGGTACACCACCTTAAGTTTACTTCTTAAATAAGCTTCTGGAAGCTATGGCCTCCAGCTTCTTCTTTCCCAGGAAGCCATATCAGTAGCTGATCAGGATCTCTCCTCAGCACTTAAGAGAAGAAACATTACCAGTTCTAGAACCTACCACATCTTCCACACAAAATGCAATGTCAAATTTTGCCCCTTGCAGACAGAACTGAGCAAAGCAGCAAATACTGTATCATAAAAAAATGCCTAGTGCAAGATCAAGTCAGAACTGTGGAGACCTATATTAAAAGCAAAGCAATTTAAAATTACCTAATATACAAGAAAGATTAATGTAAACTGGACAAAGTAACCCAAGTGAAGCCTAACAGTGCACAGTGTTAATGACCTTAATCTTTCACTAAGGATAGCTGCTAGTGAGGGAACAGTTAGCAATCTGGCACAGTTAAAATGCCCTCTTCCAAGAATGAAACACGGGTAAAAAGTTGGCTCATCAGTTTATGAATTATATGTATTAAAGGAAGTTTTACAAAGGTATTTACTAACAACTTATTTTGACTCCTACAGATTTCCAAAGAAAGAGTAACATTTGTAAGGTGTTCTAAAGTTGCTTTCTAAAAAGCATCTCTCCTGAATGTTTAGGGTGCTTCATATACATTTTTCATGTATATTTTGTCCTTGATCATTAAATAAGCACACAGAGCAAATCAGCATTGAGGGACAGTAATTCTCCATGTCATGAAAAAACCTTATTGCAAAGTGATTATAAAACTCAGTATGAAGTATAAGAAAGTGACAATGAATTTAATAATTTTATCTCATGAATGACAAACGTATGCTTATAAATGTTATCTAAAGACTACAACAAAACAACTCCAAAATGCTATCAGAAATGTGAGTAGTTTAGGTCACTGGGGAGAATTTTCCTCTACTAGGGTCTCCCTAGGATCCCCACCACAAACTGCATTTTTGTCGGGTTTGGGTTTTTGGGGGGGGAGGATGTTGGTTTGGGGTTGGTTTGTTTGTTTTTATCTCCAAAGAACACCTTAGCAGAAGCTATCAGCTTTGACAGAACACCAAAATTCTGGCACTGAACCATAAATTGACCATTACCATAAAAAGAACTGCTAAATGAGAAACCATGTGCTCAGTATAAAACTAATTTCATGCTTTCAAAAGCACACAGTGGCTTCTAGCAAGATAGTGGCCCTGGGACTTGCAAAGACAGATTGGCTAATACAAATGGTGTGTGCTCCTGATGCAGTCTGCTTAGCCAAGCTTTACATGTACTGGCAGTAAATGGAAATTCTCGAATCTTCTGTCAAACAAATACACACTTATCTATAACTTTAGAGCTGAAAGCTATAAAACAGCTGCCTCATAAATATATTTAGCAGGAAAATGCATGAGCTGTCCTAGTTCCTCACAAAAAAAACCCCAAACCACAGCAGTCTTTACTAGTGAGCATAGATATTTCTATAGCAAGCAAGAAAAACATTTTAATAAATATTTTTCAGCATCTTTCCTTCTTTTATTAAAAAAATTACTATCAGCAAACGCAAATATAATGAGAGCAGGTCTGACCACAAACTAAACATATTAGCAGAACAGCAATGCTTAATAAGTAACTCACTTGAACTAATTTTTTGTGTTTTGCTCTAGGTGAAATTCTCAGTAAAAAAACTTTGTTGGTTTTGTTTTTTTTTTTTTTTAACACATAGGTACAAAGTCTATTCAGTTTACAATAATGCTTCTTTTGAGCTTAAAGATTTACTACTAGAACTTCACGGGCTACCTTTAGCACACTATCTGTTCCCTTAAATAAAACTTACAGCACTAAATCACAAATTTAACTCGTTAGGTAGAAGCAACAGTAATTTTATACCCTTCTCAAAGCAAGTTGTCAGTGCAAATGAATTACTGGAAGTTACCCTGGGCATGACAGGTCATAACTTTTAATATTAACAATGACAGACACATGCAAGATGTCAAACCCAGTATACAATTTATTTCATTTTTTACTTTCTTAGTTTATCTGGAGAATCTGACAGCTCTTGTGTTTTACGTATCATTATAACCATAATTTGAGATTTAACAAGCCAGAAAGCAAGCTCTGGTAAGAGGTATTTACTCACACTGCTAATTAGCTTCTTTTTACAACAATAATACTGCACCACTGACATGTTCCAAAAAACATTTAAAATGCCTAGGAAATCACCTACTGAAAAGATGCCCTCTGCAAACAGCAAGCAAGGAAAAGGAGCTTGCCACATATTTAGAGTTACTTTTAATAATGAAATAAGAAGAGAAGAAAAATATGCATTATATGCCTTGCATTTTTCTTATCCTTTCCACTGGAATAACTAAAATACAAATGACATGCACACAGAAATAATGCCAAACATGTAAGCATCTACTCTTCGTAACATATCAGAAAACAATCCAGTGAAGTTTAATAATAAAAATCATGCTCACCTCTACTGGGAAGTCCACTCCACATTATGGCAATACTATTTAAGCAGCTTAAACACCAACCAAGTTACATAAACAAAACTTCCAGTATGTGACCAATATGATCTACGGTGCTACAGAGACTTGGCTCCAGCCCTGATCATCTGTGTGACAGTACACTGTTATACCAGTGCAGCCTCAAACCTTCCCAGATGCTGGCTTATTACATTGCTCATTGAAAATCCTTCACACGCTGGCAACATTTTAGGGAAGGACAAGCACACTCTGAGTCATTTGTAAAGAAAGCAAAGCAATTTCAGTTCTGTATCTTCATGCGTACCGAAACACAGAGCACTGTCAAAGTAGAAGTCTGAGGCGAATTTATGCTGAGAAACAGGCAACCCAAGCCTTCATTATCAATGCATGGAATCAGCTACAGTGATCAAATTCAAACAAAACATTAAAAAAAAGGATATGATTACAAGAGGCTCTACAGATTCAGCTCCAAACCCCACGGAACGAAGAATCATCTATCTAGACTGTGTAAATGTTAAAAATAGCTCTGCCTTTTCTACAATGAACACGAGACAGAGGAGAATCAGTAGCCTGTATTGTGATGAGGTTTGTTATTGGAAAAAAATCCAGCAATAAAAATTAATGATTCCTTACAGCTTTTCTAAATAAGATTAATTTACAATTATGCAAATGAACAAATAAGTACTTTTTAATAACATAACAAAGTCTATTATACATAAACAAATAGGATATCTATCAAAGAGAAGCATAAATATTTGGATGAAAAATTTTATACTACTGACCCAGCAAATATCTGAACAGTCCAGCAGATTAAGCATTTGTACAAAAAAACCTGAACCAACAACTAAAAGCATGACATTACATGACCAATGCCTTCGTCTTTCAAAAACAACAATAATTTTTAATTACCTACTATGAAAAATCTCCATGGCTTATTAAATTCATGCTCTTCCTACTCCCACACAGACTTCCCACTATGTAAATCTTTTTGTCTTTTCAGGTACTTCATACATTTTCTTTCCCAAAAAAGGTAAGAGGGCATGTGTTGCTGTGCATACTCACACCCACAGAGATATACAGTATAATAAGAATCAGATGTAATCACGACTAGGTTAAGTTTGCAAAGAAATAGAAAGACACAGGATTTTTTATTATAATACCTGTACAGTTATCCAAATACACTACTGTGTCATGAGACAACTATGAGAGAAATTTTGGCAGGATCTGATCCCAGATGAGGATATTTACATACAGAGAGAGTATCTGATTTACTTTTGCAAGATAAAAATAATAAACAAATCTGACTTTATTTTATTTTTTCAGTCATTTTAATACAGAAATCACTGTTGGAAATGCACACTGAATAAAAATTATGACTCTGCATTTATAGATCCCCTTTCATCTCAGCTGTCTACACCTGTAAACTATGGATCACACCCTTCAAAGAGACAGTGAAGAAATCCTTGCAGCAATATGAAATCCTCGCAGCAACGTGAACTCAACTGATTTCAGTAGCTTTCCAGGCCATTGCCCAGGCTGTTTAAATGACAAGGGAGACCCCCCCCAACCAGAGCAGAAGCTGTGTCATCACCACTCCTGCAGCCCCTTCTCAGCTTGAAATCATGGCTGCTGAGCAGCTGTGATTTTGGTCTTCAACTCTAGAACATCTGATTCTCTGAGGTCTTAAATGGTGGTTCTTTACCACAGCATAACTGCCCCTGAAGAGAGGTTAAACTCTCCAAGAAGGAATCTTGCAGAGAATTTTGATACAAGAATATATTTATGCAAACTAGTGGCAAAGAGTGCCAACTGTGGTAGCCAATTTTATTTTGAAACCTTCCCCCGCTCCACCCAAAGCACCCCCACCCCCACCCCACCCCAAACTGATTTTTCCCATACTTGTAACACACTCCATCTGTTTGCTTACAAATGTCATTCATGTGCTCCCCACCTCCAAGAGAATGAAATGGAGGCTACAGATGAATAATACATCTGATAACCTTTACCAACTTCAAAAAAGGTTGGGTTTTCTTTTTGCTATTAGGGAATTTTTGAATGTTTTGCTCTAATACAACTTACCAATTGCTTAAAAACAACCAACCTCAATGAAACAATAATTTTCCTTTTTTTTTGTTTTCTTCAGGACTACCAGTGAGTGCACATACCTACTTATTATTTTTATGAATTTTACCAGTACTTTCACAGTGCAGCTACTCAAACGCAGAACAAAGTATTATGGATACAGTTTGTCGTTATTAGCAAACAAGGAACCATCTTTAATGTCAGCTCTGTCCCTTGATAGTGACTCTCATCATCAACATTTTGTAAGGATTATCAAGTGCACTAAAACAATATAATAAATCCCCTTAATTTCAGACCAGATAATCATGACTGCTGTGAAAGAAAAATAGCAATCACTTACCATAAATACGTTTCACATTTTAAAAAAAATGTAACTTATGTAACATTACATATTTATTAAGTTGTGGAAAATACTCAAGTGATAGAAACAATGTGGAACCATCTACCAAATGCAATTTTGTTCAAAAGACAACTGACTAAGAAAAGAAGTCAACATACCCTGTAGCGAGAAGTGAAATACTAGCAGTTTCTCACTCACTAATCTAAATTACATTACAGGAACATTAACTTTTTTTAATTATTATATTGGAGAAAGGTAACAGTTTTGCTTTTTAGCAAAAGACTCTAATCTTTTCCAAACAGAAAAACAGATTTTACCCAGAGTAGGATAGCAAAGTGAGGAACAACCTCCCTTTCACACAGGGGGCAGAAGGAGGAAGCCCCATGGCGTTGCTCCACTTTGTGCTCCCACAGCAGCAGCCTCCTTCAAACTGCTTTCCAAAAGGTTGGACTATAGGCAGCAGACATGGAAGGCAGAACAAGCACTGACCTCCTACAAGTCTGAAAGAGGTTTTGGCATAACACAAGAAAGAGTAAGCTCACAGTGCTTTCTACTATCCTCCTCTTCCCTATAGACTTACACAACAATTCTATGGCTATGCATGCACACATTTAGTAGGACTCAGCTCACAAACTTTTTTCAAGATACTTTTCGTTGCTGCTTAGCATTCCTCTGAGTACTTGGTAGAATAATTCATAAAGATCTTCTGTAATAAAAATCAGATTATCCTTGTTCTTTTTTTAGAAAAATGAAAGACAAACATTGATAAAGAATTTGAGGACCTAAATCAAGAGGCTTAAAGTAAGCAAAAATTCTGTTCTCCATTAAGTTGGCACAAAGCAGTCTTAGATGGCAACTAAGCTACCTGTCAGAAAGCTAGTCCTGGCCCAGCTAAGGATTCAAACCTACATAAAAAGACCTTCATTTAGGATCAGATTCTTCTGACAATTAAAAACCAAAGAAAAACTCCACTGAAATCAAAGTAATGCACTGCAGTTTCATTCTGTTGTAACCGACCATCATTTAATCCTGCAAAGTAATTTCTTTACAGTTTCATTAAAAAAAACCCAAACAAACAAAAACAAAAAAAAGCCTTGTGGATTTAAGGCTATCTGGAATATTTTCAGAATAATTTCTCAACGTCTACCAATAGTCAGTTTTACTTTTTGAGAAAAAGAAGAAGTCAAATGCTTAGAAAATTAATTACTAATCTAAATTAGTTGTTTAAGAAGGTCCTTTTCATTTGACATGGCTGAAGACACTGTTCACACTTCCTAACTCCAGACATTGAGTTGGGGAAACCAATATGCAAGTTAGCTATATAGTCTATGGATCCTTTGAAGGATAATTCTGAGCACTTTAATTGTAAGCCTCCCTGCCTCCATTAACTTGAAATGATGCCTAGGGCAACTTAATAAGGCATTGCACAAGAAGGCAAAGCAGTTCTAACCTCTGTCGCCACAAGTGAAAAAAAAAAAAAACAACCCCTGCCTTTTCCATACTCCCTTGTTCTCCTCCCATATCCAAGATTGCTGTTTTACCCTCTCCCTTGCATTAGCATTACCAGGCCCTTTTTGTGACCTGATTTAAGTCACAAACACAACAGAAGTCTAGTCATTTATGTATTTATTTTGCTAGCTTAACAAATCCCTGGCTGTCATTGCTGTGAGCCAGATAACCCAACTGCGTGTTGACAGTATCTCGGGAAATCATCCTGTGATTATTTCCTCAGTATTGCAGAGTAACACATTAACTTGTAGGACTGTTCTCTACAAAGAGTCACAGCATAGGGTCCCACAGCATTTCCAAAACTCTCCTGCAGGGTCAGAGATTCCAAGAACAAAGAGGCAGAGCTGCTGCCAGAATACACTTGCCAGAGGACTAACATCCCAATCTCACTTCTAGCCAAAACTACAGAAAAATCTTCAAACATGCCATGAATGAGTGCCATCCGGACCCTAAAGCACATCTGCTCTTTAAAACAGCCTAGGACCCAGGAAAAAAGTGATTATGCTTTGCCTACTTCTAGAATTTGGGTACCTTCTGTAACAAAAATGAAACCACCCTACCCATTTCCAGGGATCTGCACAATTTGGACTTCGATAGGTATTTCTAGTACACTCACTCTTAAAACTACACCAACCGTTCCGATGTTAGCATGGGGGCAAAAGAGAGAGAATGAGAAGACTCACCACGAGATACACACACACACACACACCCCCCGGGGAACAAGTAATGAGAATTCGTGGAACAAAATCGGTATCCTCTCCAAAGGAGAACCGGGAGGAACACAACGAAGTCATCCACAGCGGATACTAACAAGCAACTCGCTGTTACCCCTGCAGATAGCTTGCTTAACGACAACGGCTTCCGAGCAGAGCGGCGGCAGAAGCGGCCAGGCCGAGGCAGCGCCGCGACCCCTTCGCCCCAGGGCCCCGCTTGCCCAACAGCGCGGGCTGCGCCGCCATCTCGCGGCGGCCTCCGGCGCCATCTCGCGGCGGCCTCGCCATCCCGCAGCCGCGCCGCCCTCCCCGCCCGCCTTCATCTCCTCAACGCTTAACTCATGGGCTGTTAGCAGGTAAGGAGGCAAGCAACCTCTAACTAGCCAAGTCCGCACCATGCTCTCAGGACTGGTGTCTCCCCCTTCGAAGAGCAGGTGCTGCAGGTACCCTCGTTTTCGGGGTGCCAGGTGGGACACGGGGCACCCCGAGCGGCTGCGACCTGACCCACTGCTCCCACCGCGCCAGGCTCCAGCAAGACGGGCTGCTGAAAAGCTTGCAACAGGCCCGCTCCAAATCACGTTTCCCCAAGGGTGCAAGAAACTCGCCTTTCCTTTCCTGCTTGTAGGAAACAACTGAAATCATTTCCAATTCAACCTGCAGAAGCAAATACACTCTTTCTTGTCTTCCCGAGACTTCACGTATTTCCTTCTGGCAGAAGCCTGGCCGTACATCAGATATGCCTGGCACAAGGGTAGGGATGGCCCCTGGGAACGGTGTCACTGACAAGCTTCAGCCTGAGCTGCAGTAAGACAGGATGGGTTCCACTGGTAACGAACAATCGCTAACATAAGCAACAGCGGAGGCTCTAACATTGTGTGCAATATACTTTTCCAGTAGAATACCGTTTCCTTCACACGCATAATTTTTAACACCGATCTAAAGAAAACGAGGAGTTTAATGAGTGGATCAAATCACCAAGGCCTTCTAATTTAGTCAATTAATTCCTTGAGTTGGTCAATACAAAGAAAAGCAGCTGTGAAAGTTTAATTTACATGCAATTTTACTTGCTGTGAAGTAACTGAAATTGCAGGCACAGGTACAATAGCAAAATAGCTTCTAGATTTCAGTAATGGGGTGGGGGAGGCAAAATAACCAAAAGTCTATAGAAACAGAGTAGGCTTTTTAGAAAAATATGTTGCTAAATACCTTTTGAAATTCTATGACAATCATACACTTAAGTATAAAGAAGTAACTTAAAAGTTATTTCTAAAAAGAGATTCAGACTTTAAATGTACAAACCCACCTCATCTACACATTGTGGAGTATTATTGCCATGGCCTGGAATTCCACAGTTACCAAATCTTACTAAACTCTTCAATAGCAGTACAACAAGGACCATTATGTATTACTGAAAGTTACGAGCAACAAATTGAGATTATAGTTATAAAACACAGTGGAAGTCAACAATTAAAAGGACACTTTATAACAACCTGAGGCCACCTGTCACAGAGAGGACCTCAGAAGAGGATGAATATCAAAATATGTCTCATGACTCCTTTGTGTTCATCACCATTTGGAAGAAAGTCCACCAAGAGCCAAGGAGGCTGGAGGCAGTGATGGTGCACATACCAGTTTTGTCACACAGGATCAAGAGAGTTCTGGCAGGTCTGTAATCCTGTCTGTACTGTCAACGAATATTTACAGTCATGTATATTTTACAATCACCTTATTTTCCAACAGGAATATTACTAATTTCACATTCACATTACGAAGACAGAGGAAAACTCCAACCAGAGATTAGCAGAAAGCTTCCTGAGGTGTGCTGAACTGTTCACTACCTGGTTCATTAGAAGGATATGTAGTTACAAAAATGAAGTATGAGAGGCTATTTGCCTCCTTTGCATGTAGAATAAAGTCTGTTCACTGGTGAGGTGAGATTAATATTGTTCTCTTACCATCTGCACAATAAATTCTGTCTACAATGTTAGCCAAAGAAATGGGAAAGGCAGACTCCCATTACAAGGGGTAGTAACACTCCAGAGGACATGGATTAAAACAGCGTGGATTATGTCAATTTATAAGAAAATGCATTTCTAATAATTTCTGGAAAGTGGTCTTTGAGAACTACATTTCAGTACATCTTGTTCTCATACTAGCTCTTAAGCAGTATATTAAATTGTCTATGCAATAATAATAATAAACTGCATATGCAAGGCATTTCTTTCTTTTAACTGCTATGAAACCAACATCCTTCAGCTACAAAAACAGAAAACCTATTTCAACATACACTGCATAGACCAGCATAACTAGTAAATAACTAGGATATAGTCTAATATAGAGATCAGTGAACAAAGCACAAAGAAACATGAATTTTAACTCCTAAGCTATACAGTAACCCCAAAGCATGTGTTCCAGCAAACATAAAATATTCCCAGCATCAGAGCATTCTTTGAGCAATGGTGCCTTTGAGCATCTGCTGCAATCCCCAGGAACAACAGCAAAGACATCAGGTGCAGGGGTCCAGCTAACAAAAAGCCACAGAAAATATACAATGCAAACATTTAAAATGTTTTCTATCTGCACACAGAGGAATTTAAATTAAATTAGAATGTCTCATAGATATTAAGCTATTTAAAGAATGCACATAATTATGTAATTTAGGTGTTATTCAAAAGGAATTTAATCTTTTGGACCACAGGCCTTACCCAAATAATACCCTTACGCTACTTGGTTCTAAACCAAACAAAACAATACCAAAGAATTCAAAAAAAGTCAAATTCAGTTAACAAGAATCAAAATAAGAAAAAAAAAAAAAAAGAAGCAGCTAAACCCTTTAAAACAGTTTGTTTTGATGCAGAACAAAAAATCCCCAAAGCAAATCCCCTCATGTGGCTAATAAAAAAAAAAAACTCTAATAAAATTAGTAAAACTTTTTTCATAAAGATTTGAGATCTGTTACTTCATCAATACCAAGTGTTAATAAGCAGCAACTTTTGCTTCTTCTAGACAATAATTCCTTAATACCTGCAGCATTTTATTTCTCAGAACTAGAAAGGATGACTTGCTATACTTGTTTGAGATGTAAAGAATACTTTCCAAGATCAACTTTGGCCCTTTTGGATTCTACAAAATGTCAAAAGCCCCTGAATTTTCTTTAACAAAAGAAATGGAAGGGAAGAAAGAAATTATCTATTTCAACTATCAGTAAGAAAAGCATCCTTAAATTTTTCTAACAAATTTTCTTCAATGCTGTTAGAACATCACAGAAAAACGATAATCCTGCAGCAAAATCCTAAAACTATGAACTTCAAAGCAAGAGACCATATGGCATACCAGGACCCCTTAAAAAAAGGGAAGGAGAGTCACAACATCCTTACCCTTACAACCATACAAGAGCAAATCATTTGTTCCATGTGTTCACTTTCTAATATGCGTAAAGAAGTACATATTATGTGCTTTGCACCTTTACATTATGCATGTTAAATGCATTTTGCCAAAGCATTTGGGACCTTTGCTTTGCCCAGTAAGTAAAAAGTATTATTTCGAATTACTTCTCACTTGAGAGTAATTAAAACCCAGACCACTGAAAGCAGAAACAATGAAAGGGCCAGCCCTGTAAATTCCAGCTCTCCTCCTCTTCTTCCCACCACTACATTTCTTTTAAAAGTTTCTCCTGTACACATAGCATCCTTCCAGAAGTTTGTTTTGGGAGCAAAAGCAGATGACAAAATGCATGACTATTTGAAGCCACAACAGCTAATTTTAAATAGACCATATCGCAACTACACAAGGCCCAACACAGCCATTAATCATGCATTAATGCAATATTGCCTCAATACAAGTTGGCTTCACAGGAAAATAAATACACCAGTAATTCTCTCCATGGCAAAATATTATTAGCTACTAGTATTAATCTATATTAAGTTTAATGGTTATGTTGGGTGGGTAGCGTAGAGCTTAAAAGCTTCCTGAGATTTCTTGACCAAAATCCAACATCTCATACTAATCATGTACCTGTGCTTGTACTTGCAAACAAAGTGCCAGGAGCTGCACTTGTAGGGAGTTTTCCATTATTTAGCTGCTTCACTCTTTTCAGGTGTGACTTCCCATTGTAATGAACTTGAGCTTGTGCTGCAGAGTTCAGCTGTATGTTGCACACTTCGCAGAAGGAAAACAGTATCTTCTTTTTTTCTTTGCTTAATTGATAGTCCTGTCTGTCATTCCTCAGTCCTTTTTCTTCAAAGCCCCGTAGAACAGCTGGTTGATTCATAATCCCATCTTCAAAGACGTGGTCAGGACTTAATGGACGCTTCATACCTACAAAGCAACAGACAAAATTGGTACCAGAAGCCAACTAATACCACTTACTACTAAATCAGCATTTTCTTTTTTAAAATGCTATACAATGTGAAACAAAGACCAGTTTTAACAAATAAGGTTCCAAATTGCAGAGGCGTCACTTAATAAATACATGCATTTGTGACACACCGCAGCGCTCAGAAATAGTAAATTGGCAATGTATCACAGTGTGAGCACAACAACTACTCAAAACAACTCATTATTTTGTTCTGCAAGCTCTCTATTTTAAAGCAGGTTTATTATTGCATCTCTAGCAGAGGTTAAGATTATTTTCAAATACATTTCCTTGGCCTCACTAAACACTGGTTCCAGAGCTTTTCACTTTTCAGTGCCCATAGCAGTACCCACTGTCTCAAGTACAATTATTCAACAAGAAGTATGCAGACAAGAGATGTTACTGAAACACTGGAAGACAGCAGAATGTTCAAGTGAGACTAATGAATACTTTCCACTTTTATATACCCCCAAATTTTCAGCCTTCGTACAACCATTAAGATGTTGTCTATAGTAGTCCGTCTATACCTTCACAATTAAAATTATTATACAGACAAATGCCAACTATAAGTTAGTCTTGTGGGATCTACACACATACACAGTAAATGACAGTCCCTGAACAACAATCCAAGAGCCTGAAATATGCACTTGTCCCTAGAGAATAAAAACCTCATCATGATAAATGAACAAGCTGCACAAAGAACAGTTTTATACATATGGGGGGGGGAGGTAGGGAGGTGTGTATTTTATTTAATGCATGCTGCTAAACCAGTAGAGAAGGAAGGGGCGGGTGGGGGGGGCTCTTTCTAAGGGGAAGAAGGGTCCAGGGTAACTCAAATAGAAAATATTTCTGTTATATTGGCTAAACAACTTGCTGTTTACACTTTATTCTTTCCCCCCACCACCCAAATACTGTGGATCAGCTGATGGCTGGCTCAGGGAGCTGTGCAGAAGAGCATCTCTTTCCAGGGAAGACTGCACCTATGTTCAGCTTTCAGAAGCAAAGATATCTTTGTGCACACATACCACCCTGTTAGGCAGGAGGAATTAGAGAGACCACAACTCCACACACACAAAACAAACCACAAAAGCAGTCATAGCAAACCTCCCCAAAACTGCGTAGTATTCACAAGCAATACTAGAATACTCCTCTCGTTACCCAGACAAGTATATTACCAGGAGAAAGTCTGTTTGGTTCTTTGGTACAGGTACGTAAATGGAAAAAACTTCAGAAATAGGTTAGAGTCATTTATATGGTGGGATGCAGTATTTCATCACATTCCTAACTTTAGCCCATGCTTAAAATTTTAGCATTTGTACAGATTCCTCCTCAAGCATGATTCACTGAATAAATAGAGTTCATAGTCATATATTTGTTTCATATAACTGACAGTCCTGTCTTCAAATAAACAATATAAACAATATATTCATTAAGATATACATGACATCAAATATTAAACCAAAAAATAATTATTAAAAATAATTGTAGGGTACAGGTACATTATTGCTTTTAAAAACAAAATACTACTGATCCTGCAAACCTAGGCTAGACACTGTCACACTAAATCATTTAAGCATAAGTATCATATTTCAAGGCAAGCAACCAAGATCCTCGACTCAGCTGAGCTTAGATGACATTTTCATCTGAAAATTTAATCTGCTTAGAGCTTTAGTATTTGTTACTTTTCAATGTATTTTTTAAACCATAAATAATTTCCCTTACTCCCTTTGTTTTCTGTATATTTTTCTTTCAACGGTGCTGTTGTCGGTCTTGTTCCCTAAAGTAAAAGGTTTTGAAACAAAAGTATTTTTATATTACATTTTTTTAGATGCTATAAACATACAAACATAATTATTTAATAATAAAATAGGTAACACTTTAAAAATCCTGGCCTGTCAGAAATCTCATACGGCTGCAGGAACCAAATAATAATTCAAAATATAATTCACTAATTATTTCAATAATCTATAAGATCTTAATGAAACTCAGGTAGTTTGGATGCATTTAAAAATGACAGAGGCAAACATCTGCATTAGGAAGCTGCATGGACCAGAAAGCAGACTGATAGAGCAGACAGCTCTGCTGAGTACCTGTAACAGCATGAGAACCTTACAAAGGAGGTTTATTTTGGAAAGCACCAGCCTGGTACTGCATTAGCCCATTATCATGGCAGCACAAGGTACACATTTGGACTGCACCCTTTGGTTTACTTTCATCCAAAGGAACAAAATCTCTCAACTGGTAAAGTCTGAGACTGCTGAAATATGAACCAAAGCGGGGTTAAGCGGGGAAAATCAGAGCACTTGCCTTAAAAGTGCACTCCTGATGTGACCAAAAATGTTTCTAATATGGACACACCCAGAAAGAACAACTGAGCACAGGAAGGACTCAAACACTGCACCTACACCCTAAGGCATCCCAGCTGCCAGTCTAGAAAGAAAATTAATGTTCAGACAAAGAAAAAGAAACTACTGTCCAAGGTTCACTTTTATTTTTACAAACAAAATAGTTTTAAATGCACTTTTACTACAAAGTACCATCTTAGTTGCATTAACACAGGACAAATCAGTCCTTAAAGCAATCTCTTGCTACTAATTTAAGAATTAAAAACCACAAGCTGAAATTTTAAAATAACCCTGATTGCCTAAAGCTGTGCATCTAAATTAAAAGGTGACCTGATTATAAGCAGCAATGACCTCACAACAACTGATGGGAGCAGCAGATGCAAAGCACTTCTGAAAAAATACCTGCACTAGGCATCTTAAACCTTTGCTTTAGCAGGGCTTGCAGCAGCAAAGTGTCTGACCGGTCCGACACTGGAGAGGACCTGTACATGCAGCCAAAGACCAAACCATGCTAACACTCAGAAGTCTGCCTTTTCCTACACAGAAATCCCAGCCCTCGTCTTCCTGGGATTTGAGATGCCTGAACATTTGGTACAGCAAATCATCTGCGTTTGAAAAGCCTTGTCCAGTCCCTTCTAAAGTGTTTAAGAAGAAAATGTTGGTGGCAAACATCCACGGAGATTTTAAAGTATGCAAATCTTTCACACAGTAATACAGCTTTTACCATAACTGATCACTTCTTGTGGTGTATCTGTTTGTTCAAAAAATAAAAAGATTATTACATGAAAGGTCCCATTTGTCTTTAAAATTTTGTCTCCTTCCTTTCTTCTTTAAAGTTAGGGTTGGAAAAACACACCTTTAAACATCTCTGCTGAAATGTCCCAGCTCTAGAATATACAGACCAAGTACTACTCTGCATTGAGTCAGTGTTAAGAATGTCACCATGAATGCAATTTATTTTGTAAGAGGTAACCTTTCTTTAGAAAGCTATCTGAATGCTTTACACTTTTATGAAAGAAACTTGTACATACATATTAAATTGTAATTTAGAAAAAAAAAAACAACAAAAAACCCACACAAACCAAAAAACTTCTGCATTCTTCCTGTTCTCTACATTTCCTAGTCCCTCAAATTTATGCAAGCAAGCATCTGGCAAGTGTCTTTTTCCTTCAAAAAGAGCTTTTCACTGCAGACAGATTTTGAAGAATTCTGGATGGTATTTATTCTTACCCACCAGGAGCCAGATATGAAATGGGGCCATTTTGTTCCTCAGGCTTACACACAGCTCAATAACATTATCATGTAACAGAAGCAGCTACTTGAGACTACAGTCAGTGAACTGAGAATAAAGAGAAGTTACATGATCATTACATTCTGCAAAATCAAAAAAATCATTTAGAGTAATATAGATGGGATTGTGAAGTATTTAGAAGTAGGTTTAAGACAAAAAAAAAAGAATGAGTTAATTAAAAGGGAGAACGGATAGAAATTATCATACGGGGAAAATACAATAGATCAATCCTGCAAGCTCCCACTTTTGTGTAACCTGGATACAGCACAGTAGAAGCCAAATCTCAGCAGCAGCTGATACATAACAATATCCACAAATTAAAATGTCCCATACACACACATTACAAAGGTAGTGCTATATCACTGTAGTTGTATTTACTCAACGACTTAGAGGACCAGATGCAATTAAAAATGGAAAGGTGAGAACATGAAACGAAGAAAAAAAGCAGGAAACAAAGAGCATCCAAGTATGGTAGAAAACATCCAGCTGAAATTATCTAGAAAAATCTAAGTCCGTAAAGGGATTGTATGTCATATTCATGTCATATTCATCTTTCACAGGTACTTGAAAGTCTGCTTCTTTCTCTTGCAACAGTAAGTTCTGATTCAAACCAGATATACTCATTTTTACTCTGATCAAAATCACAAGAGGAAGCAAGGAAGTAAGAGCTTTTCAGGTATTTGACGTAAGCTGTCACCAGACTAAATAAATTGTCCCCACCCCATCACATTTCCTCCCCAGTACACAGAACTGATCTACCCGAATAGATTCTGCAAGCAATACTGGAGCAAGAATAAATTAGTGATTTATGACACCACATTAAAATTCTTCTGTGTCATGAGATACCCTGTTAGGATTTCTGAAACCACATCTTCTCAGCCTCTTGCAGCTGGCAAAGAAATCTAAGTGTGGACATCCTTTGTACTTGAAGCTCAAGGCAATTAGCCTTTCAATTTAGCTAATTTACTTTTAAACAGAGTTGTGCTTTCAGAGGAGCTACAAAGAAGTATTATATATAGTACACTGCTGTAGGTGAGAATGTGCAAATCTTTACTCAAAGGAAATAAGCTTTGGTTATCCTAATGAATTAGTGATGGTTACATGAAGCATTCTTTTCCTGAGTGCTGGTCTAAACTTTCGCAATGACCATTCCCAATTAGTTGATACTTCAAAGAACCACTGTGCTCGAAATGTAATTAGACTGCCGTCCCTCTGTGGATCTGTGCCAGGTAAGCAAAATAGAAAACGTATTTTAAAAACTTACATATGGGCAAAGAGAATTTTCTCCTTTAGCCTTTGGAAATAGTTAAATGAGTTATGGAAGACCCAGGAACCAATATAAAAATTAACTGGCTTTCTATATTGTTACATTTCCAAACAGGTTCATTCAGACAACTAGCTTGAATAACTCCAGAGCATTATTTAAAAGAAACTCCCTAGAGCTGCTTTTGAGGAGTCTTATGACCTTTCTTATATTTTTAGATAGTATTTCCCAAACATAGATAAACTATCAAGAGGCATATGGTTTGCACCATCTGGGCAACAAGTTCTATTGGGATACTGTGGTGAACAGCATATGCATAGAGCCTTGTGCGCAGTATCCTACAGTGTTAAAAAAGCACTAGAGACTATTTTGAAGCCAACCTTGAAAAATCCCCCATATGTTTAAGGGACCAGCTTTCTTTCAGAAGATGTGTTCCTCTTTCTTTCAGTACAAATCAAAACAGAGAACTGCCATGTTTGATCTTCATCTTGTTCTGAAATTCCTCAAGGAGACATCATATTCTGCAATGTTTCCACCTGTCAAACTATTTATTACCCATCCATACACATCTGATCACTCTTCCTTATTTCTTTCATCTCTGCTCACAATGCACATAGAATGTTTTAATTTAAAGTTACAGTAAAAACTGGATGGTTCAGAAAAGTAAATACATTTTTATTCCTGTGACAGGTAAAGAATAATCAGGTAATCATGGCACACTGACCAAACTGGGTTAAGTAATTTTAGCCTGTATTTTGATGCTGGTTTATCAATGTGAAGAGGAATAGGAAGTCAGCGTGCTATTCCTGTGCATGAAAAGTTTTGAATGGTGTAGTATGACAAATGGCTGACAGCCTCTTCACTAACACATTTTAGAGTATTTAACATTTGAACAAGATTCTCTTTAAGCTACAAAAACAGATGGTTGTTTCACAACACAAACATTAGCTGTTCGGTACAAGGTAATTCAGAAAACTGAAAACATTCAGGTAGTATTTTGCTTTGTTCTACCAGCCTTGAAATTGTCCATGTTAAGGAAACCTGAAGTTAGACCTACTGTACTATACTGTGAGCTCAGCTAAACTGGAATAAATAAAATCACTCTTGACTTACATTATCACAGACTGCAGTTGCATGTGCCCATGTTTGTAGCTAGCTCTAATTATAAAGTTGATCCTTTCCTCTTTAACCCCCATACTCACAGATTTCTGGCATTCTTAACAGGAATAGATTTACACATCGACTTATTTGCCAAAGAGATATATCCTCACCTGACATAACATATCTGACTGCTGCCAAGAAGGTTAATCAAGTCTGAAGTCCAGACAGATATATTGGATTATGCTTCAAGAGGAACAGATAGTTTTCCAGCATTATCGTAACATGATTTTGCTTGATGAACCATTTGACAAGTTGGTGCCTTCTGCTCGGGAATCTGTCATTAAGTCATTACTTACCTTCAGTTAACTTGCACTCTACTGTAAGTACTCTTATCTAATTGTAGAAGAACATCTAGATGCCCAAAGTGTCCAACACATGGTTGTATATGTCATCTCAGACTTTTGTCCTCCCCTACCACATGTGTAAATCTATCAATCAGAGAGAATAGACCTGCCAGGAAAATGGCTACTCAGCTCCCTTAGCTTTCTCCATCAACAAGTCTGTTGAATAAATCCATACAACATGCCCGATAACCACATTGCCACCCCAGTGTGTTCTCTGCAACACATTCAATCAAGTACCACACAGTCCAGTCTTTGTGTTTTAGTGTCCTCATAAACAGAGTCCACAACATACCAAACATCACTGATTGTCATTATTGGGTCTTGTTTACACCTTATCACTGATTGTCATTATTGGGTCATGTTTACACCTTATCACTGATTGTCATTATTGGGTCATATTTACACCTTATTTCACCCAGGAACTCTAGTTTTCTATCAAAGATCTAAACCCCAAATATTCTGTATTTCTAAAGCAACACCCATGAAGGACGAAAAAAAAACACAAAAATATAGGCAGACTTAAATTAGTTCTTTGTTGGACAAAGGCCAGGATTAAAACATCTCAACATGCCAAAATGCCAAGCAGTCAGCAAAAAATAATAATAATTAAAAAAAAAAGTGGGATGCTTTTAAAAGGTTAAACATGTGAGAAGTACAAGTAATTGTAATAGCAACTCCTCGAAAAGTAGATGAAAATTTTTAAAAAGGCTTAATTTTTCCAAGCAGAAATTAACAAAGTGAGTTTTCTTAAGTGTATTCCCAATGTTGCTCATTTTCACAATCTGCTTCCTAGAGACTAGGGAACTGTCTTATCAATTACTAATTTGATAAAATAAATTTAATTATATTGTCTCTAAGATAACTTTCTAAGACTATGTCCTAAATCTCTAGATTTCTACAAAGTTGCTAGATTGTTTTTTTTTTTATCTTTCAAAGTATTGTATCCAAGTATTCTTTTAAATCAAAGGACTCCTCTTGTATTCCTCCATCAAAACAACATCTACATTGAATAACATAAAACAATTAGATGCATCTCCACCAGATTTTAGAACTCAGAAGAGCTGAAAACAAACTTATGAAACAAAAATGATGTAGAAATCATCTCAAGATGATCAAAGAGAATCATCTCTTAAAACATAAGATAACAACACCCACTGTAAAGCAAATGGCTGTTAACTAATTGGAGAACTGGTACAAGATGTAAGGTACATCTAGTGAAGCATCTATTTTAATTATAAAAAAAAAGTTTTAGGCATGAACTTGCACGAATAAAGATCAAAACCCACTGACATAATGGGAGATTCCCACAGGGTATTTATACCTGGCTGTTGCTTTATCCTGCTGAGCATAATCACATTTGAGGAGCAAATAAAGCTTTGGTCTCAGGAAGCAAAAATCATTTCCCACCTTTCTTAAAAATATCAAGAATTCACCTGAACATAAAAGGAAACCATAACGGAAAGCCAGGCATAGTAGACAGCCATCTTGTTCATATAGCCTAAGTCTGACAATACTAGGAGCTGAATATAAGCTGTACTGGAAAACATTATTTCAGGATAAAGCCTGGTAATGAACACAAGAGCAGGAACTTTGAGGACTTTGAGAAAATAATAGCTGGGCATGAACAAAGAACAAACTACATTCAGAAATAGTGTGAGATTGAAATACATCAGCTTGCTTGACAGCACTAAGAATACAAAGAGAAAACCCTGCTCAAAACTGCAAGCATGATCAGTGGCAGTGAATGTCAACCCTAGAAGTGCTCCTAAAAAGATGGTCCCAGAATATTCATCCATGAGAGACTGTCATGTCCACATAAACTATTGATTCTCTTTTGGAACTGAAAAAAATATTGAAAGCAATGTTCCCTTATAGTACAAATGTAAAGGGACATAACGTATGTTTTGTCTTATTAACTACTTAAGACTTAACGATCAAGTTGTAAGAGAACTATCCAACTGGTACTGACAGACCATAAGAACAGGCAAGTGGATCACCTAGTTTGAAGTCACCTGCAGGAACAGACCAGGTAGAAGTTAGCATTGCCTTGAATGTAACCTTCACTCTCCATTTTCCTTGTTTAAAGGAACCAGAGCTAAGCATATTTTGTGCTGATACACACTTGGAGAGGCCTCTGGCAGTCGAAGATACGGCCACTCCCTAATTCTTCCTGCTCACACACAGACTTGCACAGACCTCTCCTAAACTCGAGCTGCCAGTCACCTCAGGCTTTAAGCAACTGCTGCCTGCAAAATCCATTCTGAATACCTATCTTATTCCACATTACAATACACACTTCCATTCATAAAAAATGTGGCAGCCTTTGGCTGGTTTTGCTGACATTTCACACCCTGGTCCAGAAATAGCACATGTGCTTCCATGCTGCAGCTAATCCACCTTGCTCTACCCTCAATTAAAAGCCTGTTAGAGTGCATTTGCTCATACAAATCTGACAGACAAACATTCCTCATTTCTTTGCATTCCACCCAGTGCAACTGTACTACTGCATTAATCTAATTTGGGTTTGATAAACTTTTGGACATACCTCTAACCTTTACATTTTAATTTTAAGCTGAAAGGTAGTATGTGAATTAAGAATTCATGTGGGGTTTTGTTTGGTTTTCTTCCCTTTTATTATTGATTTGTATAAAATCAGTATACTATTTCCATATCATACTTAAGAAGCAAAAACACTTGAAGAGACTCAGATAGCATATCCCCCCCACCCCAAAACCTTCATACCAAAGAACCATTGGCAATTCCAACAGCACTAAACTGAATAAGCATTTTAAGCCCCACAGTCTTGTAGATGTTCTGCACCAAGTATCCTGAAGGTACAGAGAAAAAGAATAGTCAAGTCAGCTATTTGAATCACTAAAGTAGATGCCATTTCATTACACTGTTGCTTCATACCTATTTCAGCAAATACACAGACTAGCTAAGTGCAAATAAAAAATGCTTTAACACAAAACAAAACTGATGTCTTAACTGCACTATAAAGCAAATCGCACGATACATGCACAGATTTCTTCTTTTCAAAGATGTTTGTACTTGATACAAGCCAGAGCTTCCTACAGGACCAACTTTACTTTTTTTTTTTTTTTTTAAATACTCAAAGAGCCTGTCACATGAATGACAAGCAACCCTTCCAAGCAAAACTGGTCTAAATAGTATTTCTCAAAGTACTCATGTCCGGAAGAGAGGCTTAAGTGCATAGAGCCAGGGACAGAGAGGATGAGGGAAGTGGCCTGTGGGTATCCTCATGGTTCACACTTCTGTCTGTGCATCCCCCACCTAGGAGAAAGGAAAATGGGAGGAGGGCCAGAAGATGTGCATTTCCATTCCTGCATCTGGAACAAAACTATGCGATGTTCTTTTGCAAGTTATTTTACACCTTTGTGTCCAAATCACCCCCTCCCTCCACCCATCAACTCAGACTATACTGTCAAAGCAAGGGCACATTGTATAGCATGCATTTGTGCTGCTCATTATCAGCATCAGGTATGATCTGATAAGAGGCATCTAAACATCACCTCTAACACAGTACCTAAGAAACAGAAGAATTTTTTTTAGCACAAAAGCACCAACAGAGATTAAAGATCTGTCAAAATAAGGGCCATTCAAGTTCACCATCAAAATGAACAACTATGGAAGAATCACCTTACACCCTCCCGTATTACGGAGATGGACCCACAGCACACAATTCAGCTTTTGCTGATTACTGCATAAAGTGAGCTTCTTGCAGTGTTGACTGCATACCAACTGCTGCACTAACAAGCAGTGTCTTCCTTCGGACATTTACAAACATCAGAATGCTTATTCATGACAGTCCCACATATCATCTGCCATCCCAGATGGTGACTGGTGGGATGCTGATTTTGTCCTAAGGCAGTTACCACCCACGAAGATAGTATATGTCGGGCTAAACAAAAAGCATGTGCCATCTGCTGTCAAGTTTATAAGACTTCTTGAGACCTACGAGGTTAGTTTAAGTTTATTTTAGATCAGACAGGTCAGGAGGCTATAGGTCTCTAAATGCCCAATAAAATAAGGGTAAGTTGCACTGTAACAGACATGCAGTAAATCAAGAACAAATTACAATGTGCTGCTGGGGCCACCTCTAATGCCCTGAGAGCAGCAAAGGATTCTCACTGTGATCAGTGGCAAAAGGCACATACAGCCCACAAGCTCAGAGGGAACCTGAGACCAAGAAGCATGATGAAATTCTGCAGAACTTACAGATTTCTTTGGCCTGAAGAAATTTTAGAAGTTTTCTTTCTTGCTGGCATGATGGTTTTTCTGCCTCCTTTCCTTGCATCTCTCTACAGCTATCATTTTGACAGCTGTTCTCCATCTTATGATTTCTTGCCCAGCCCCAACTCTCTTCCTACCCTCGTATCTCCATAGATTCTTCTTATCCCCCTGCTCATGTGCTGTCATACTATATACATATAGAGGAAAGAAAAGTCAATTAAAAAGCAGAACTAGTGTGACATCTTCTGCCTGCCTTACAAACAGTGTAAACTTCCTCTTACTCACTTCATCTGTCATATCCATTTATAGATGGTTAACAGAATACAGCAGTTTCCCCAATCTGGGGCCATTAAGCACTCAAACTACATAAAATAATTCTACAAATTCTTATTAAATCATCTAATTACATCTCTTTTTGTACATTGATAAAGATCCAAAGCAAGCAGAGAAAATAGAAAAACACATCCACTGGTGCATTTTTCTGAACATTTCTAAATTACTAGGTACACAAAAACCTTTCACTGAGGCAGGGAATTAGCCCTTGCACAAGCATAAAGGTTACAGCACTGTCTGCACAGATGAAAAAAAAAGTATTGCTTAAGAAGTAGAATTTCAGAACACGGCCAAATTGCCTTTAAATCATTAACATCAGAAAAACAGGACACAAAGGAGAGAGATCATGAAGGTCAGTACTGCCCAGTAATGAGACAGGGATTGCAAAGGTCTCTGGGGAGGCCCAACACTGTTAGAGCCCTTGGTGCTACAGCCCATGCCAACACAGCTGCATCAGCAGAGATCCTTCCTGGAAGCCCAGCAGCAGATGCTGAACGAAGATGCCTCCAGCCAGCACAAATGCATCACCTCCTCCAGCATTCATACCATGTGGGGCAGAAGAACAGAATGCACCAGTCACCTCCAAATGACAGCTTAGCTCTTAAGAAAAAGCAGGGGCCATCTAAAGAAAGTCTGGAAAAGTATATGCAAAGAGAAGGATTTGTCATTCCTCTCCCCCCGCACAAGGAACCAGAGGCAATGAGGGGTACAAGGTAGTTTCTCCATGCGCCTTAACAAAAAGTTTCCTTACTCTTCTTTAAATGACTTAGTACAACTGTCAGTTGCTTTAAACCATCCTAGGCTGCTTCCTCTACTGCAGAGACCACAAATACCAATCTATGCATCCTACTGCTGCTACCTGAAGAACACATGGCTTTATTACATGTCCATGTAATCATAAAAGTAATTAAAACTCAATACCATAATAAAGTTATTTAACACAAAAAGATCTGACAAATAAAATTATACAATTCACAGTTAGTCTTATACTGTCACCTTGCACAGAACAGAATTCTGGCGTCTCCTTAGGGATATAAACATTTTTCCACCTTTCATTTTATAACTATGAATCTGAAGTCTTCACAGAAATTCATGCATACTGCTCCCATAAAAAGTAAAAACGTAATTTTGCGAAGGGATAAACTTCCGATTAAGGCAGTCACACTGAAAATTGGCCATTAATCTCCTCTGAATAAATATAACCCCCAGAAAGATGGAAGTGTGAACAGAATATATATTTTTTGCACTTGAAAATGCTGAGGCACACAACAAGCAGCTTTTACTTTAGCATTTACAGCTGAAGTTATCCTTCAGAAGCCCATTCTACTCTCGAGATATTTCTCTCCAGTCATTCACTTTTCAAAGCCCTTTGCAACTTTAAGATTGCAGTAAAGCAGACTTCTATACCTTATTTCAGTAGATCTTGCTCCCTTGTCTGAGCTGTCACATTCCTTGGGAGACATTTGGTGGTTTTTCAACTTCCTAAACATTTTATTAATTAAGAAATTTTAAAAAAATACTCTTTTTGCAATGTATAGACAGTTGACTTCATAATACGAAACATCCTTGTGATAAACAATTCCTCTAACCGATCCCCCGATTAATGAAGGCCTTGCTCTCTCACACTAGCTTACCTAGTTGACCTAGTTATGCTTTGCTGAACAGCTGATAAGTGAAAACAATTTATGTTAAAAGACAGTTTAAAATACACTTATTGCCTTAAAAGATCCAGTGGATTGAATATGCCTCCTGTGCTGACATCACAAACATGACATTTTGAAACATCAAACATTTGGAAAGGTTCACTTAAGAAAAACTAATTTGTCAATCTGATGTCTCTTTTGCTTATGACACTCCACTCATCAGTTCAGGGCTGCTAGCTCTCAGAATTGTATCTTGCAGTATTAGGCATTTTTCTTAAGCCTGGCTCATGCAGTCATAAAAATCCCTAGGAACTCTAGCTTTTTAAATATCCCTCTAATCCTTGCAGAGATGACTGAAAATACGAACCCTAGAGGCTCAAAAACTAGAAGGGAATTAAAGAGAAACCAATTTCCATTTTTTTCTAGGAGCTGACAAGATTTTTGAATGTTCAGAGCTGACAGTATTTCTGGCAGCTAGGCAGGAGCATTGATGTTCTCTCAGCCATACACTTGATAAAGTCCTGTACTGCTGCTATCCTTTATCACTGGAAGAAACACAGGACTCAACCCCTGCCCCCACCTCCCCCCCCCCCCCAAAAAAAAAAAACAACAAAAACAAACCTTCAATTTCAGTCCTCATCTACCTCAGCCCGGACAAAGCTCTGACAATCAGACCTGTATTTGGCCATACGAGGTTTTCCAGGGTGATCTCCAGCCACTTTTGTTCCAGGCCAACACTAGGTGTTGGTTTCAAGTTTCTCTTCCCCTGGCCTGTTCAGTCCATAAATGCATCAGAAGGCAGGTGTCTCCACTTCCCCCATGTTCCCACAACCTCCCCCTTCCCTTAGCCTTTATTTTCCAAGACTAATGAAGTCTCCCCATAAAAAAAACAGGATCTTCTTTTCCCTGACCAGAACATTTCTCTGCACCCGTCTCAGTCTGAACTTATCACTAGCGGTAATCAAATTGGTTCCCTGAACTCCAGATGGGGCTTCATCAGTTTTGCAACTGCAACGTTAATACTTCCTTATCCCTAAAAAGCAGGAAGGTTAGGCATCACTAGTGCATTTAACAAAACACTTATAAACAATATACAAATCTCTTTTTTATTTGTTTAATTATGTTTCATTAGGTATAGCAATTAACTGGCAAGTATCAGTGAGAGTTCTCAGCTATTGTAATTCATTCAGCTTATGCTAAATGGCCAATTCAATCAGTAACCCAAACGGTCAATTAAATGCCACTTTATTGTTTTTAAGTATTTATCAGTCCTTAGCCAAGATATGAACAAAGAAAGCCCAGTTCAACTGTCAGCAGAAACACCATCATCTGCCACAGGAAACCACATGAGAAAACAACTAGAGTTCAGAGACCCCACAAGACATCCTCATAAAGGAATGGATATTAAGGACTTAGTTTCCAGAAAAAATTCCAAATACATATGGCTGCAAATTTTCCAATGACATTTTCTACTTCCCCTTGGAAAATCCGGTTTTGCAGCCAGTCTTCTCTAGAAAATAATCAATGTAGTCAAAATGTTATTTTCAGAAATTGCATACTCATTAAATAGCATCATGAGCACCTGTTTCAGCACTGTCAAACAAGCATCACAAATGGAAAAATTGGAAACTTAAGAACTTAAGAACATTCAAAGGGTTTTTTGTTTAACATTTAAGGACTTTTCCCCAAATTTGGAGCAGGAATCAAAATTGACATTGAGAAGTTAAGTGAGGTAACAGCTTTGGTTTCCAAATGCTTTTAAACAACAAGGTCTTTAATTCAGAGACCGTTCATGAACTAGGCTGAACTGCAAAAGTCTCCTCAATCCTGCTCACATTTTGAACTGGGGCATGGTTCAGGTGGCAGTTGTAGCTGTGCTAGAGATGATCAACAAATATTTTTCAGGAAGTGGGGCTGTATCCTAATCCTCACACTCCTCCTTTAATATATGAAAAATCTCTTCTAAAAATTAAATAAAAAACCCCAAAGAAAGCAAAAAATAGGCAATAGGGAGAAAGAAGCATCTTAACTGCTAACTCTGTAACTGAGTGCAACTACAGATGCTATAGCAGAACCTTCAGCCACAGTACAACAGTATCCTGGTATTGATCAACCTGGAGCTTTTGACCTCTAAAGATATTCAAAGTTCACATTGGAACATGACAAATTCTCAGGAGAAAGTCATGGGACAGTCACCATTCTCATTTCATTGAGATTCTCATTGCATACTTGTGGCCCAGCCTTACATTTCTCACACTGCAAAAATTCCCAGAGGTAACTGGAGCATACAAAAAAGGAGAGCAATCTCATGTCCACCTTTGGGTTTGCCCAGCTTCATAAACTGCAGTGACCGAAAATTAACACAGCTAATCCCCTATGGATTAACCACATTCAAAATGTCAAAAGCTGTAAGACACCTTTAGTCTGTCAACACAAGAAACAAAATTTAACAGGTTACTCTATCCTATCTCCTATCCTTGCCTAACTTTGGGCAGACCAAAGTTCTTGCACAACTCCTTGAGCAAGCATGACACGCAACACCATTCTATTCCATTGCTACTGCTGGGCCAAGCATATACACACACATATATAAACCATATATGGGCACCTAGTCAGATTCTCTTGCTTTACCCTTTCCATGAAGTGGCAGTAAAACAGACATCCTGTTACCCAAATGCACAAGCCATTACTCAAATAGCTTTAACTCTCAAGATAGCACATGCAGTATAGTTACCATTTATTGGAAGTCTGTTTTATCCAGCTTCTCGGTGAGAAACTAAGCAGTATCTATTACATTTATTAAAAAAAAAAAAAAAAAAAAAGAGAGAATTCACAGGTTCCAAAACCAAGTAGAGGTAGGTCACAAGTTTTTTGCCATGATTTCCTAAAGGCATTTCAGACTGCTCTAACATAGCTGCATTCAAGGTCTCCTTTCAACATGCACTGAACAATGTCCTCCCAGTTCTGCAAAGGTATTCACTAATAACTTCTGTCCCAGGTAAAGTTTTCCTAACTTCATTTTGAATTATACTGTAAATCCAAAGGACAAGATCCATACCTACTTACACTTGCTATAGCAATAGGTGCAGCTACATCAAAAGGACAAAACATGACTTAGGTACTAATGACTCCTTTTTTGCTCTCAAAACAATCTGTAGGTACAGTACACAGGCTGATCTAATGCCTGCTTCTGCCCTGAGGGAACATCTTATCTAGATTATCTGAATAAATCCTGAATAACAATAGAGGAATGGTTTAATCATGCATATTTTCTAGATATGAAGATAGATAAAACAGTATCAAAGGACCTTAACTCTTTTTCCTGTGTCTGACTGCTTGGACTGTAAACAATAATTTAGGACCACTTCATCTGTTCTCTTGTTGATCTTCCCAAACCAAATAGATGGACCAGGGAACCACAAAGTTAAATTACTTTCTTTTTGCAGTCAATTCATCTGATTCCTTTAATGAACATGCATATTTCAGAGTAAGCACAAATTTTGGGGGGAAACTTTAAGAGAGAACCTGGAACTTTGCAAAGTTCTTATTGCAACAACCACACACAAAAAAAAGTAGTATAGCCCCAACACTGAGGTCATTAATAAATACAGCCTGCCTAAATTTTTCATTTCACATCCTAAACATTGTTACATTGTACTGCTAAACAGCTGCCACTTCTCACTCTCAGGATATCATAAATTCATTGTTATGTGATGCAATTCCCATTTTTAAAATACATACAGACCCTCTGAAATAAAGCACACTACACAAATTCATGTAATTTATTACCAGTGATAAGCATTTACTTGCTATTCTAGGGATTAACATCAGTAAACATTCTGGAAACAAGTTCATATGGAATACCAATTATTCAGTTTGCCCCCCCCCCCCCTTTTTTTTTAAATACTTAACTAGACTTCATACTCTGTGGATAAAAGACATGAACAAGGAGGAACATCAGCTGATTTTCCTAAACCAAATCACACTAACAATTTACCCTAGCATACTGCAGAACACTGAAAGAAAAACACTGCGATTTTTCCAATGTGCATAAAAATCATAGTGAACTCATTTACTGAAAGTAGAATAGAAATCTAATCAAAGAAAGCTGCATGGAATAGCTATATTCTATATAGGAATAATGAATTATATTTCAGATTAATTCTTGTGCAAGAGAAATAGTTGGGAACAAATAAATTGGTGTCCTAAAACTCTGTCGGAGAATGAAGTCATTTGGGAAGTACAGCTGTTGCCCTTTAGAGATTTGGATTAAAATCCATCATTATCTTTCAGTTAATACTCTTTCATCGACCAATCAGCAGTCATATGGTGTTTACCAACCCTGGTCACTTAACCCACTTGAATGGCCTTTGTGCTATAATTTGTACTTCAATACAATCAGATTACTTCTAATCTAAATGATTTGTGTCCTTTATGGGACAGATAAACACTAATCCCAAGGTTTCTAAAACATAGCAAGCCTAAACAGTGGCAGTACGGCATCCACGGTTTGCCGTTTTAATAGAATATTTCATTCAAGTTCAGAAATATTTGATTTGATCGTAGTGACCCCGCCTTTCAGATACTCATTCCGAATTTCTTATATGGACAAAGAGGAAAGATTTATCAGCAAACGCCACCACTCAGATATACAAAATTAGCAGCAAATAATCAATACTTAGATACTACTTTTTTATCAAATTATTTCACAGGAAAAAAATATTTATTCTTTAAAAGTACACTAAGCAAGAGTTACACATGGTAATGGCCCACAGTCCCCAGTTCTCAATTTAAAAAGTCCACCTGTTCAGAAGAGTTTTCCTAGGATTCAGCAGTTAAAGTGTCCTCAATCATTCCTGTTCTTCAGTTAATCTTGGGTGACACTTGGAAGAAACGGCACTGCAGTGCAAATCTAACATCTAATTACATTTAACAGTAATACGCTTAGGTTCTGATCTCACAAATGCTTCTGCACAGGTGGATCAGTGAGCATGCAACAATCTCCCTAGAAAAGGGGGGACCCACAAATGCAAATATATTTGCATGATTGGAGCCAGGTCCATCAATGTATCCATACCTCAAAAAACGCTGGAGTTGGAAACAAGAACATATAAATAGTTCAGTAGTAACCTCACGGTGACAGCAAGTATGCAAACACCTTCGTACGTAAAGATACTATCAGTGGTACCCTACTATATTCACATATTCACCAACATATATATTTCTTACCTAGAAAAATTGGAATTTTAATTACACATTTCCTACAAAACATATCACCTTGTCAAATATAACTGATCATATCCCAGGTTAAGCCAGGATGAGCCTACTCATAATTGGATAAAACATTCCCAAAGAAAAATTAAGATGCTGGATGATTTTAATAGCATCTGTAACTATTAATTTACACAAATCTAAACATCTTTACTTACAGTACCTCAGCACAGGTGCTTATATTTCATATTAGCTAAACTCTTTCCTAATTGATGACCTAACCTAGAAAGAGAAGGTCCATTTTCTTATGGTATCCTCATCCACATGCAGAGCCGCTCTCAGTAGGTGACCTCAGCCTACCTCGTAGCAATGAGCAAGCTAGCACACATGTAGAGAATCAGGAACCACCACCATTGCCAAAATTCTGTTCTACAACTGAGACACAAGCCTGACACATAGACCTTTAAACAGCCTCCATCCAGATTTGAGAGGAGTGAGGCAGATCATGTTATATGGCAGCACATAGGGCATGAGGGGGATTGCACTATGAAATTTGCCATTCTGGCAGCAAGTACTTCCAGGATTATTCAGTGAATGGCACGTATACTCCTTACTCTAATCTGGAAATGGCTCTTTTGATGATCCTTGTACTTTGAGCAAGATCCCTATTGCATATTGCAAAAGAGCCTCCTTGAAAGGTCTAGCAGAAATTACAGCTTGTTTAAGATTTCCCAGAAGTTGCAACAATCTCAAAAGTGCTTAGAAACCTTCTATAATTCACTTCTGGAATTACAAGCTAACACATCACCAAATACAGAGTTTAAGAGGGCTGATCTACCTTCCCAAAAGCAGTAGTAACCTTTGCTTTTCACTAATTTCTCAAGCTCTGCCACAACCTCAGAAGGTTGCATAGCTCCTTGAATACTGTATTTCTGTTAACGGCAATGTTAATTCTGCAACTGTTAACTTACAATGGAGTAAGCACAAACTGCAGTTGTAAAATGGCAAGTCACAGTTTCTCTTCTACTGACATTTAAAAGAATGACAAGAGTCCAATGCCCAGAAGTCGAAGATACAAATACGACAATGACCCACATAGCCCACTTACACAATTAGACCCACTGCCAGTGCTTCGAGGACACTTGGAAGAGGGGGAGTGTTGTTATTTTTTTCCCCAGATACCTAAAAATTCCTGCACCAGCTGTCCCAAAGACTGCTGGTTCCAGAACAGATTGTAAAGTCCACAAACACTGAACAAATATTTATGAATATGAGAAAGTGACAGAAATCTGAAGGAAGAACTTGTAAATTCTACAAATTCTTAAATACTTAATGAATCAACACCTGGCAATAGCAAAACATTACCCTCTGTGAACCCCAAAATATATGTCAGAAACATATCTCCCATCATGGGAGTAGGTAACAGTCTTCACTTACAAAGACAGTAGTTCATGTATACGGTATCAGACAAACTGCAAAGGTACCACACAGTTCTTCGAAGATTAATAGCATTAAGTCCAAACGTCACAAGAGGGGGGGAAAAAAGGGGGCGGGGGGAGGAGAAAAAGGATGGACCTACAGATCTCTCAGGACAGACTACAACTCTCAGATGTAAGCCAGAGAAGACTCTAGCCTTTGTGGCTCCACAGAGATAGGACTACAGACTAAATAAGTAATGGCCACTTCCTGGAATATGTAGGAAATGCCTATAGATCACAACAGATTCAGAATTAAATTGTGTGTGTTTGTGTCCCACACAGATGCTAGAAACAGGTATACCTGTAATGTTACTGCACTCTTGGCAGAAGGTGATAATTCTTGAACTTAAACTATGCAGCTGCACAGCAAAATATAAAGGACCTCTCATTCCACTCCTGTATTTCAGATGGCTCCCCCCAGCAATTACTGAAAGCAGCTGCCCCAAATAGAAACCAGATGATTTCTGGAGATCTAAACAAGGCTGAAGTCAGTTCATTTCTGCGATATCCAGGAATTTTTTCCCCTCTCCACTCCAGAAGACACACTTAGACCACTTAAACTATTAAGAATGTAGAATTAACTAATTTGAGTTTACAGTATTGTAGTTAATAATATCAGAACAACCATATCAAAGATGTTGTAAAGACAAGTACTCTCAAACTAACAGAAACATAACTAGAGAAACTTCAGGTGTAAGTAATACAGCAATTACCTCTTTCTTCAAAAGGTACTTAAGTAGTCAAAGTAGCCATCTGAAAAAAAACACCCCAAAACTCCTTAGCTAACAAAAACAGTTGGCCTGCTAAGGGTTTTCCACCCTGATACTGGAATGAAATCACACTGGACTACTATTTCTCTACTATCCAAAAAAAGTTAGAGCTAGATTCTGAACACGTGAAACAGCTGCATTAAACTAAGTTTGAGCAAGAAAGATTACATCTGCATTTCTATTCTTACCTGCTATTTTTATGCTTTACAGAAGAGACACATTCTCTCCTCGCTCCAATGAATTGTATATGTGACAAGGAAGAAAACAACCATAAGTCACAGCAACACAGACTCTTACACCCTTGCCATAATAAATGAGAAGATGCTTACGGCTGCTCTCTTCTCCTTCAGCACACCAGTCACCTAGCTAGGGGAAACCATTAAACAACAAGAGGTGTGAACCCATTCTAGCTTTCCCCTTCATTAAGTCATGTATCATTTTTACATAGGAGTCATGGAGCTATAAATCATGAGAGACAGAATGAGAGCTAATTAAAGGGTCAGCTAAGTATATAATTTTGCATTGTTGCATATCAGAAAGCTCTAAAATTGGCCATATTTTATATAAAATATTGCCAAATATTAAAAGACATTTCAAGCAGATAGGTATTTTCCTCGAACAGGTGGGCATTACTATCTGAAAGACATCAATATTTAATTTCCTAGCATGGAAGCCCCATGAAACCCTGAGTCAGCCTTTTTTCTTTTTTAATAACAGACTTAACTCTGCCTTGCACACATGTGTGGCAGTGCAGCCTTGTATACAGTCTTTGAATTTAGTCAATTTTTTTTCCAATTAAAGCAAACTCTTATGCATCCGAAGACAGAAATTCACAACCCAAAAAATCTCTACACACACTAAGGCAAAGCATTAATCAAATGCACCTGAATCTAGCAGTTAAACTTAAGTGTGAGCACTTCAGGCTATTTACAGGATTCTTTTGCCAGTAAGTTATGGCTCACTTGAGAAAAAACAATCTATTTCCTGATACCGGCTTTCTCAGTCGATGCTATTATGTGGTAAAAGATCTTCTTTGAAGGGTTAGAGGTAAATCTGATGTAGATGTGTTAACTGAAAAATACATATAAATCTCAAAACCCAAGAGGGCTTTCAAGTATGCATAATATTACTGTGACATAGAGCATCCATTAGGCGGTGAGAAACCTGTTAATCCAAGGCCATATAAAAATACAGCATAAGGATGATCCTCTAACTTCAAGAGCTCTTTCTCTAAAGGACTTTTATAGAGGTATGGATATTTGTTTTATTTTTATTCCTTCTTCACCTTCTTTTTAGTGACCTAATAATTGTAGCTACTAAAGCAATTCATCAAATGCAAAAGAATTAATCTCAGAGTAATTATTAACTATATACATTTAAAAGTATACATATTCATCAGTCTCAATGACATGTAACTGCAAGGAATAATCAAGTGCTTATATGGCAGTCTTATACCCCATTTTCTTAACTTCGGTTTCCAAATACCACCAAATACCTTAAAACAAGGAAGAACAAATATTTTTCCACTCTGAGTGTATACACAGGTTTGACAACTAAGCCTTAAAAATAAAGAGCATTCTTCTTTTATTCTACTCAGGGAAAAAAAAAAGTATGTGAAATTTTTAAAAAATATTTATATTTCAGGCTTGACTGACTGGAAAAGGGGGTCAAAAACATTTTTGTTAAAAATGGGCAGCATCCATCTGAAGATCCACATTTTATTTGGGTATCCCAAGTATCCTAGCAAGTCGCTGGCCACTCTTGCAATTTGTAGAGCTAGGCTACAATCAGGAAGGGGTATGTGGATCAGATACACAACTAGGTCAAACACTAAGCTCACCAAGCCAGTGCAGGGGTCAAGAAATTAGAAAAGCCAAGAAATACAACTACTGAAGGAAAGGCCAAAGACCAAGGCATTAAGCTGCCTGAGGGGACAACAAAGAGGCAGGTGTGGAGGATGATCAGGAGCAGCAGGGAGAAGGAGGAGGAGGAGGAGGAGCAGCAGCAGCAGCCGCCGCCAGGCAGGGCTGCCTGCAGTCAGCCCACAAAGCCACAGCTCACTCTCCTGCGACCTTCAAACCTGAAGGATCCCAAGCAAACTCGAGGAAGTTTTCCATCTTCATGCTATCCTACTAACTCTAAGAAGCATTTGGCAGTACTCTGATCAGTGCATTAAGTTCTGCCTGTGGCTTTTTGGAAAAACATAAAATACAAATCCTAGTAACATGCATTCTAGAGATTCTGACAATGCTTAAAAAACCACTAATGCCTGTTTTTGAAAACTAGCCCATTCAGAAATGCAAGCTGAAATGATCCTTTTAAACAACATAAAATACTTCTGTGGTCCAAAGCCAGCTACTTCAACCTTATAAGTAATTTTAAAATATATCTGGGTTTTGTGACAAGTCATTAACGTGAAAGGGATTTGAGGGTTCTCATAAGATGGAAGAAGGAGCATGACAGTAGCAACATAACAATAAGTGACAGGAACAGATTCAAAAAAATATATATAGTCAAAAATACATAATCAGAAACATTCAAAATTTTGATGCAGTGTCACACAAAATGCGATCTCCAGCTCTGTAAAAACAAGAGCCACTCCATACAAAACATCATGTTAATATTACAAACACATTTATACGGTAGTAGTGTACAAAAGCAAATCTGCCAAGACCCCCTCCACTCAGCATATTTCATGCTGTTGACTCCTAACTCCCCATGACAGTTCCCATAGTTATCACAACCACATGTTAAAATAACCTCTGAGCAACCGCGTACTGCACATGACGCAGGAAGTGGCCGTGGTGCTGCATGTAGAAATTACAAACCCCCCACACTCCTGTTGACCACACTCTTTGCAGCCCTTCTGTGTCATGTCATCTGGGGTTTAACGCCAGCGTGTGCTTTTTTTTTTTTTTAAACATTCATCAAATCAGATTAGTATAAATCTCTTCCTCTGAACAAGAAGGAAGTTTTCCTATCCTTGCTCAAGATCTAGATGTCCAATTTACAGATGGAGAAGAAAATTCAAATCCTTTCTTATAAAACTATGATACAGATACTTGATCAATATTCTAATTTATAATTAAGAAAGCAAGGTGAAAAGCTTCTGAGAGCAACAAATAATACATAATAGAGGTCCATGGGGTTCAAGGGCAGAGTTTTTTCCAGCTCTTTTAAACTCCAACAACAAACCACCACCAAGTTACATGCAGAAATATTGGCTAATGCAAATTCACTGAAAGAGTTAAAAAACAAGCATTACAGCATTCCTATTTTGTCTACCTCTCGCTTTCTCCTCCCCATCCTGTAAATTGTAATTATGAAGGGGACAACTTAGACTCATCAAAGTTACAGAGTTAACATACAGCATTGCAACACAGTTGACAATATAACCAAATTATGAAGTTGACAATATCATCAAATTTTGACATTAGTCCTGTCAACATTTGTTCTTATTGATCATCAGTGCAACTTTCTTTGATACTTGCTGAAGTTTGTAAAGCTCCATTGTGTGGTTTCTTAAGCTATTTTTGTAGCATTCTTGAGTTGGTGAGACTAACCTACATACTGAGGAAAGCAGAATTTGACTTGAAATGTTTTCTCAAACCTGTTTGAAAGAGAAAGAATATGCCTGTGTAGGCGGCTCTTGTCTAGCCTTTCAGGAACACCACTTGCTCCAGAGCATCTGTCACCTGCCTGCAGTAGAGAAGGGGTCCCAAGTACAGTGGATTTAGTCTTATTCAAACCCAGATCAGTGAAGCTACAGCAGTCTCAGATACTTCTAAGACAAGTGTGATTTCCATCTTCAAAATTTATTTTATACATTTGCACACAACATATATGAATTTTGAGCAGTTTAATACTATATAGAATAAGGCAATAGCACCAAACATCCCTACCCATATGTTAGAGTACTTCATATTTTTCATACTACCTATGGGTCATAACTCTATTTTGGCTGCCCCAAACTGTCTATAATAAGGTTCTGCTGCTTCTGACATCACCTGTCTAGAAGAATGTGCTGAAGTTCTCTAGACTGGGATCTGATGATATCTGAGCAAATACCACTGAAACTCAGACAAAGCACGTCAAGCCTGTAATGCTGATCCACACAGCAGTACTAAGTTAATTTCTTCAATCATTCCATAAGCTCCAGAAGCCAGGCTCTGGATCTAAACATCTGAAAAGCACTGATGAAAAATTCAAGATTTACCATGATTTCTTAGGACAGAATTTATGGATTGTACAGTTAGCTTTTTTTTTTAAAAAAAAAAAAAAAAGGCTAGGCTCTTTAAATTACAAGATCATGTATTCCCTCTCTTCACAGGCTGGAGATGAATCAAGACAATTGACCTAAGTCGTAAGAACAGCTACCTCCTGAAAAAAACTACCTCATTTGTTGGAGAAGTTGGAAGAAAAGCAGGAGACCGCAAGAGAAAAAGATTCTCTCAAGGTTAAGGCACTTGAGTGCTGCAGTGCAGAATCTATCTGTAGCCTGGGCTCTACCACAAAGCTGCTAGTAATGCTAGGCAAGTTGCTTAAATCAGTCCTTCCACAATCACTAATTGCACACACCTTTTCTGGGAGCCCAACTTGATAACTGCGAGCTCTAGTTTATAGAAGCGCTGAACGCTTATGCTGCCATTCAAGGCAACAGAAGCTCTGCTGTGAACACGTGCTACATCATTCCAAGTGTTGACGTACCAGTCCCCATGACTCAAACTGAGCATCTAACATTGCTGAAGACCTCTCTCTGTGCTGAAGCTCCCCCCCATGCCAGAAGGCGGCCATTCATTTATGTCATAGAAGTGTTGCAAAGATTTTTTTTTTTTTTTTTTTTACTGTTTGTGAAGCACACAGCTACTATAGGCTGAGCACCAGTGAAAAGCCCACATTCTCAGAATAACGTTCAAGTGACAAGCCATGCACCAAGAGATCCAGGAAGAGTCATTTGTCAGTAAGCAAGCATTACCTATCCTGTGCACAAGGCCTGGTGAGAGTCCCACAGAAAAAAAACCAAAAATGACTCGTGATTATACATACCCACAGGCTCAGTTAAGGTTGTATAGACAACACTTTCTGGCATTTTTTAATTTTCAGATAGTTAACTTTGCAACTTTTAAGTTGTCTTAATGCTGTTTGATAGCTATAATATGGCTATTCTTGTTTCTCTGATTAACAAGGGACCAAGTTAAGCATCAAACACGTTACTGACTATGCACAGGCCCCACAGTCTACCAAATATGCAGCTGTTTGGCATAGACTGCACCTGCATTGCAGATAACAGACAGCAAAAATGGACAAAGGCAGAATCTTTTTCCATAAAGCTTTGATGCTGATTTATAAGGGGGTTTCTTAATCAGTAACACTTATTCAATAATATCATTTTAAAAGAAAGATGAAGTGCATCTAAGCATTTATATGCATTTGCAATTCCAAGTCAAAGATTCACCATCCAATTATTAGCAGGTGGCTAACAGAAGAAAAATTATGCAATTTTATTGGGTTTTTTCATATGCAGTCATGAAAAGATAAAGACTGGGTACTTCTCTGCTACCTTTTATTAGCATTTCCATTATAAAATCCCATTAGGAGGTTCCTATACCTTCTTTGAAAGTCTTACTGCACGGGGCAGAGTAAGAACTTTGAGAGCGTTTACTTAATATCTTACCCAAACTCATCTTCTCTGGGATACATCCTGATAATGAGTCTCTATGCTCAATTTTTTTCTTCCTGGCATAGGAAAACAAGCGCATTTTTAAAACTCAAAATTATGATAGATACAAATAAACACTGTAAGTGTAAACCAGGTTACATAAAAATCACATTATGCTTTTTTTCCCCCCTCTTCCCATTTTGTACTAACATTGCCTGTCACATCACTGATACTTAAACTAATTGATCTTTGAAATTCTATCAAATTGTAATAAGACTAAGGAGACCTGATAGTCTACTGTATTTAAATGGGATGTACTGAGAAGTGTCAAATTAAAACTCAACAGCATGAACGGTTGAACAAAATCTCCTACCACATATTTAACTTTCTGGTACCTACACAGGTATATACAGAGAGAACAACATATAAACATGAGTTTTATGCTATAAGCTAGTTAGATCTTACCAGTTTAGTAATGCTGTGTAGTGTTAAAGATTCAGTAGGTGGCATCCTCTGCTGGGAATCACTACACTGGCCACCATTAAGTAAATCAATTATGAACCACTCGGCATGAAAAGACACTGGTTGTAGAATGGCAGTATTTTGGCTGCCATGATGCACCAGAAGCCTCACAAACCATAAAAATACCATGGCACATAAAAAGAAAAGAAAAGAAAAAAAAAAAAAGAGGTAGTATGTTTTAACATCACAATATAATTCAAGCTTCACCTCAGTTAATTTTACTTTGCTCTCCTGACCTTAACCCTATCATTTCAGTCAGGTACAGAATTGTTCTTCAGTGCCTGTAGTAAGCAGTTACATAGTCTTTCTTTACACACAAGACTTACCTTAGTCTTACAAGGATTGCCTTCCCTGCCGCACAGATGCAAGTAATGGGGTGAATGTCATCATATTATCACAGAGTGGACTGATTCTGAGCTTTGTTTGCAAGAGGAGATTTTGTGAGACATCTCTCAGTATGATTCAGTGGGCTGTAGGAGACAAGATTACCCTACTTCACATGCAGAATGACTTAGTTGCAGGTGTGCCCCAAGTCCTCCATACTTTCAGCACTAGCACGTCTGGACCAAACAGTTTGCCGATAGAAAGCCAAGAGTAATGAAACGCTGTCCAGTCTATTCCAGAATCACAGCATTTTACCAATACCACAACCTATCATTCTGTCACACAGCAAAATCACCAGGAAAAGGTCTAGAAAACTGTGAACCAAGATGCATAATTATGCAGATCCTGCATTCTGCCACAGAATAAAGTGCATTTCACCTATTTGTAAACTGAAACCTGTTTATGCAGCGTCTGCATTCAAGGCAGACTCACAACATTTTAAAACCTATGAAACACTTAAACAGAGAAGGCTATGTAATTGAAAAGCATTTAGGTATATAAAGTGAGGTGAAAAGGCCTTTAGGTATCTAAAGCGTCTACTTGTACTCCTGTGTAGCTAAACCCAACCCCTAAATTCCTTATTATAAATGTTTAACACCAAAAAATGTATTGTCAATAAACAAAGTGTTACTGGATAATTTCACTGAGGAATGAAGTATTAGCAATGTTTTCATAACAGCCTAACTTGCTCATATCCAAATAGTCATCAATAATGTAAACAGCACAGTTCTAACGTGCCTAGACGTGTATTAGCACCACCTGTCATTACAAGATTCCCCTGGCAGTTCAATAGCAGCAAACTGGTAAGCTACCAATATTGATAAGCAAAGGACTGGGACTGCACTGATACAGTTAGATTGGTTTACAAGGCTTCTATTTTTACAAGCCTTAGGCAGCTCAGGTTCTCTAATGAATTTTTAACATGTCAATTAATATGTTTATAGAAACCAATGTCAGCTTTAGCTAATGCATAAGAAAAATCACAGTTGCATGCAAAATGTACAACATACATGTTAAGATTCTAAGCTTTACATTTGAGAAATTCAAAAGAATTATTGCAGACGATCTCATGAGAACACTCATCTAGAAAGGAAACACAGTAAAATTGCAAAAGTTAATGGGCATGATTCATCACTCTTGGAAATATTAGCGCAACTTCATGAAGTGTGATGTATTGCAGGGCATAAGAAAAAAAGGCTTTCTTTTTGGCAGAGCAAGACCCTGACCTCCTGTTGCTAAAAGCCACATTATACCAAAACAAATTACCAAGTACTTTGTTATTTTTACCAACATACTATTGATGCCATAAATTAAGCAATGCTTACTTAATAATATATGCTTCCACTGAATGTAACTGTATTAGAATACTAGCTACTGTTTTGCAGCACTTTCTCCAACAACGTAGAATGATGTCAAATGACTGCACTGTGCAGATATGATTTTTGTTGTAATTCCCCAGTTTTCTCTGTACATTATGTAAAATCACAAAACAGATTAGTTTTATGAAAAACATTTTTTTAAATCCTTAGGACACAGGTTTTTAAAATATTTTAGATGCTTTGTTTTAAAAACATTGTCATTCGTTAAATAATGAAAATCATAAACTTCCTATAGTAAGATTATGCATGCTCTGCGAAGGTGCAGTAAAAAGAGAAATTTTACCTTTGAAAAGAACCTGTACATTTTGCACTTGTGGGCAAAATAACAATAGAAAATAGTCCTTCGACCAAGATTTGAACTGCATCTGTAAAGCTAGGCAAGCAGAGCATCCGGTGAAAATATATCAACCTATGCAGCTAGAGGGATACTACGGTCACCCAGGAGAGCGAAGTTCCTGTAATTTCTTCAACTCTCTGTGCATTCATCAGCTTGAGGATAAAAGATGCAAGTGCAGTCTATGCATTTGGGTAATTTTCCCCTTTGTTAACCGGGGTGTTATGGCATTTAACATCTGCCTCTACCTTTGCCACATCAAAGGCAATACAGGATCACATCGGAGAAGATGTTCATGCTTGTATCTTGATGGGTGACATACATTAAGTACTACAATTTTCTGAACGAAATACAAAAGTTACAGGACTAAAATACATATCTGCTGCAAGTTGACATTCAAGGAATTTCAATGGTTTTAAAGCATATAACGAAGTGATAGCAGAATTTCAGAAAGCAAGCTACTCAGACTGCAAAGTCATCTTTTCTTCCCATTAACTACAGACGACTTAAGCTTTGCAGCATATTTCAGTATACTAGAGAGAACCTTGCACTCCAGTTCTATACTCTGTTATATCCCAGCACAGCCTGACGAATGTTTCAGGATCTGAGACTACCACAGCTGTACCATATGTTCATTTTTAAAATAACACTAATGCCTCGTTTCAAAAATTCTCAAACTCTTAGAGCAAATATTCTCAAACCACAGTCCCTTGTGATAACCTGAAGAGCAAAGACTGCAATGACGGTTAAGCATCTGTTTTATGCAGCAATCGCCATTGCTGTTTGAAATCCTAGGACTTGCAGAGCTAATTAACTAACAAGCCTACACTCCCTCAAAAGATTATCTTCCACAAGGCTTTTTTCCTGCTTTTATACCACCTTAACCCTAAGCAACTATACTCAAGTAGGAAGATATCCTCTCAATTAAAACTTAGCTGAAGAAATCCAAAGGGGGGGGAAGATGCAGACAGTTGGCAGCAGGTGGTTAAGAGAGATTGATGCTGGTGTGAGTACATTCAGCCCTGGTGAGGGAGCACACAGTGCAGACAGAGCACGGGGGCGACGGACAGCTCCAGCTAGTGCAGAAAGAGGCAAGATGGCACAATCTCTTGATACCAGCTAGTTTTTGTTAATACTTCTAAGTTTAACCAAGCATCCATTATATTATTCATCGGGGGGGGGGGGGGGGGGGGGCGACACCAGGAACTCCGTAACTTAGTGAAGATACCATGTAAGAGAATTGTTTCCTTCCTAATTTCTCACTACCTTATGGATTATTTAACCAAACAACAGAAAAAAGTTAGTAACGTAACCAATTTCACAACTCCCAATTTCTCTTCTGCCTTCAGGGTTCACACAGTCACATCAATCCCCGCTCCCTGGGAGAGGTGTGAGGTACAGAAAACCCATGTGGTGAGACCAAACACCAGAAAAAAGTTTGCAGACATGGAGGAACACCTTAGCAACCAAAAAGAAGCAAGACGAAAAACCTCGTCCCTCCCTCTAAGCAGTCTACTGGCGAGTTAGAAGGAGTAGCAAGATTACTTATTTGGAAAAGGAGAAGCAGCATAACCCATTCAAACCCATCTAGCATCAGCTCTGGACTATGCAAAGAGACACCTTTTTCCCCTTTTCACAACTGAAGTAACAGGGCAGTGGGCGGCTGCATCCACTGGCGAGCACAATGCTGCCGTGAGAGGCAGAAGCTTCAAAAAGCACGTCCTCCCTGCACTGACCAGCCTGGGCAGCTCACCAGTGTCCTACCATTACCTCTCATTCTGGACCTGCAGTCGCAGTGCTTCACCTACATCTACTGCAATCACACAGACACATCCCCATCAACTTAAGGATTTTACACTACTGTTTCCTATTACATTTCATCCGTACAAGACAGCTTGTAGGTTCTCGACAGTAATAGAGGATTTGTTTTGCACCTCATTTTTATTCTTTGCGAAACACACCACTGAAGTAGCAGCAAAGAGGATGGGAAATACAACTATCATCTCCCTCCTCCTGTAAGTAGTAGTTAGCTGCAGTTAAATGTTCACTTTGAAGATTTATTTAAACTTTTGAGTACTCAGAGTGCCATGCTTGTCTAACTTTTCCATTCAAGCTTAAACAATGAAGACCTAGTGCCCAAAAGATTTAAAACCCATGAAGAGAGTTCCCTAGTTTGTTCAGGAGTCAAAAATCAATAGAAAACAAACATGAGCATTCACATATGCGTGAATATTCTGACAGTTCCTCTGAAACAAGGAAATTTCCTGTCTGTACCCACAGAAAATGCAACCTTGCACCTACCTCTCCTTCACATGCTTTGAAGCATAGTGTCACCAGGACTTTAACATTTTAAGCATGCCACCACCGTCCACAGGCTTGTGATGAAGAAGCTTGCGAAGCCAAGCACTCACACTTATCACAGGTAATTAGCTCATCAAGGATGACTCCTTCATGTAGGTTAATTCCTCCTTTGCTGAAGAAATTTACCTTTCCCAAAGTCATCGTGATTTATAAAACAAGACAGCCGAGCTATGCTCATGCAACAATTTTTTTTTTTTTTTTCCAAAAAGTCATTCAGTATGCAAGGAAACCAGAGCTCCGTCTAGCCTTGAAGCCCAGGAAGAGAAGCCTCGTACCTCTCCGAGGTAAGAAAAACTGTTACGCAAATCTCGCGCACTGCTGAAGACCCTGACCTATTTAGAGGCGCGCCTTCTTCTCTGCAAACACCCGTAGCTGCCAGAGGTGCCGATAAAGCCCCTCCGCCCGGGCAGGCGGGAACCCCGGGGAAGCCCGCGCCGCCGCCCGCTACCTGCGGCTGCGCCCGCCACCTGCGGCTCGCGCTCCCCGCCGCTCGCCCCGGCAAAGTTTGCCCGGCGGCGCGGAGCGGGCGAGCTCCACCGGCGGCTGCGGCTCTGGCCGCGCCCCGTGGCCGGGCTGGGCATCCCCGGCGCCCCGACTCCCCCCCTCGCCCTCCCCCGCGCCTGACATTGAGCAAGGTCCCCCGCCGGCACCTGCCGAGCCCCGCGGCACCGCCCGCCCCTTACCTCAGCTGCCGGCGAGGGGCAAAGGAGAGGCGGCGGGCGGCGGGCGCGGCGGGCCCCGCTCCGGCCGGACCCAGGCGAGCGCGTCCCAACTCCGCCGGACCCCGGCGGCTCGCCCGCTGCCGCCGTCCCGGCGCATGCGTCCGCCCGGCCCCGGCGGCCCTCCCCGCCGCCGCCGCCGCCCCGCCTCAGCGGGCACAGGTGGGGCCCGCGCGGGCCGGGGGGTCGCCCGCGGGGGCGGAGCCCGCGCGCTCGCGCCGGGGGCGGGCAGGCCGGTGGCACCTGCGGCCGCGTCTCTTGCCCGGCTGCGGCGAGCGGGCTGAGGGCCGGGCTCCCCGCGGGCGGCCCCGGCTCGCTCCCCGCCGCCGCCCGCGAGTTCGGGCGCAGCGCCCACGGGTGGCCGCGCCGAGGGCTCGAACCGCCCGGAGCTGCGAGCGCTGCCCCCGGGGGGCCGCCCGCTCCGTCGCCGGGGAGCTGCCGCCCCGCCGGCCCCGCCGCGCAGGGGCCAGCCCGGGGCGAGCGGGAGGCACGGCCGCCCCGCCGGCCCCGCCGCGCAGGGAGGGGGGCCGGCAGCCTGTCGGCGAGGGGGAAAGGAGCCGGCTGCTGGCGGAAGGAGCCTCCCCCGTCCCAGCCTGCTTGTTTTCGCTGGGCAAAGCCAGAGGCGGCCGATCGCGGTTACCTCAGGATTTTCCGATTCCTCTGGGGCTTCTCGTGCCAGAAGCAGCACAGCCATGTCCCAGAAGCAACAGCTTTCCGAAAAAAAAAAACCACTAAACCAAAACCAAAAACCAACCCAAACCCCGCTGAAGCGCCGCGCCTTTTGCTTTTCTTGCTCCCCTTCAGTTTCTGGTCGTCAGGGGTTTACTCTTCGTTTCCCAAATTTAAACAAACCGCTAGTAGGACTCCCACACCTTTGGCTTTGCCAGCCCACCTGTGCGTGGCGCAAAACAATAAGCGCTACTAGTGAGTTGTCCTCTGTAAACGGCACAAACCCGTACCTTAAATGCAATCATTACACTAGAAAACGTCAGGGTTTGTAAGTGTACTTTCTTAATAGAAAAACAATACTACAAATGACAGAAATATTAAAATCAAGGCACACTTACGTATAAACGTTTTTATAGCATCAGCTCTTACAATTCGAATATCCCCCTCCTGTAGAACATGATGCAAAGGGAGGAAATCCTACGGTACTTAATTTGATGTTCCTGTGCAGAAAGGAAAACAAGAACATTTAACATCATTGAAGAAAACCTTCTTGCTGTATTTTAATTTCAGCTTTTGGAGAAGAGCAGTACTACTTAATACCATTAAGAATTGCATCATACCTTGTTTACAGTTTTGTGCTCAATAAGTTCTTTTATAATTCAGGACAGGAAAATTTCAGAGTTTGAATTAATCATCCCATGAAAACATGAATATAGCCCTTCTCTGGTGCTTTACCTACCACAGACTTCTTGCTCAGAAGAAACCTGAACTCTAAAGCATCACTAAGTGTTTTTGAAAGGTTTGATGATGTCCTCTCCTACAGAAAGAAAGAGAAGCTGAAAACAGGACACACTTCTTTTTTCCCAGAAATTCTGAGTTTGTCTGAATCTGTAGTGGCAGAACAGATGACACAGTAGGAAGAATCCACTACTGAAACTGGGAACACTGGACCAACGGTAGAGGAATTGTGAGTATACACAACTCCTTCAGTAACCCCGCTCACAAAAAAAGAGACCCAGGCTGGCAGGATTTGGGGTCATTCAGACACCATATTGATTATCTTGAAAAAGAACATCCATGTATGATCGCACATTAGCAATATCCAACATGTTCGTATTTCATTATCTTTTGTCTATCTTTTAGCCCTTTTCAAGACAAACTCACTGTAATCTAGAACAAGAGTCTCCAAAATACATTCAGAAATCTCAAAATACCTATCAGGACTGGAAAAAAAAAATCAGCGATTTTCTCTTCATATCTAACCATTAAGTCCTGTTGTAAAGAACTAAGAATATTATGTTCACACAATATTATTCTTCTATTTAAGCAGCTGTTGTAGTTGCCATAGAGATGTTATTCAATCTCAAATCGAAAGGTGGTCTACAATGGCCATGTACCGTATTCGCTGTTAAGATGAAAATGTTTAAGAACCCCTGTGAATACTATAACATTCTTCAGAACAAATACATTTATGTTCAGTAGGCTCATGAATTACTTTTTTTTTTAAAAAAAAAAAAGATATTTCAGTGAATGCTAACCATCAACCTCCTACAGAGAGATGTAATGGCAGACAGATAATTGTACATGGTTTTGAACACTTTATGTGAAAGTATACCTTGGATCTGTCTTTGAAAGAACTGTTCTTATCAGAAACAGCAACATTTAACGCATAATTGTAAACATCTTTATAAAACATTTCAGTTAAGTCTTCCACTGTGCAACCCACCATTCTTGACTCCAGCTCCCCATCAAATGCTGTGCTCTAGAAGATGGTATAGGTGGGAGAGATGGAAAATTTTAAATGCCCTGTGATCTGTACTATCGAAGTGTCACACTTCATCTCTGTCAAACCCTGAAAGCACACTAGAAGTTATGAAATTACAGAATTGTTGTACAATTAGTATTTCTTAGGAGTTGAAGAATATCAAAACAACTGTAAAGTGGTGTGAGCAACAGGAAGACCATTTAACCTAGAAGAGCTTACAAGGAGATAACTGGTCTGTAAACCCAGAGGAACCTCACGGAAAGGAGAGGCTACTGCTTGCTCCATTTCCACTGAAAAGCTGCATAGACCAACTTATAAAAACAGGTAGAGGTGGGATCCTATCCTAAGTAAAGTAAGAATATGTAGAGTAGGAAGAAGACATACTGAGTGTGAATCAGAATTTCATTTTATCATTTCAGTTTATTCAGAACATTAAATTTGGCTCTACCAAAATAAATTTAGATGGGTTTGTTTTTTTAAAACGTCTGTCATTGAGAATAGATTTAGTGTGATGTGAGTTTGTCACTGAAAGGAATAGATCCGTGCACAATGTTGCATGCAAGCAAATCTCTTAGGAATGCCTGCAACCCAAAATCAGTTAGGGAAATCCCAAGAACTGGGACCTATTTCTGGCCAACGGGAACAATAATATTAAAGCTGGATGACACTTTGTATCAGATTATGAGGAGAGGTCACCACTGGGAGGCTTCAAGCAACCCTCACAGACGTGATTCACCCTGTAAGAGACACAGTGCAAGAAATCTAAGTAACTTTTTCCTCCAGAAAACAAGGCAACTGCTGAGTTCTCCACACTGCTCCATTTTATATATATAAAAGGCCTACTACTTGTTTTGAGGAAATCTTCCTTTACTAGACTCTTGTGCTTTTTATTACAATTAAGACTCAATATTTTTTTATTATAGTCCATTTCAAAAATAATCTGCCACAGGGCATTTGATATATGAATATAGGCTTTTTTTTCCTTTCTTTTTTTTTTTTTTTGTGGTCTACGCAAAATATGAAATTAGTGTCCTAATGCTCCAAATGTTGATTTGCCTTTTTGGTGATCCCATAAGGCCAATAATGCAAGGAACAACAACAAGAAGAATAAATACTTCCAAGGCACGTTACACAAGTCTCCATCTTTGGAAATAAACCCAGCTGTTTCCAATACTCCTCTTTAACTGGCTTCTACAGGTAGAGTTAGTTCAATATTTCCCTCCCATTAAGTACCATTTCTTCTTATAATGGGAGATGTTTCTAAGTGATTACCTCAACATGTCTTCTTTCCCAGGGTAATTGGCCCAGACTCTCTAAACTCATAGTCTCTTGATTTTAACTGAATATGGGCAGCCTTCTGTGTTTGCTTTGCACTCTACCCATTGCAAGACAGTAATAGCCTTGTCACCATGTAGATGTGAAGACAAAACTTGAGAGGTTTTTGCTTTTTTTTTTTTTCCTGAAGATTTGACTCATTTCTATGGTCTTCAAAATAAAAACTGATAACAGAGTTTTAATAAAAAACACAGCTAAAAACATAACCACTTACTTTCATGCATGGAAAAAATATGGTGAAGAAAGTCCCTCTGATGACTGAAGTATGATCTTCCATGCCTGAATCCATGTCCCTGTCCCTAATCAAACTGAGATTATCCTGGTATTTTCTCACAACATTGCTTCAAAAGACCTTGTAAGAGTTTTGCCCGCTATCATGCAGTTCCTTGTTTGTTGCCTGTTTGGGTTTGGGGTTTTTTTTCCTCCGCTAAAGAAGTTCTTTAGAGTTGTTTCTGGATCAATTCTTTTCTTAAGACTTTTGAAACTTCATCAATTTAAAATTCACAGCTGTATGCATATCTTGAGTTTCAGTTCCTCTAAGGGAATCTGACATTTTATAACCAGATATCTTATATGCCTGTACATATTCTAGCTTCTGGGGAAACAATCCCAGATGTAGTAGATCTCCATCTGTCTCCCCTGTAAAAACAGACAAAGCAACTACTTAGCCACCCTGCTACTTGCTAACCAATCTATTTTTGAAGTAGGGCAACGATTTATTTTGTTGTTCTTTTTTACCTTGCACCTATATTTGATCGAGTCCTTGTTACTTGAGATGCTTTTTGCAATTTGCTATTAACTCTTCACTGGTCTTTTTTATTTTTCTCCACAGATTTCCAGTTTTCTGGTGTTTTAAAAATGTGTTTAAGTGCCCCACTTGTCTTCTTAACTGCTCAAAGATACCCCTTTTTTTAAATTTGTGTCTGCCAGCTATAGCTAGAATGCTCAGTATCTGATTAATTTAGCTTAGGGAGGGTGCCTGCAAATTATCTGCCTTATTCAAAATTATTTGAAAAGTTGTTTATATGAATATGCTTTACTCTATGAACTATCTGCCAACCATTCAATCTTTCATAACTATGCTATTTGTATTGTGTGACAGGTCAGTTAATTCCCATGATAGCGTTTCTATTTCCTGATTGCATGTTGAGTAAAATCTTGTCAATTTAGATTGTAAGCTGTTTGGCACAAGGAATTCTCTTTATTATCTGCCTACATCGTGCTCAGAAAACCACATCTATGAGCTATGATTAGGGTTGTATATACACATTCAATATAAATAATAAATAACAAACAGAATAACCGGGTAGTCATATGAATGCTTCACAAATCCGTGGTGATCTATATATTCACAATTCTTTTCAAAATTACTTGTGAACAAATATTTCTTTTTTATACTAAGTAAAAACAATATTAGAAAGTTGCAAATCAGCAATAAATATTTTGTTTAAATGAAATATTTGCATCTGTACTTCATTATCTTCCCAGCTATGTTAAGTGTTTTTATCTTTTTGCAGGATGTTCTTCCTTTGAGAAACTGAAGCAGAAAAAAAGTATCTAAAGAAAAACATATGACATCTTTCCAAGCACTTGAAAAGCAGCTAAAACCTTCCTTTCAGTCACAATCTGTTCTAAGAATGAGAGCTCACTGGTACATATTAAGACTATTCAATGTTATCCTATCCCTTGAGAATATCAGCTTCACAGATAACATGGAGGCCTATTCCTCTGCATAACTGATTTATTGTGAATGCTAGAAACACTAGAGATTTTGTAATTTAGAGGATAAATAATTCCAACAGCAGACAGTGAAAATCTTTGCAAAAAAGTGTTAGATTTTTTAAATTCTAATTCAGTTCAAGGAATAAGATAATTCCTACACAGGGAAGAACAATCGGATAAAGAAAGTACATTAGTAATATAAGCCTTAAGATGTTGAAAACTGGCAGAGGGAACATCTGAAAACCTCCTGGTAAAATACCCAGGTAAGCTAGCCAGATGGCATTCTATTTGTTTTGACTACTTCATTTAACACAGAAACAAACTGTTCTTCAGCTGAAAAACAAAACCAATTAGAGTATTTCTCTCCCTCAGTGTTCCTAATCCAGCATCCATTAAAAATCACCAGGGATTTCTAGATAAGAACTGTGCAGTTTCTCTTCTAAAGTACAGGTGAAAGATCAGAGTCACCTCCTGAGTTCCCATCTGTTTTTAAAAATACTACTACCTGCACAGCATAGGAGATGAGGAACTTTGAGAAGAGTACTATAAGGAATTTGAGCTAAAGCATTTGTTCTTTGGTGTCACTGAGTCAAAAACAAGGATGATGTATCATGTATGCTTATATATTGGAAATTTTTCTATTAATATAAAAATAGTGCAACAAAATATGATTCCAAGAAAATCTGAGTTTAAAAGATTGTTCTTTGGGGAAGGGATGGTCTCTTCTGTAAGAGCTCTGCCACTTCAAGGACAGACAACAAACCAAGCATATGCAGTATAACTTTGCCACTTCTCCCCAGTGGAAAACTATGAAATATAAAATCCAATGTACATGCTAGTGGTTTGGATCACATGAGAAACTAGTCATCTTCTATCTTGGGCTGTGAATTGAAAAAGGTACAAGAATAAGAGTAATCTTTTACCTTCCAAGCTTACCTTGGAAAAAGTTAGTGTGGGGTAAAAAAGAAGAGTGGTGGTGAAAGACAGACTCTATACAACTGCCTCAGGACCTTCTCTGAACAATGAGAATAAAAGAAAGCCTTATGAAAATGCATTGTGATCCTTGATTGCAAGTACTTGAATTAACATTATTCAGTATGAAACCTCAATGCATCATCCAGAATTATAAATAATAGTCCTTCTAATTAATCCCCAGGGAGAATTACTCCAGTGACAACAAGGATAGGATTTGCTCTAACTGCAGCTCTGTCTGGATCTTAAACAAGACCACCAGTGCAAATTTGGCAACACAGGTGATACTACTTCGCTACTTAACTGAACTACTATAGCATGCCATAAAATTCTATGTATGGGTATAGACACATCTATTAGGTGCTTTATGCTGATATTGCAGCATATTTCAGTACAGGAAGGCTATGCAAGTATATTACTATACCAGGATATAGATATACACATCAGCTCCGCTGATACAAAAATCCACACTAAAAGTTTGTACTGGCATTAATCTGTGTTAGTTGACATTGTGTGCCATACTATTATTTCTGAAAATCTGTAAGTATTTGACTACTGGTTTGTTGGTTTGGTTTTTTGCCCACCAGCAAACAGACTGCATAGAAAGACTTCTCTCTCATACGGAAACTTTTCCTTTTCCATACTAAAACTTTTTTTTTTCCTGTCAAAAGATAACTGTTTCAGAAAAATACAGGACAAAACCCAGACCTAGCTTCAATAGTTACATTCACACAAAATCTGAACAGAGACCGGGTCAAAGAATATTTAAAGGGCAAGCTGCAGCTGTGCTTGTTTAATTTCAGCAGAAATGTGAGAAATTGCATCAATAGGGTGGATGTCTCTTAGACACACTGGATGAGTCATACGAATCAGTCTACAGGGACAGTAATTGGACACCTGCAAGAACATGCTTGTGCCATAACAGCACAGAAAGGGAAACAAAAAGTGACCAAGAACAAGATTTAGATTATTCTCGTTTCCTACTTTCATAGGGTTTTTATGCCTGCATACATATATTCATTTGAGTTTCAGAAAGTTAATTCTGCTTAACCGGTAGGAGGGATGGATATATTATGTGGACATACCATTTTTAAAATACACAGGGATTTCATGCACAGTGTTATACTATTGATTATACTATTGATTAAAGAGTAATATTGCAATTACTGAATTTTAGTTGGCAGATAATGCAGTAAAATAACTTTGGGAAACTCAAGATGGGTTCCTCATTTTAAAGATTAATTTTAATACTTGTATTTTAATTAATTTTAATACCTTGTAATTACATTGTATATTTTAAAAAACTTGACACAACGTATAATTAAATAGCTGCTTATTAAACATGTAACCCCACAGCCTTACAAAATTATACCCCTACAATTACTGTATTTGCCACTAAGTCCAACAACAATTTTTCAGTTATTAATCTTTCCTTAGATTGTTTGTGTGGATCCTGTACAATTAGATTTTAGGAGGACATTAGTTCTGATAGAATAGAAATTGTATCAAAACTTCAATTCTACATCTGATTTTCTCAGGGTTTATAACTCAGCTGAAAAAATAGTTGGTTTTCTCCCAGCACAGTTTCATTCGTTTACTCGCTCATTCTGTAGAAAAAAGACAGCAAGAGATACAGCTTAATTATATACTAAACAGATCAAAAGCTGCCTCCTTATGGTTACACAGTTCCAAAAAAGAACAGTCACCAAAATAGCATCACCAAACCAAATTACATCTGATGTAACTACAGAGGAGCAAATCAAACCTCATGTGCAAGGTAAAATCTGCACTACTGTGAGATCTGCCTTCTCTCTAAGAGGAGGCATAGCATGTACAAAAAAAGGGTAGCTTCAGTACTGTCAAAAGAAAAAGCAGAATGGGAAACTCTCAGATCTCAGAAGTGAATTCCTTAGGCTACAGTTGAAAAAAAAAAGCCATACCTAGTCTTGTACTGGTGGATTTCTTACCACACCATGCTCCTCAGATAGCAACATTATTACTGGAGCAGAGGGAAGGTGGTCTCTGTGAAGCCCTTCCCACCACTATGCCAGATACAGGGCTGAGCGACCCTTGTAGTCAAGGTTCTCGGCAGGGCACGCAGGCTTGAGGCACTGGTTTATAACATGCGCCAGGTACTGTGCTTCCCAGAACTAGCAGAAAAAATATCATGATGTTTCTATTTCACGAAGCCTCTGCTGGCTATAGAACAAGTCTCTCTCCTGGGTGTTGTGAGTGCCAGCAACAGGCTGTAAGGAAATATAGCAGCAGTCCCAGGGATAACGATAAGGCACAGGAATCTCTGGGGGCTTTTCAAGGTCTATTATAGGTTTTGGAGAATGTGAAGATTTTGGTACCAGATCTACTGCCTGCACCAGAAAGGGGAAATAAATTCCCCCTGAGCTCCTACCATGTCCATTTGATAGAAGCTCCAGGTGGAACACTAATGAATATTCTGCTTTCCACATGGATAAGAGAATGCTTCAGTGCGCAGATACACATTTATCTACAAAACAACGAATGCAGTTTATATATGAGGGAGGTTTTATCAAAGTTGGTCCACCCTGTAATTATGCTGAGAAATGAATTGAACGGAATTTGAATGACTTAAGGTAAATGAGCTATTAACCTACAGGATATTTTACCAAATGATTCATGTGCACTCGCTCTTTCCCCCTTCCCTCTTACTTCACTGTAAAGGTGAAATGAATTACTAAGTTGGTCAAGACATCAGCAATCGTGGCTGCAGCAGTGTTCAACAGAAATGAGAAACAACCTTCCTTACACTAAACAATCCAGATATATTAAAACCGTAGGTTATGTGTTTTTTTTTCATTTGCACAACATGAGCAAATAAGAAAGAATCAAGCAAGATACTGGGTAGTTTCATTTTCATATAACAAGAAATTCCTATTGGAAACAACCATAGCAATGAATGAATGAATGAATTCTGTGATCAGACTGAGAGGAAGACAAAGTGATGCTCTGCTCAGATCTACACCTACACAAAGTCCCTCTCTCTCACAATTTTTAGCTCATTAGGGACAACTTTTCATATTTCTTTTCCCAGTAGCCATATGAAATCAGCTGTTTTGAAAATATGTGACAGTCTGGCAACTGCATGCCACAGACAGGCTGTTGTGTCTCAGCAAAGGAAACGATATATGACATGACAGTCTCTACTGCCAGCCGTTGTCCCACAAAACTGTACACCCTCCACTGATTCCCTTTGGAGCTTAAAATCTTCACAACAGCAAATGCAGTGGGGACACGGGCTCCCCCTAAGAGCCTACATTCCTTCTTTCTTTGCAGTACAATGAGGACTACTAAATGGGCAAGAAAAAAATTATTTTCTCAAAGCTTGGTTGCTGCCCCTCAGCAGCCCTTGTTGCGCAGGCCAGCATCGGCCCTTCTGGCCAAAGGTGAGAGTCGTACCTTGCTCTCAGCTGATTAAAGCACGCAGAGTTTCTGTGTGAACCTTGCACTAGGTGGTCCCTTCTGACTGAATAATACAGGTCTTTAAGAAAAAATCCCCACCCCCACCTACAGAATTTTGCGATGACAAAAAATATTTCAATCATTTTTTTTCCTGCCCTGTGTACTTCTACAAGTAGAACTGGTATCAACTGGGGGATGTTCTCCCCCCCCCCTTGAAATCAGGCTGTTTTTTGGGGGTGGGTTCATAATCCCACTCTCTTGGGATTATGAACATGTGTTTCCTGGTTTCTACCCCAAATACACCAATCACATCTCAAAGTTAACTATGCACTATTTTGCTGTTTCGAGTTGTAAACTACAAGCCTGTTTAAGACCAGTCATTAAGATTAGCACCTAGAAATAACATAAAGCATGATGAGAGGACTTGCTTACGACTCTGTACGGAGAAGAGGGCAAGGAATCTGCAGAACAGACTGGAAAGATGCAGCCAGCCCTGGCTGTCCAGCTCTGAGCTTCTCCGGCACAGGCTGGGCGCACGAAGCGTGTGTGCAACCTAAATCGAGCACGTTGTATGCAATTTTGTCTACAATAGGGGAGTTTATAGGACAGGAGATTGTTTCCTGTTCCTGTATGGGTTTGTGTCGGTCACCCTGGGGGTTCCCGCATGCTCTTCTCGGGGCTGCATCGGGTAGGATCTGAGGAGGACGCAGTGCTGGGCGCCAGCCCCAGGCTGTTTCTGGGACATGGCCCTCCCTCCCAGCACGCTGCTTCCCCCAGCTGCCAGCCCTCCCCTCCTCCTGCCACCAGTTCAGCTGGCTGGAGGGCACAGAGGAGGGACCGGTCAAGCACTTAGCTATAACGGAAGGCAGAGAGCCAGCGGAGGAGATGTGGCAGTGCTGTCCTCAGCCTTGCACTCAAGCCTTTTTGCATGCAACGTTCTTCCTGTGCTGCGTGCCAGGCTGCTGCATCTCTGCGTCTGGATAACACATGGCCTGACAGCGGGTTAATAAATCCAGAGGGACTGATGCTGTGTTCACACTTCCTCCTGCTTTTGTCACCTGCTGTAGCAGGTCAGGGACACAGCAGCACTGTAATGTCTACTTGTGATTGAACTAAGCAGTTCAAGGGACTAAGATGGTTTTTAATAAGTAAAATATTTTATTTCATTGCTTTTTTTTGGTCCTTGGCATGAAACAAATTAAACTCTAGCTGTTCCTGAAGTAGTTTCAAACGAAGCTGCTCAATCACCTGGAGCCACAAGGGAAAGAATTTTTCACACCCAGTCTCTCCATCTTATTCATTTAAGTACCTTTCCCTTTAAATACCTTTTTAAAAGTATTTGAACTTAAAGTCCTTGAATTATCCCCTTGCAAAGATTTTCATCTTTTCTTCAACCATTTAAACCTTTAATTCGAGTTGTCAGTTGTATAAATTGTATCAAAGATCTTTAGTGGAATTATTGACCTCATTTTTAGTTACATGATAAATATTCAGTAAAAATTAAAAGTATTAACTTAAATGTAATTAAAATTATAGGAACCACCAGAAGATAGAGGAGGGAACCTACTTGGAATAATCTCATTCATCTGGACTTTCAAAAAAACTTTAACAAGTCCTGCACAAGAGGCTATTAAAGAAACTAACCAGTTGTGAGGTAGGGGAGATCAGGGATTTGAAGCATGGTGCTAGAATACAAAGCATACTAAGATATGGTCAATATTCTGTACAGCAACACTTTAACAGTGAAACAGTCCAAAACCCATATTCTAACATTGTGTAGTACTGCTGGCTATCATTCAGCTTACTTGGAACAAAAGTGATAGGAAACTAAAGAACTTGAATTAGTTAAAAGGACAACACAATGACAGCTGAAGGTCATTGCTGACAAGAATATGATAATGGGCATGTTGTGAATCTTGTGGATTATTCACACAATTTTGGTGTACCAATTGTGGAAGAAGAACTAGAGCATCACTGTGGGCAGCTCAATCTCCCTGATCACCCTTCAGTGGCTGTCAAGAAGCAAACATACAGACTGTTCCAAAGCATAAGGAAAAGCAAAAAAAATAAAAAAAAAAAAAAAAAGGAAAATACATTGTCATTTTGAAAATTAGTGGTATGGTCCCATCAACTGGGACACTGTACTTGATGGCCCCAGAGTATGGCGTAGAATCACAGAGGACAGGTGAGAGAGAAAGGAAAGGGAATAAAAATGATTATAGGCTGTGAAGGCTTTCCTTCTGAAGTGAAACCCTGAAGAAGTGTTTACAGAAAAGATGAATAGAAAAGCACTTAGCCCTGGACATTGGCAATAACGAATATTATATGGAAGAGAAAATGAGCACTTCTTATCCTATCTCGTAACAGGAGAGACATTCAATGAAAATGAAAACAACTCATTTAAAACAGATTACAGCTTTTTGCTTTTAATGTTGTGGACAATTCCATAATAATAGTCTGCAAGATTTGTGGCATCTTCTTCTGAAACACTGACTGATAAGGAGCTAAATATTTCACTTGTAATGTAGAACAATCAGGTGGAGCAGAAAGCTTATTAAGAAAACAAGAGAGACCTTCTGGATATATGAGGTGTGTCCCCCATCCCCCCCCCCCCCCCTTTAATTTCTTTTTATAAAAAGAGCTTATAGTGGTCTTCACAGAAAAAGGAGAGACTGGAGTTATTAGGAACAAGGAAGAAGATGAAGTTAAAGCCAATGCTAGGGTTAAAGTGCAAATTAAACCTGTCATTCAAAATGAGGTTTTCACAGACTGATGACAGCTGCCATGCAACTAACCTTGAAACTCACTCTCCCTCCACTGGAGTATGATACACAGATCTTAAAAAAATTGGTCTTCACACTATATTTTCTTTGTAAACTACAGTGAAACTGCAATTACGGAAATAAAGCCTTCCTATAAATACTGTGAAACAAAGAAAGTTTTTGATTATATATGCACCCAAAATGAGGCAGACCTCAAGTCTTGGGTAGAAGCCCTGTGCACTAAATCCAGTCATTGCTCTTTACCCACATTGGTAATCACAGTCACACAGACCACAGGATGTGCCACCCATCTTCCGTGGTATGCTGAGGCAGAGCCTCATGCATACTGTTCTAGTTAAGCTTCAACTTCAGTTACTCCTGGAAAGGAAAGTATAATTGCATGTATATAAAACATCAGAATGTGACACCAAAATATACACTAACAATGCTGGTACCTGTAATCCCACCTTTTGAAGTGCCTGTCATTAGGTACTATAAAAAAAAAAATACAAATTTTTCCACTTTGGTGGCATTATGTTACACCATATACCACCACAGAACCTCAGTTAATGTACCATGTACCACTTTTTTTTCCAGCCAGATTTCATAACATCAAGGCTATGAATATTTTGTACTGTTAACAGGGTGTAGATGAAAAATAACATTTGGGAGCTATTCAGGTAGTACATTGGTGAAGCTCATTACATAGAGCATAAATAGCTGAAATTTATTCCAATGAACTATATCAATTCACACATACAACTAATCTTAAGCTCTCATGTAAAAAGAGAATGAAAATAGATAACTGTATGCAAGTGGAACTGTGTGTTTATACATATGTGGAAAACCGAAATACAGTTCTCCAATACATCTGCGCCTCTGTAAATAGAGAGCTAAAAATGAAATGGGAGGAAAGAATTACTTTGCAAAATGAAACAAGCAAACTGACTCCACATGCATAGGGATGAATTTAGCCTGAGGTTCCACCAGGAGCATGGAGGCTGCATCCTTCCCTGCCATGGGCGTAGCAGCAAACCCATCCTCAGAGTTTCTCCTCACAGCCATAATCACATACTCAGTGCGAGTGGAGGAAATGCTGGGCTGTGAAGCACTTGTGGATGACGTCTCAAAGAATTCCCATTTCAAACAGGCACAGTGATCAGAACAGGCTGATGCACCATCTCTCTTCTACAAAGAGGTATAACAAGGGTTTTTCTTCTGTGCAGAAAAGAGAGGACAGGAAGGAACAGAGCTGCAAAGGGACTTTTTTTTCCCCCCAAATGCGTATTTTCAGTTTCTCATTTCAATCACTGATCAAGTCAGTCACTCGGCTTCAATTTTTTTCTTAAGCACTTTTGTGTTCCACCTCTGGTGACTGATAACAAAGTGTACAGCACAAGAAGAAGGGGGCCCTCCGAATCTAATCAAAGAACAAGAGCCTACAGACCAGACATCCAACCTCAAGGCCTGAACAAAAGCAGCATATTCATTAAAAGTGTGCGTCCCATTCCAGGTAGTCATCACTTAAGTATTCCTTCCTTATGGGAAGCCACAAAGGCTGTCTGCACCCCTAGCATAATATGATCCAATATATCAACTTTTCAGTTGGCTATTTCAACCCCCAAACTAACACAACTTTCTGTCCACCATAAACATCCCCTGACTCTGAAGACTCCTAATGCAGGCTAACAGAGGAGACCCAGAGAAGGCCACATGAAACCTGTCAATTACTTAAGCCCGCTTCTCAAGGTGTATATATCCATACCAGATGTGGGGCATGAGATGCCATTTTTAAAAGGGAACAGAAAGAGGGGACCATCTCTTCCTTTTTGAGGGACACATGGGAGATGGGAAGGGGAGGACAGTTTGAGAGAGATCTGTTGTCATGCATTCCCTTGAAAAACTGTGTCTAAGGCTCCCAGCAGTAAGGGGTGGTGTCACAACCCAGACTGGACAGACCAGGGAGTCATGTTTAATTCAAAATTCCCTCAGGCTAAATTAAGGTGAAACACCACCAAACAATCAGTTAAAGATTTTATTCATGACAGAAGCAAACTGAACTGGGGAGGCATGGTAGTAGGTGGCAGGCTTTCTCACAACAGGAATTGGCATAAGACTACTTCTGTATAACCGTGTAACCATATACATCGATTCAGGGAATAAGGAGATCCCTCCTGTTGAGTCACGAGGTTCAGAGCAGACCCCCTTGCTTTCCAGACTCCTCCTCAGAGAAGGGCCCAGGGGCGGCTGGATCTACTCTTAGTCTCAGACTTGGTCAACGGTTTATATCTTGAAATGGATGAGGTATAGGGATTGTGGAAAAGGAAAGAGAGAAGACAGAGAGAGAAAAAGGAAGAGAGAAAGATTTCACTGGTCCTGGGTCCAGCATTGGTTGTCAGCCGAGGTGTCCAGTCCCGGTGGGCTTGTGCACCCGGGGCTTCAGTGTGTGTCCTTTTATCTTCCTTGCCCCTCCTTTGGGCAGGCACCCGAACTCATCAGGTTAATGAGCAGTTTGTGAGCCTTTGGGCTTGGGGGTCATTTGTGGAGCAACTTCTCCTTCCCTGCAGACGTGGCCATTGTTTGATCTTTGTATCAGAACAGCTTATCAGAACAGGGAGCTGCGCACCCTCCAGCACGCCCTCCCCCTCCTGTTGCTGATGTCTGAGCTGATGGGGTTTTCACCTGGGTTCCTTGCTGTGCAGGGTTTGTCTTTAAGTAGAACTTGCCCCACCAGGATGTTTGAGACATTAACTCTTTCAGTCTCTCACAGGTGGGGACAAGAGAGGGAGGACAGCATTCTCACTAAGACTGAAACAGCAAAATAAAGGGCTGCTGTCAGCCACCTAACTGAGACCACTCATGAATTCCTGGAACCTTTCTCCCTCCAGCACCACTGACCTCCATTATTTTTCCAGAGGAATTTTCAAGTTGACTGTTTGGGCACTTCTCATTGTGTCTCTAGCTTAGCAAATGAAAAATTGGGACATTTCACAATTTCACGTAAGACGTTCACCTATGTTTGAGGATGAGGAAGAAGACAAAGGAGGAAAGGAAGAAAGCACTTGCAAAAGCTAACCTTGGTGTAAGGAAGCTATTTCCTCTGGGTTCTCTTTATGCCCAGGAGTGGCTCTTCCAGTTCATTGTATGCTGCAGAGGTTTTCTTTGTTTATGACCCATAAAGCAGCCACGGTAGGTTAGATTCACAGGGTTCATACCAGCCATTGTGAAAAGCCTCCATGTGCACGAACAGCTGACCAGAGCTACCGTTTACCTTGGGTGAAAAATTACTAGAGCAATGATCACCAAAATGGACATCAACATAACACACCCAGCTCTGAACTTGTGTGATGAGGGTGACAGGCAGGGGACAGTAAGATGCCTCTCTCTCCTAATAGCCTTGCCCAGGTATAGGTGATGGATAAACTGACTGAGCAGTGCACAGCTCTCTCCATGAGCCTCTGCATGAGCCTTTACAGCCAAAAGACTCTGGTTGATTACGTAGTCTGCCAGTAAGAAGATAACCAACTCTTAGTATTCCCTATAGGCATACAGAGGCTTATGGGATGCAACTCTATGCTACATGTTGACCCCTCTTTACTTTTTCTGCTGTTACTAGTACCACTGTGGCTCCTCTGAAGGCACATTGGCATACATGAGACCCTTCAACCACCTCTTTATCCAAATTCAGAAACCTGTAAAACTCCACCAATGTCTCTTCCTAGCAAAGGTGGCGCAAAATAAAGGCAATCAGAAAAAACTGTTTACAAACGTAAGACTCATCAACCTCATCAAACTTGCAATTGTTCTGTAACTCGCTATTCTGAGGTAAGGAGGAGAAGGCAAGAAGCATGCTGCATGCTTGTTCTTTATTGTAGGTGTGCGCACACACTGTTACTTCAGCCAAATTATCCTTTAAAGATCATTTTTTGATGCATTATGCAAGTGATATATAGTACATTTTTGATTTGTATTTTCGGCATTATACTTTTCTAAATGGCTAATGTTGCATGTGATAAAGAACAAAGTTCTGAAGTGCTAGGGAAAAAAAAAGGAAAACTGTAACTAGAGCAGGAGAAAATGAGGAAAAGCCACATGAGAGTAAGAATACTGAGCAACACAAATACAGGCAATACAGCAGCAGTATCTGTAACAGACCAGATGAAGGATCTTACTCCTCTCCCTTTTAAATCAACGGACATCTCTCCAACTAGCTTAAATATTACTCCAGGGCATAAAAGGATGCTGAAAAATTCCAGTCTTTATGGGATGGAGTGGGATTATCTATAGGGACTTGAAAATACAAGGAATCTTCTTCAAGTTAAACCAAATTTTAGGTAAGGTAGTAACAATGGAATTTTTACACAGCTTTTTATTATACAAAAAGCCCAGAAACTGAAATTTCTCATGAGATTTCACAGCTGTGACTGAGGCATAAAGTACCTCCAAAAGCGATAGGTAAGCAACTGAAAAAAAGCCAAGGCCCCAGCAATTTTAAAGGGAGAATGCACATTGCATTTAAGTAATTAAGGAGCAATACCAGTCAACAAGCTAAAACCAATTAGCATTGCACCTACACGCCGGTGTCAGTGGCTCCTCGCTATAAGAACAGCTTTGACCTCACCTCCTTACCTGCCATCAGCACCCTGACACTGAAGATAAATTCTCTTGTTTCTCAGAGCTTTGCATCCTCTTCCATGCCATTGTTCTCCCTCCCCCCCGCCCCACTTTTTAAGAAATGTTGCAGCTTATTTTCTCCTTCATGAAAAATTTTGGTCCCTGCCTTATTTTACAACATAATGGAAAAAGATAACTCTAAATGGACATAGCTTAAACAGTCAAAATATGAGTTAATTTTCTTAGTGGACTTGCCTGTTTTATGGGTTAACAAACCATTTTCTCAACAACACTAAGGTTTTAAGTTGCACCCCCCCCCTTTTTTTTTGAAGTTAGAAGAAAGTGCTTTATGATAGTCATGAGTAGACAAGAAAAGAAAATCCCTGACTAGTCTCAGCCAAATTATAGACTTGCTCGAGGAAAACATATAAAAAGCAGAACATCTCTGAAGTGACCTCAAGTTTTTCTAGCATATAAAGCAGTATTTTGCTCATGCCACTTTTAACCTACTAATACATGTTTTATGTAGAGTTTTAATTGAAATGCCCCTTTATTCTGCATTTTGACTTCACCATTTCTTAAAAAAATATTTTGACAAATAAAAAAGCTTTAAAAAAACCCCAACTTTCTAATTGAAAATAAATTGAAAGACAAGTTTCCCTGCTCTCTGAATGTTATTAGAGTAACTGGAGTAAATTCTCTCTGCTAACATAATAGACTCTTGCTTTTTTAGCTTCTCCAAGAAAATTAGCCTTATACTTTCTGCAACAGTGAAAGACTATTCAAAGTAGTTTAAGAATGGTGAATGAAGATGAGCTAGTAGTGTCGTCTTTTATATTTTATATTCATAAACCTGTACAAATTTAATGTCAGGGAGGCACTTCAATTGCTACTGGAGCTTGAAGTGTCCACCCTAGCTCATGTATTTTTCTGGTGGCTGACATGCTATTTTAGAGCATACCCTGCATTCAAAAGTTAAGAAGAGTTATGTTACTGGAGCTGTAAGTAAATTAGAGAAGACCATGCTCCTAGGTTAAAATAATATACCATCTAAATCTGACTAGTACTACTAGTAATTTTCAGACTAGAATTTGATTTTCCATATGTACATGATCTGTTTATAAAAGTCATTTAACATGAACAACGCAAATAGAAAAACATTTTTGTAGTCAGGTTCCCATTCCCATGGAGAACTGTGGAGGTAAACTATCTACAATGTAAAGACCGCAATATTGCTTAAATAGCAACTAAAACTGCTTTAGAAAGCATGATCTGTTAATGACAATTTTAAAGTGTTTTTAACAGAGAGGATAGTTTTGTCCCAAAATTTATCTAACTGCTTTCATACTATGAGGTCATATTTTGATGATTTATATAACAAGATGGCCTAAACAGTGGTAAGTCATCTTCTTCCCCAAAAAACATTCTTCAGACTTGAGTGCATGAATAATCAACCTTCACATACCTCGCTCCAAATAAAATCATAGTTACAGAGTAGAATTACAGTTCTTACAGATACCACAAACCCTTCAGTCAAGATTGATTCCTACATGGATGGTGAATTCACTGGGTGAGTGGGCAGCTCATCTGTGTAACACCCAAGGCCATCACTGTGAGGAAATTCAGAAACTCAGCCAAGGAGTCCTAGCAAAAGGGATGCAGTCTCTCTTACTCTATCTATGAACTTGGATGTTAGAACCACTTTTGAAAGGTAAATTTTAAGCATACAAGATCAGAACAGGTCCACCAGAAGTCCCTTCCCAAACATCTTTTTAGTTCATAGCAGCTCAGATCTAGCCAAGTCTGGAAGTTTCTTCCAACAGCTGTCCCCCTTGACAGGCGAAGGCAGTTAGTACGTACAGCCCTGCGTAAGAGGAACTTGTACCTGAACGCTGACCAGCACAAGGGACTGCGGGAGCCAGCCCAAGAAGCTGACGACAGTTCTATGTTCAAACACACCGCGAAGACCAAGGCCCCGGTGCCCAACGCTGCATCGCTATGAACACCCCCGCTCGTAACACACTTTGAAGTCCAATGGCATAGGTTGCTAGCTATAGGGCCAAAAAACCACACATTTCTCTGCCATCACGTTTTCATTCTTCAGCATCGAGCACTTGTGATTGAAACTTGCAGTTCAGTAAGACCAAAGCAGCTTAGGATTTGTTTTACATTAGAGGCAGCCAAGCCGTTACCTGAACACGGCTCAGAGGTCCCTACATTAGGTGACTTCTGAGAGCAGAGGTCTCTATTAAACCAAGTCATAACCAGACCCAATTGCAGAAAGCTAAGGCTAGGGTCTTCCAATCACGCTTTTAAGTAACAAGGATTAAAAACTGAGCAAAAATAGTGAAGAATGTCGTAGAACCTCCACTTCTGGAAGCCTTTCAGTCAAAACGGGTATTCAAAACACAACCTAGAGCTCCAATACTAATTATAGACTAGATGCACGAGTCACTTCATTACTGTGCATGGTCTACAATTAGCTGTTACTGCTGTGGAAAGCAAGCCCAGGATCAGTGTGGATCAGTCAGCTCTACAGCAATTTAGAGGATGGACTGAAAACAAACCAACCCCCAAAACTCTTCTGTCACCGTACAACTCCTGGAATACTATGTAGTATTTAAAATGAGGATATTTTCATAGTATTTTGACTTCTTTTCCCTTATAAAGAATATAGTTAAATAAATAAATAAAGGGCAGGAGGACTGATACGTCTATACAGCAGTCCCACACAAGGGGAGATTACAGGTGAATTTTAACTTCTGGAAAAGAAATAGCAAAGAATATACAGGTTTAGGTCTATAAAATCACACACAAGATGGCAAACAGGAAAAAAATACATACCATTACTCAGAAAACACATCAGAAAGTAGCAAATTAAAGTGATCAGGCAGAAGCTATGAAAGAAACATACTTTTACACATACTGTACAGTAAAATAGTGGAACTCCTGGCACAGGGTGCTGCAGAATCCTCCCAAACTGCGTTAAAAGAATTAGGCCATTTAATGGGTGAGACCTTATTCAGAGATGCACACAGTGCTGCTGGCTCAGGAAGTCCTTAAGCAACCGTCTGCTAAAAACTGGGAATGCAATCGGTATTACTGACCACCGTGCCTCTGGGCTGGAGACACTTTTGGTTTGCCATAGCACAGCCATTCTTCTGAGCACACGTCTGTTAACACACGCACATCGGAACCACTGCTCGTTGTCTTACTGCTTCTAGCTAACATTAACCTGCTCAGAGTAGCAATGGTAAAAATAAGAGCCATTTTTCATAGGTCATTCTATTCAATTTAATATCTATTATGATTTCTGGAAATTAAAAAATAACCCAACCCAAAACATCAAGAAATTGTAACTGCAGCTAAGACCCCAGCTAAAGTCCTAATCTCACCCTGTCCCTTTTTTCACCAAAGAGCACAATATTTTTATCAGGTAGTATGAAATAACACAAAGAATTGGAGATGTTTAAGCTGGCATTTCCTGATCTGCATGTCCGAGATCAAACGCTTTATTTTTTTAATAAATATTTTGTTTTCAGATTTATTGTTTTAATGTATTTCCATTTATTAAAGATGTAAACAACAGGCTTTTAAACTTGAACAGAGTATCTCAAAAGTTATGGGTTAATAAAATTTATGCTATTAAACCCATAACATAGTAAGGGAAGTATTACTCTAGATAAACAAAGTGAGTTTGTACAATTAAATCATTATGAAGTACAGATCATTTTCAATAATGTTTGTAAAGAGCTATCAAAAAAGCATAACAATTATCAGCAGAATTCTTTTTAGAAAGCATTCTTTCAAATTAAGTTTTTTCTGGAATTAATACATACTGCCCAAATGCACAAATCCTTTTGAAAATAAGTGCGTTGGACAGAAAACCACCACAGCTTAAACAACATATACCTCATGATGCCACTAAAGCATTTTTAGCTGTGTGGTATAATAAGATAGAAACCTTATTTTTTCTCTGCAATATGAATTTCATTTCCATGCAAATGTTTTTGAATGAAAATGTTTTATTACATGAAAGCTTGCAGAAATAAATTCTGTTAAATACAAAAAAAAAAAAATTTAGAAGTGTGACATTTTTCTTAGAAAAACGTTGTGACAAGGTTTAGGCAAAACCGATCTATTTCCTTAGGAATTGTTCTATATTCTGTTATAAAACAGCTCAAATATATTTTCTATGCTTTATACAATATGAAATAGGATTTACACAAGAAACGTGTAAGTTCTCGTATATCCAGCAATTGTGTTCATTTCACAAAAAAAAAAAATCTTACAGCATCAACAACTGCATAACATAAAACTATCACCTGTCTTTCCTACTGACCATGTCCACACTACTTCCTATTTCATGCCAAAAAGACTTCCAAAGTTTTCCTTAGTTACTAATGAGACTTAAGAGTCTTAACCAGATTACTTTGGTTCATTACTCATACAATAAATGTTGAGCTAATTGTTTCAAATGACTCCAGGGAGATCAATTTATAATATAAACTGCTGCAGCAACTGAATTTTTTTTTTAAACTTTGCTTCTAATAAACTTGAGCATTTCAAACCATGTAGTTCAAAGCATCTAAAAAGATTTGAAACACCTCTTATTTCAATTTCTTCTTTTTTTAATATATACTGGGAAAGATGTTCCTTAAAACACTTCCTTTGTAGGGTGAGAGTTGAAGTCCATGACTTTAAAATCAAATTCATAGTTGGAAAAAAAAAACCCACCAACTTTTTTTTCCTCCTGTCTCTAAGATCACAAGTGTAACTAGCTCAGGATGTTACAATATTAAAAAACATTGTGAAAAGTAACAGAACAAGTTGACACACTTTCAGATGTGACATTTAAAACAGCAATATTGCTTTTCCAATTTTTAACTCTTGAAGAAAAACATAAACTGAAATATTTCCTGAAAATTTTGGTCAAACTTGCTTTCATGTTTGCAAAGTTGAAATATACAGCTATAGAATGCCTGAAGCACTCATACTGCTGTTTGAAAATTTTTATAAAGCCTTCTCACATAACATTCATATTGAAATCTGAAATTTTACATTTATCACCCCAGCCTCAGTATCTGACTTTCAATTAACAAGCAAAGTTAAAAACCAATGCTTTTAAGACTATAAAGTTACAATAACAAATACTTGAAAGTGAAAAAAACACCAATTTCACTGTTATCTTAATGGTTTTATTCATAAAATAAACAGCTTCATCTTTCCAAATGAAGAATATAACAGAAAGGCTTAATGCAATAGTTACAAAAAAGTGGTACTGAAAATTTGAAAAAGTCTCATAAAATTTACAAATGCAAACTATCACTTTGTACAAAATATTTTTTTAAAGAAAGTTCAGTAATAGTTTTTAAAATACAGTTTTAATAGCTCAAATGCACATTTATTTCAAACTCCGGTTAGGTATTATTTTCGTCTGTGTGGGGAATTCTCCCTTCGTCTGTCCTCATTCTTTCTGGATTCTCTGTACTGGTCAGAATAACGGTTGTACTTCTCTCGGTGTTTCTCTGAACCATTTCTGTATCGGTCTTCTTGTTCCTCCTCTCTTGGACTTGAATTATTATGGGCTCTCTCTCTGGATTTTGATCTTTCTCTTCTTCTACTGCGATGTCCATTATCTTTGCTCCAGTGTCTGTAGTTTTCATCATCAGACAAAGAAGCTCTTCTCTCTGCTTTTTTTGGTTTTGAATTACTGTGTTTATTTTCCAAATCCTTACTTCTTTCATGGTTCCTATCCTTTCCACTATGGTAACCATCTCTGCCATTGGACTCATCTCTGTGATGATACTTTGATACGTCATCTCTCCTGTGTGATTCTCTCAAATTTTGGTAATTTCTTTCTGATTTGCTCTCAGTATCACTTCTTTCCTCTTGCTGCCTCCTCCCCATTTTCTTTTCAAGTGATTTCCTTTTCCTTTCTTGTTTTTTCCTGGAAACTTTATCAGATTCTCTGTTTTTCTTTTGCATTCTCTTTCTTTTTGCTTTAGGAACATCTGAAATTATAACAAATCAGGGGAATAAGGTTGCATTTTAATTTATTATGCTTAACTTGTTAAACTACATAGAAAGTTCTAGAGAGTTATTTTTTGTCACAAAACTTTTGTGGGTATGTATCTGGACAAAGGTTTCAAAATAATGAGCTTTGACTTTATTGCTCCCCCCCTACCCCCAACTGAGTATCTCATGCAATGGGGGAAAATTCACCCATTCTTTAATTAGAGCAGGTACTGAGTATTTTTAAATGTCTGTCTGCATTACAGGCTTTTTATTTTACATAAAGAGAAATTCTCCATAAAAGTGTGAACGACTACCAAGCCCAAGACTATTCTCCATTTTTCCTCTAAGCTTCAATATTTCTCAGTAACTCAGCTGTTACTAACACAAGACCCTCATGTTAACAAAAAGCAAGGTCACAGTGCATCACCCCAAAACCTTAAAAGCATACAAATAAGAAATTAGGGAATAGCCTTCTGCATTTCATTCCCTTTACAATACCTATACAGGTGTTGAGAACATGATGCAGCTCAAACAAGAAACTTCTTCCTCAACTTACAAACAACTCAACAAACCTGCACTTGAATGCAAAACATTACTAAGCAGTCACATTAGTGTAAAAAGAGTAACTCGCTCAATGGGAGTCTGACATAAGATCTGCAAACCTGTTGATCCAAGAATTTTTTGGTTACATAAGACATGCTTTCATTTTTTTAAAAGATTTGAAATTCTATGTACTGACAGAACTCCAACAACCTTGCTTCCCTGCTTCCCCCCCCCCCCCCCGCCAAGTAAATTGCTTAAGAGGGAACAACTCAAATTTGTACAGATGGGCCTCCCACTCACAAGTATCCATCAAGAGGGCTTTTGTCCCTTAGCTATCTGCAAGTGATGCCTGACTTTTGAGATCCTCTACCCATCATCATCCTCTTGTTGACTTGATACAAAAGGACCAGGCATAGGCTGTAAAGTCATACATCAAAGCACTCTCATAAATAATTTTTTTAGAAATATCACCCTTCCCAGAGCATCCAGGCTCTTAAAAATAGTTTACTTTTCCAATTACTTCCTGGAAAAGCTTATCAGTCAATGGAGATTAAAAACAGCAGATGGGGAAAAATCTCCAACACTACCCTATGAGGGGACAGAGGCATGCTGAAACGGCTTGAGATAGTGGTACCAAGCAACGTAACAATGGCCCTCTGGCTTATTTTCAGGAGAAATAGTGACAGCTTTGTCAACAATTTAAGATTAAAACTAGCTTCTGTATTTCCAAATACACAGTAGGGCTCATCTCAGTGGAAGAGGCCTTACTCTTCCTGTTTGCTCTTTATAAAGAACCTCTAGGTTTCACTTGACAGTATTTATCAATAACAGCCATTTAGAATAATTGCTAATTCACCTTATTGTATGAACTATAGTATCATATCAGCTAACTGTTTCTAAACACCTTTTGAAAATACCACAGCCATAAACTGATTTAATAGTACATCGAGTATCTGAATTCTACAGCAGCTGGCTAGTCTCATGTCTGAACTAAGGCTTCCTCGCATTCTGATAAAACATGACGATGGATCAATTCAAACAGATTTTAATAAAGTTTTTTAAACACTGTTTCCCCTACTATTTTACATCCACCAGAATGCAGAAAAATACCTGAGAAAGGAAATACAAAGGAACAAGCTGCTTTAATAACCAACAAATTTTGTCCTCCGCTGGACTGGTTTTGGTTGGAAGGACCTCTCCAGAGCAGTCCTGAGCTGAGCTAGCTGGTGAAGTTCCACACATTAACTGTTAGTAAGACAGTGATCTCTCATTTAGCTGTATGCTCAACTTCTCCATTTCTAATCAGCAGTTCTTCTATTTTCCCTTATGCACTGCACTGTTAAAACACTGAAATACTGTAGCACATTCCTCTGAAAAATGCCTTTCAACTCTACCAAGTTATTTTAAAGATTTAAAAAGCTGCAAACACAAGAAGACTTGGAGTTATAACCAGTAATGGGCCTCAACCAAGTTTACCATTAAAGAATATAGTTATCTCCAATTAGTGTTCTGACCACTGTATTTAAGTACACAAGAACTAGGGGGGGAAAAAAAAAAAAAGTAAGTGAAACCAGGCTGCAAAGATATCAAAATGCAAGTTCTAATCAATGTGTTCCTGAATGGAGAAAGGACAAGTAGTAAAAGGGAAGGTCCTAAACTAACAAAAATAAAGTGTTCATACTAGCAGACTGCAGACTCAGTTGGTTTGTCACTAAGGACTTACCTCTCTGGTTCCTATCAAAGAGCTCAGCAGAGCTGCAGCTGCCTATGCAGGAGCCATCTGGCTCTTTGCTGAACCAACGCCTTCTCTGACCCTGTTTACCTGTGCCCTCCTCTAGTGCTTTGTCGTCATTAATGTGATTAACGTGATGACACACAAATCAGACTTTGTACAGTAAGATTGCAATGGAGAACAAAAGTGCATTTCCAAAGCATGAGCAGTTCACACTGCTTTTATTTTATTAATCAACATTTTCATTTCAAAGGCACGTAATAAATCAAATTAACTTTGAATCAGCAAGCTTCTGTACTATAGAAATGCATGCTGTGTGATCATCTGCTCATGTTATATACAAGGGGGAGACTGCACACACTAACACATACTAGCGTTTATGACACCTCATGTCAAATAGAAGGTTCTACATCAGCAGGATGGTATAAATGCTAAACACTAATTAATGCATAAAACTACAAAATACTAAGTTGTCAGCAAAAGCTAATTCTTCCTTGAAGATTTCTCTGCAGACAAGAACCTTCACTGTATCACCACACAAACTCTTCCTTAGGAAGAAGAATTAGAAATGGAGACTCTGAAGGAGAATAAAGTTTAAACACATTGCTAGAACTGAACAATGTCATTTCTGACCCATGAAGAAGAACATATTTACAGGGAAGGACACAAGTAATATCAAGCTTAATCAATCAAGCCAAGCAAAAAGAGCTGTAGACATTAGTCTCTACACTTCACCAGTAAGCATCCCACAGAAATACTAATAGGGAATGACTCTAATCCCTCCATCCTTCACTAAACTGAAGTGATAGCACTGTGCAACAGGTATCAACTGTGCATAAAAACTCATCTACAAAACAATGTTCCTCAGAAATTTAAGTTTTTAAAAATGGAATTCAGTTTTTCTAAATTCTAAAATAAATTTCCATGAGCAGTATTTTAAAACTTTTAAGTTTTAAAAAAATGATTAGTTTTTAAAGCAGAGAAAGTAACACTGTCTTCAGCTAGTTCTTCCTCAAAACAAGTATACATAAAAATAAATAGGTGTATAGAAGTAAATAGAAGTAAATATTTATAGCTAGTGTTTAAGTACCGGAGTCACTGCTGTTGTCACTGCTAGATGAGGAGTCACTGCTGCTGGATGACTCTGAGCTGCTACTGCTGCTGTCAGAATCAGAATCCGAGGAAGAGTCTGTCTCTGAAGATGAAGAGGAATCTGATGACTCAACATCTTGTTTCTGTGTCATTATCATCTTTGGTGCATTTTTAAGATGCTCTCGTAATTCATCCCTAATCAACAAAAAAAGGGGTTTTTTTTCCTCAACTTTTTTTTTTTTTGGCAGGGGGGAGGGGAGAGAAGGAAAGTAAATATCAAATCAGAATAGTGTTCCTCACGTTAGTCCTCCAAGGCCAATAGAAGTGAAGAAATTGATGGCAAAGCGAGTGTTTCTTGGGTTATCCCGAGGCAATAATCCCTCAAAGAAAGGCTGCAATGTTCTGATGGAAACAAACATCTAAATTAAACACCATGCCAGCTTAGCACAAATTCTCATTGACATTAGTAAACTGAAAAACAAACTGTATGGATCTCCATAGGACAGCAAAAGTTTTCTCTTCATGCATTTTTCTATACTTTCATTGTTTATATCTGTGATGTATCTGACCAATATGCTATCTAAAAACTTGTTCTTTTATGAAAACAAACTTCTTCACACACAAGAATTACATACATACTGTCAGATTATGACAAAAGAAAGCCTGACTTTGTGAAGCCCTGAAGAGACTTGTGAAATTGCAGTAGCCTGTGATAGCAAAGGATAATACTTGTTGACCAAGAAGTTCGAAGATCTAGGTATCTATGCTGAAATCCCACCAAATGGGGCCCTAAGTATAGTTTCAAGTATAAGTTTATGAGCTAAAGCATCTACTAAATTCTTCATCATAGAGGAAATCCCAATTTACAGGAAATAGCTCAAGCAACTGAAAGGAACGTTGCCAGAATACAATGCATTAAATCATATACAGGCTTAAAACAATGTGTTATTTACACTAAACTTAAGGATAAGCAACTAATCATAGAAAAACTGTTAGTAGTAGTTATTGTGCTTTCTTCTAAGTTTTGTCAGCAAAAAGCCACAGTAACATTTATTACACAGCTATATAGCTGACAATAAAAATAGACTTGCACTTGGAAAATTCTTATACAAGCTGAATATCATTGGGGAAAAAAAAGATACATCTTGCAAATAGTCATGCATATATTTGAACTCAAATTGGTAGTAACACACTCAGCTTAATGGGACTCTTGCAATGACTAAATCTATACATGAACTGATTCTTGAAGTACTGCAGCTACAGAACTGCAGTCTTAGTTGAACTTGAAAACAGAGTTCTTATCTGTACTTTTTCAGATAAAGGAACTAATTAAATTTACAGTTTTGAAAATAAAATTTCAACTTACTCATCTTTTAATCTTGCATTTAGGTTAGGAAGTCCCATATATTCACTGAGTTCCTGAAAGAATATTTTGACAAAAATTCTACTGGAGGATGTGGTAGTTTCTTCACTCAGTATTATACATTCAAGGACCTGAAAATATTTAGAAAAACATTTAGAAAAAAACCCTTAAGTTTAAACATACGTTCTTTTTATCTATCTTAAAAACTTTTTTTCTCATGAAATAACTAATAAAGACTGATTTCCCCCTTCAAGAACATAAACCCTGTAATTCCTAGTCAAGACTTGCTTCCTCAAAAATTCTTTTCTACCACCTGGGAGCAGTTTCTGATCATATCTATGCTAGTAATTCTTCAAGGATTTATTTTATCCAGGAAAGCTCCTAAAGAGAAAAAATCAGGTGTGTGAACTTCTGGGTAGTTAAAGATTCTGGACTTAAGTTCTACAGAGGGGAAATATTTGGACTGACTTGTGTGTGCCTGAAGAATGACAATTAGGCTAGGCTGTGAAACAAGAACAGAAGAGTATGAAAACAGAAGTTACCTTGATATTTATTTCTTCATTTTTAATGTTATATTATATCTCAGAATGCAAGACTGCTTTTATTTATTTGGCACTTAAATCACAAAATAGCAGTATTTTTTAATTTCTTATAATTCTTTAGAACTTTTAATTTTATATATTAAGATAATTTTTAAAGGTTTCTTGTTTTTCAGAGACAGTTCTGCTATTTACATTGCTGATTAAAAGTTCAAAATTCTAAAAAAGTACATTTTAATCATCCAATTCCAGCTGAGCTCCATAAAATAACAGCTTAAATCAACTACTTCAGAATGGGGAAGGGAGGAGGATGATGCACAGGGGCAGAAGGAGGAGATGGAGCAACACAGAATTGTTCAACAGTGTCTGAGAAAATACTTAAAATAATCCAGTTTGCTACAAATACAAGTAGTTCCAAACTGTAGAATAAATACAAAACTAAAGTATTATATGTTATTTCTGAATACTGCAGATTAATTATTGAAAAAGATATCTAGGACAATAGCCTTTTTTACTTACACTCCAAGGAATTGAATCGGTGTACAGTAGATGAGCAAACATCTTGGCAACATTCCTCAGTTTGTTCGTTTCCAAACGATGAATAGTATCGTATTGTTCTTTGAAAATAGCTTCAAAGGATTCCATATATTCTTTTTTCAACATGCAGAAACGCTGAGACAACATTGTACAAATTAAACAACCAGATTAAACAAAATATTAAACATGCAAATAACCTACGTGTAAGTGACCTAATGGTGCAAATATTTACTGCAAGATTTTCCTTTTAAATAACCCTTGGAGAAGAAAAATACCTTCAAATGTATACATTTTATTGCCTTCAGCAGTTTGTCAGAACAAGAAACTCATCTGCATTGCAAAGTAGTAATTATCAATTTTGAACTACAACAAATTATCCGGCATTTCTTTTACTTCCATACATCCAGTACTTTCACCTGATGTAACGCCATCGAATGTAACTTTTTTTCATCACATCACTGAATGACTATTTAAAATTAAAGAGGCAGCAGGGAACACAGAGGTAAGACATTTTGGATATAAACATTCCAAAGAACACAGAAATTAACATTTATATTCTACTGAACATGTAGATTCATATGGTTAGTGCTTTGTAACTGACTGTCAGCAGAAGTATTTCCTCAAATACTGGACAAAAAATACAAATGGAAAAAGCATTCCCTTTCAGCATAACTTGCTCCCTTGAGAAGACAAGTATTTTATCATAACTGGTCAGACCCGTTAATATCATAGATAAGGAAAACTTAACTAAGAAATAACTGCAACTAAATTAGCAATTAGTTACATAAAAACAAAGAGCTAGCTCTTTACTGAAAAACAAACAAACAAAAAACCCCACCCACAAGCTCAGGACAGTAAGTATTCAGTCTTGTGTTCTAAATAAAACCTACTAAGCAGCTTTGAATGAAGTGGTAAAAGACAGGCATCTCCAAAATTAATCTTCAGCACTGTAAAAAGGATATTTTCTGGTAACTCGTAATACTTTTACCTCCTTTTAATACCATTCCTTTGCCACTGATTTATTGTTCTATCACAACAATATAAAGAGAAAATGAGTTCTCTCATTCTGCATTTACTATACTTATTACAATCAAAATGTTAATTCAATCCACTAATACAACCAAGCAACTAATATAACCATTTTCGAAATGATAAGAAGGCTATTAGTATTATTTATCCATTAAAACTTAAGTTCGACACACCAAAAAATTGAGTAAACCAATGAAATTATCTACCATAAAGTGTAAAATCTGAAAACCGAACTCACCCCTGCCAGTAACCCGAAGAATTTCTCGTATGTTCTTTGCTGAGCACAGCAATCAAGTATCATATTGCAGAGTTCTTTCTGGTTTAAGAAAAAAAAAAAAATTCTCTAGGTAAATTCACTGTAGCAGCAAACCCCCATCATTACTAAGTACCAAAATATTGAAAAAAGCCTTACATGGATGCGAGCTTTGAAACAAGAACCATCACATAAAACTTCACTGGCAACATCAGTAGTTTTCTGAATTTCTCATGTTTTAGAAGTTATCTGGGACATGAATATGAACTTTTGCCATTCAAACTTCCTCTTCTGCTTAAGCTAAAATTTATGAGTTAACACACTCAAAAAAGGTCAAAACTAATTCACAAACTGACTTTACCACAGTGCAAAAAGGAGGTTTAAGATAAAGAAGGAAGGTTTAAAGGACTTTCTTCGTGCTTTGGGTTTTGTTTGGTTTGTTGTTGGTTTTTGTTTTTTCTTTTTAAAAATAGCACCAATCCCTGCATTTATAGAAAATGAAGATTCTTTGCAACTTCCAAATGTCAAAATGGCTTACAGACAAGCCATTTGGAAACTCAAATATAATGTGCATGCTTAGGAGCGTATTTCCAAAATCAGAAATATCTGCAGATTTCGGTATATAATAATATATCTTTAACTATTCAGCCGTAATTTTCACAACAACCTCTGCTTACCATAAGCAAGCAGAAGGCAGTGTTTCTCTAACTGCTTCACCAGAGAGGCCGGAGGGTGACATTCAGAAAGACTAAACTTGACCTTGGGAGGCTGATATGCCTAGACTTCCTCTATAACCAAGACAGTGAGGAAGTTTTCTAAAGGAGCTGGTTCAGGCTTACGTTCTGAATCACCCTCTAGAACACCATCTCTCATTAGTTAGGAAGGAGCAGAGGAAGCCTAGCTAGAGTAGCCTCCCAAAACTTTTGTGCATTCCCCATCACTGACAGCCCGCCTTCCATTTTTCCCCCATTTCCATGGTGGTCACAGATGTAAGCACCAGCTACGACAGTCCCGCAGAAGATGCTCTCCTACCACTGATACCAACTATCTAGAACAGCTAGTCCCAGTCTTTCTGGAATACAGGTTGTCTGGCTCCCTCTCTCCTTGTTCCCCAATACCATCACCCCAAGATCATTATTGAATCACCCTCTGGCAGGTACCTGCTCCTATTCTTTCACACACGCCACACCAAGAACCAGAGGGAAACACACAAGGGGGGGATTCTGCTTTTACCTCGCCTCTAGGACCAGAGCCCTTCACCAGCTGAGAGCAGTGATCTAGGCAAGTAAGCGTGCATGAGTTTAAAACCAAACTCACTCCGCTAACCTACTTATGTAAGCTGTAATACAGCTATGAACTGGTTTAGGGCACATTTTGAAACATTAATTAAGAAAAATGAAGCAAACATTTTTATATAAATTAAGAGCCATGAAAGACACTGTGCTTAAACAGGACTCCAGTTTTCCCCCCATTAAGTTTTTTATTATTTTTTTGCAAGACCAACTCCATAGCATAAACCAATTTATGACATTCCCAAATAGGTTTTCAGCTGTCAGTCACATATCTTTCACATTTAGTTTAATTTCTCTTTTAACAGTAACACTCCCATAAAAAATACTGGATAATTTCAAGCATTTTGTCCTCTTTATATCTTATACCAGTTTACTGTAACACATACCAGATTTCATATTCTCCCACTTGTGCCATTCTTCCAAGCATGTGTTCCAAAAAGAAACATTTTCCCATCATAAAAACTCAAACCAAATAAAAAGCCAACCATGCTGAACAAGAAAAAAATACCTCCTCCAAACAACAAGGCAGTAACGTATCAAACTTACAGATGTGTTTAAAGGCATTCCTTTCAACACTGTCACATTGTGTTAGTGTGATGTATTAAAATGCATATTAACTTTTTATATTATCCTGTTTTACAGTAATGCTGCAGTTAATCAGTTTTTAAACAATAAAAAGGGTAAAGTGCTGATGCCACTGTTAATAACATCAGCAAGACGTGAAAAACAAATTACTTTTCTGCCTCATCTTAAATGCAATTACAACATTGGTATCCCCTGTGGTTTACAGTAATTAAGTATTTTAACATTTTAATTAAATATTACAATGATTTCTAGGAGGGTAGCTTGAATAACCACATGCATGAAAATAGATTTGCCCACAAAGACATTCTTGCTAGTGCTATCTAAACAATTTGAGGTTAGGTCTAGAGTAACTGTCTTCCAAATTAAAAATTAACAAACTTTAAAAAAAAAATTAAATCATTTTAGAGATGCAACACGTTCATATGGCAATTCTAGCTTCATTTATAGCTTTAAAGGTTAACCCATTTCTGTACTCCCAATGATAACACTTCTGGTGATGTTTATGGCAGGAACAGCCTGTGTTTTTTAGTCCATCACTTGCTTTAAAGAATGCAATGAATTTGTTTCCCAGTTTTACAGGCAATTTATACACTGTGGTGTTCAACAGTTTTCATACAATGCTCAGCAAGTGACTATTCAGCTTAGCTAAGTATGTATAGCTCTCCAATCATGAAGTAAAATGCTTTGAAAATATCTGACATCACATACAGATGGTGAATAATCTTTCATAAAGATCTTAAATTCATTATTGTATCATGGAGAAAAAAAATGGCACTTCCCAAAACTGCTAAGACAGAAGATAAGGAGAAAGCTCCCTTTAAATATACTGCATTTCTTACAGTTCTCCCTAAACATTTCCTACTAGCTCTTACCCAAATAGGACAATGGTTTAGATGGACCGTGGCTCAACCTAACATGGCAAGTATCATCAAACATTTAAAGATGCTAAAGGGCAAACTAGAAGACAGAAAAAACAGACTTGCTTTTTTCCCCAGCTTTACCATTTTAAAAAATAAGCACACCCTGCCCACTCTATATGCTCTCAGCTTCACACAAAGGCTATGCTCACTGCAGATAGAAAAGCTAAAGCAACTCAGCTTTCTCACTCCCTTCTGATCATGGCTTCCTTTTTAGTTAGTGCATTTTTTTTCCTCCATTTCTTCCCTTATTTCTTGCTATTTTTTTTCTTGAAGATTTGCATTCAGCTAAGACTGCAATTTCAGAGCTGCCTCCCAGGCTACCTCCAAGAGGAGGTCTCCCTCTTTCCTCCCTAGCTGGAAGCAATGTAATTTCCACCTCCCTTTTTGGCCACACAGCTCTGTCCCATCCATTGCCTACACAAGCTGAAGCAATCATGAGACATCCCCACCCTGTAAGCTAATGTAGCTTCTTAAAATATAAAACTATCAATACCAGCACTTGGTTTCTACAATCATACAAGGAACTAGAGGAATTGATTTGTTGGAAGCAAACCTAGTAAAGGACATAGGTTGGTTTAAATCAATGTGAAATTGGATTTATGTGAAATTAGTGCCTTGCATTTTACACATTTGCACTGCTTTTACAGATGCTACATTTTTCCTTTTTCCTCTTTTATTTCAGCTGAAGTGTATTTTACTTCCACTTACTACCTTAAAGCTTTCCCTACTGCTGCATATTTTAATGTGTGTAACCATCACATGTGCCTATTTTTTCCAGCATCTCTCCTCTTTCTCTGTATTTGTTGAATTACCACTTAGAGCCAAGGCTGGCAAAGCCATGGAAAATGTTTCAGTAGCAGGTGGCCATTTGGCAAACTACATGCAGTGCTTTCAGCAGCTACTGTACTGTCTCCAGGTCTGTCCTGGGTTTGGTCAGCTAATGATCCTTCTCAACTTTCTTTGTCCCTTTATTTACCGTTTTTTATCTCAGCTTGTTTTATATTTAGATCAATGTATGCTTAAAGCTGAATACATTTTTCAAAAATCTTGCACAAATCAAACCTGTAACATTTTACACAGGAATCATTAACTGGATATAAGAACAGATACATTTTTAATCATGCTGCTACAAGCCTACAACACACACACACAAGAGTGTGGGGAAATAATACATTAAAGCCCCACAGTATCTACTTCCCTTCCACCTGAAGGCTACACATGCCAAACTTAAAATTAAGTGACGTCACTGAGGTAATCTGAGCAATTCCATCCCCTTAGGTTAAATGCATACATACATGTTTGGAAGATCAAAGTCTAGTCAGAATTCTAGCTAATGCCTGTTATCAGTAACACACAAATAAAGGATAATTCTGTATCCCTTCTATACCTTCATTTTGTAGACATCAACATATACCACAACATACACAGAAAAGGCAATGAGCTTCCCAATTATATAATGAAACTGGCTATTTTTACCTCATTACTATCTTTAATGTCATAAAGATATGCAATTTTAGAAAACTTTATTTTATGCTTATTGGAAATACTTCAACACAAATATCACCTGCCACATTTATAAAGCACATGCAGCATATTTTCCAAAAAATACAATTAAGCTTTAAGCACCTAAGATAATTGAAAATTAGTCTTAAGATTTTTTTTAAAATTTATTTTCTGGTAGAAAAGATCAGCAAGAACTGAAAAATTTAAACTTATTAAAAGTTATGAGCCTATGTATTTAAAGAAGTACTTTTTAAAACTTGTGTTTCTGGGCCTTCATCCCATATAGCTGTGGCTTAAGAGACCTCTTTTAATCCATTACTAATTATTTCAATTGATATTTTGAATACTCCATCTATATGTTTAGACGATTTTTCCTGTGAAAGCTTAGACCCTTTGTGAGATAACCCCTCTTCCATCCTTCAGGTCATTAAAGGAATCTCAGGTCAGCCAAAGCAACTAGTTCATTCATACCTACTGAGCTATTTAGAAACAGTTTTCAATTTTAACTATGTAGTCTACATTATTAACTGGAGAGAATGAAAGAGGGTAAACCAGTTCCACTAATGGGTCTTTCCAAATTTAATTCAATATCCAGATTCTGCACCTATATGTGCATTTCCTGATGTTCTGTATCTTCAGGGATTACACTCATGTCAATGGCACTGTATGTTACACAAATTAAAACCACTGAAGAAGCAAGACCTTGTTGTCTACCAAAATTTTATATCCTAACTGTAGTGCGTTCAGAAGCATGGTTGGGGTTTTGGTTTTTTTTTTTTTTATGTTGTAGTTTTCTGAGGTTCCGACATGTGTGAAAACCAGGTAAAAAACACTATGTAATTTGTAAAAACTTTGATCAGTGTAAAATGGTCAGACAGTAACATAATATAAACAAGTATAGAAATTAACACGTTGACTTGAAAAATGTTAAATTTCTAGTGGGAGTGTGGACCCACCTCAAACTCAAGGCTACTGATAACACTAATAATTCCTTCCTTTCTTCAATACCTTTTGAAGACTCCTGAGGAACAGACCTCAGGTTGCTTTTCAACTTATGATCTACGTTGTATTTTATATAATATGCAATAAATTCTTATTTTATTGTTATTTATCATACTAAACCACCTGGAAACAAAGATAACTAATGTCTTGAGCCACACTGATGTTCAGATGAGCAGTCTGAGAACAAGATCATTCTGATTTTGATGGAACTTGCAGATTTAAGGCAATGTATTTGAAAAGAAGTAGTTAAATTTAATGAAAAATCTGAACTAAATGCTGTCATAGTCCAGGCTAAAATAGTACATGGTTCAGAAAGTTAGGTGTATTCATGTCATTAGACTCACACTTCCAGACATTAACAATAAGAGAAGCAGGGAAATAAAGGAAGTTTATGCATTAACAGAACTCCAATTAAACATACCTTTAACCTCACAATGTCAGAGTTACTGCTATGTACTTGGGATTTTTAATGGATAAATTATGAAAATTCAGATTGATTCAGCATCTCAGGCCCACAAAAAGTCCTGCTTCAAAAGACAGGAAATCTACTTGAGTATGATCACCTTTTACAGGCAGTAGCAAGTCTGTGAATTAATTATGGTGCAGTTGCCAAAACTACCAGTTGCAATGCCCTACAATAACAAAGGTAACCGATGAATCTAAGAAATCCTCAACTTGATAGGAACATAATTATCAGCTTTAGACCATCCTACTCTATACCAGTTTCCTGGACTACATTCTCACTGAATGTCAAATCAAAATAAGTACTTGTGTTATCTTCAAGACTCAGTGCATAAATAGCACAAGAGAGACACTGACACCCCCACCTCTCCAACTAGGACTGTTTTGAGCAAGTGTGACACCATCCTGTAAAAACGAAAATGTGTCAAATGCATGCATAATTCTTTCAAGAAGGTTGTGCCTACAATAACTTTTCTCTTTCCAAGCAAAAAAAAAAAAAAAATATCCTGGACCCATTACTTTTGTCTGGGATAACTGCATTGAGGGGCAGATTCTTGTAGAAGAGGCTCTAATTTAATTTAGAAAAATTCCAAGCATCGCTGTTTACAAGTTTAGTTCTCATCACAACCAAAAAAAGGAACAAAAGCCTAAAAGCCAATCTCTTTTAGGCACATTTTCAAAGACCAAGAACAATGTATGGCTGGTTGTTTTTTTGGTTGGCCATCCATCCCCTCCTCTGCTCCTTTAGGGAGACTGAGCAACAAGGTAAGACATTTCCCTTTCTGCTCTCAGCTTGAATGATGCTAAGAACCTTTTAAAATTCAATATTCTGTAAGCAGTAGCATCTTTCAAAAAAAAAAAAAAAAAGAAAAATCTCTGTTCCTCACATACGTTTTCCTAAAGAAAGATCAATTTTCTAGGTAAGTAGTTGTCACTCCTGTATAGATTTGTATTACTGTAAGAATCCTCAACTTCTTTTCTTTCAAGTAAAACCATCAGAAACTGAAGGTACTCCTCCAAGAACATAGGCAACAAAAATTTGTTAAAGGTAAGCATAAAGTAAGAAACAAGAAAGCACATTGCTTACATCTATCAAAGATTAATAAAATACAGAAGAAAATGATACGTTTTAGAAGATTGAATTTTTAATGACTGAAGAAGGGCCCTTTGATGCAGAAGACAACACTGAACCTGCTGGAGTCATCTAAAAAAAGGATTTAAAAGGGTGAGAAACAGATCAAGTGTAATCAGGAGGACAATTTAAAGACAAGGTCCAGGTACAAGAAACAGGTATTATATCTCCAGAATCCTGGAGCAAAAATAAATGAATGAGAAAAAGTGTCAAAGAAAAAGTGAAAAGCTGGAAATGAAAACTGAGCTTGTGAATCTGGAAGAGAAAACTGTGGAAAGAAAAGGTGTTTTCTAGGGAAAGAAAAACAGGACACTAGTAGGCAAACTTTTCACCCCAAGAAAGGGGTGTGGGAAAAAATAAAGGATGAGGAGATGGAAATTAGCGAGTATTTTGAGGAAGGAGAATATACAGCTGGAGACTAAAAATTAACTGCATGCAAATCAGATGGGAAATGGAAGATGGATGTTTCTGTTTAACAGCATCATTTCCTTCTGAAAAAGCAGCATTTCAGTTCATGGCAAAATGAAAAATGTGTTCATCTCAAGTCAGAACACAATTTCAGGCTAGTAAATAAATAAAATAATAATAATTAAAAAAACCTGCCAACATTCCCCTCAGCACCCAGTACTAAACTGCAATGCCAAAAAGCAGTATTATGTTGTTCTATTCTGTTGATTATCCATTTGAACCTTAATCCTCTTTCTGCAAGTCAGAGCTGTGCAACAGATCCATTACTGGTATTAATCATACAAACACTTGTGTTGCACAGCAGTTAACATGACATGATAATCTGATAATTTAACCACTGATAAAAACTGCTAAATATATTCCTGAACTCGGCCCTAAATCATGCCAAAAATCTCTGTACATAAAGATTTCTGGAACAATTAACCTGCAAGAAAGTTGTTAAGACTATATTAGTCTCAAAACTGTTGTTCATATCTGCCTTTAGGTTTTGAATCTTCTTATCAATTTTTAGATTATATTTAATTGACAAGTCACTACTCAAAACCTGTGGAAAACAGTTGTAATGACAGAATTAAAGAAAGATGGTTTTATTAAGTAAAGCCATCCAGAAGGAAAACACAAAGCTACTGTAAAATTAGACTTAATTTGAACAGAAATTTTGCAACAAGAATTTTAAGTTTCACCTGATTTTTAAGGAATAGAAACCGCATTAAACAATACTTCAGTCAAACACTCTAGTACCTGCTTCTCATGATAACCGCCATTCATAGCAGAAGTTGGCATGGAGAATGAGCTCTTACCTACAGGGTCTTCACTGTAAGAAACAACCAACCATGACTTTATCACCTCTCCCACACTTGATCTAAATTGCAATTTTCTTACAAGCATAAACAAACTTTGAAGATTCACTCAAGAGTTCAGCACACATTTCAGGAATTTCTGAAGATTGGTTAAAGCTTTGAATCATAAGGTACACAAAAATTATAAAGACACAACATCCTGCAATACAGGTTGCTGAAGCTTTCAGTAAAACTGACCAAGAAAAGTGCTTTATGGCTAAAAAACCCAATCCTGTGGTTTGTTTTGAAAATGAAGGCAGTGGGAATCAATTGAATAAAGGCTTCAATCAGAAGATATTAACTTGAAAGAACAAAAAATAATTTCCCTTATTTAGAAACTGGCAGTTAATTCAACCAGAAGTTTCCTGCTGAATGCATGCAGTATTTTATCCACGGACAGACTCGAGCCCCATAAATCCTTGAACAATTTTATTGTCCGTATCTCGTTCTTTCTGCTCTCACACTCATCAGGAAACCTTTTTTTTTTTTCTTTTTGCCCCCATAAACACTCCTGAGGAGCTGTAAGTCTATACAATGAGCAAGTCAAAGCTCTCACATCTTTGATTAAGGAGAGGTGAAAAGTAATGATGATTCTTAGGGAAAAAAAAGAAATCAGCACAAAGACACTGCCTCATGTGACAAGAAGATGCAGTTTTACAGAGTTTTGAACCTTGAATTGTAGTAATTCCTACAACTAGTACTGAATCATAGGTTGATACTAATTTATTTTTATCTCTCCAGGTAGATACATACTTCCCCCCCCAAATGCTAAAAATAACACTTCTGTATTTATTTTAAAAGCATTTCATACATAGCAATTACAACTGAATCATAACTACATCACCTCAGATTCCTCTTTTTTTAATTAATAGGGTGGTGTGCTAACCAAAATAAATTATCTAAGCACCACAAACTAATATCCAAATACATAAATTATTCATATAAATGTAGTAGTTTTCAAAGAATGCTATAAATTTTTATATTAAAACCTGTGATGCTTAGTGCGTTTTACACATTTTCTAAAGCAGAAAGTGATAGGAAAGAATCTGTTGGAATGAGATGTTAAGGGAACAAAGTAATATTGTCTAGAGACTTGACTACACAGCTAGCGGGATATTCTATTTTGTCTCCTCCTATCATATGTTCTCTAAAGAGACATGAAAGTCAGTGGAAACATTTCAGAGATTATAGTGCTGCTGGTCACAAAGCTACTGTACTCTAGTTAGCATTGTATTTAATTGACTCCCAACAGTTCCATATATATTCAATTTACCCATACTTCAAGTCTCAAAACAAGACCTGGGAGTTGCTCTGAAAGGTTTCCTACAAAATTAGGAGTAACAACTTTTGTGTTTACAGTGCAGCAGGGAAAAACAAGCATGTTTGCACATTTTTTTTTTGCATACAGTAACATTCATGTATTTTTAATTTGTGATTGATAGGGGAAATATAAAGTTTCTCAAATCTGAGACACAAATAAAGCCCTTCACAGGATTATGTAATATAAGAAGATTAATATTCAGTAAATTAGCACCCCATAAAGTATATGAAAAGTAACACCTTAAATTCATCTGTGTACATCTGGTTATTTTTGTTTGCAGCAAGCAAAGGATTCACAGAAAAGCAAATATTAAGTCAAATCTCAAGAACACCAAATGAAGTGGTAAAAGAAAATCTACCTTTTTTTTTATGCACCTAAGATTCTGACATTAGTCAGAATTAGGTTGTTTTCTGTTTGGTTTTTTTTTTTTCCTTCCCCCATTAAATGTATTTTTTCTGACTAGATCTTGCACACAGAACAGTTAGTAGTTGATAGACTGCAATGGTATTAAATGCCAACAGTTAAGTAGTTCTCTAAGCAGTTACCTAACAAGCAGTTTTAGACAAGTTATATCTCTGTTGATATGATCTAGCATGTATGTTCTAGATTGTTCTCTCTATTCTTTATAACTGAATTGATTTTCTGGAAAACAGGATTTTTTTCTCTTTAGAATTCTTCAAGTTATGCTTCACTGAGAATTACAATTCTATGCATGCTTAGTGTTACGTTTCATGCACAGAATTAAAGAATCTGGGAAGAAAATACACAATCATCGGAATTCTTAGTTTACTTCCATGTAAATTGCTCAGTAACAAAATAGTACAAGAACTGAAAAAATAATAGGCAAACCAATTTCTGATTACTAAATTAAACCAAGTTTTGAAAGAACACCTAACTGTAGCCCAGAACTCCACTTACTAGTTACTATTATACTAATAAGGTTACTTCTACACACATTGTTTAAATAAAACAGAATAGTGGTAATTAAAGCCACAAGAAAATCAACAGCACTCTCAGGAAAATTTGAAAACATACCAATTGTATTGACCTTACACAGTGTCTGAAGACAAAACAGATTTTGTCTGATGATCTCCAAGACTACTACAAAGCATACTTACAACTGCTTTAATTCAATACGCTATTATTTAGAGGACTGTGAAAGCAACAAAACACATACTTTCAGCACTATCCTAAATTTCAAGCCCCACTGATAAAGTCTACAGCTGCCTGCAAATATGATCTTCAACTCAGAGCTCTTTCAAAGACAGAGAGAGCTCTGAGAATGACTGCCTTGCTACAGTACTTTTGTCATAGGATGTTTCAACAGTCCAACCAACAAACCTTTTCAAACAGCCTATGAGCAAACATTTGAACTGCTTGACAGAAAGAAGCAACTGCGTAAGACAAATGTCCTATGAAATATGTGTCAGCCTATTTGCTCTGAAATAGTACTGTTTCTTAACCATGTTAATAACAAACAAGAATAAGAAATTAGGCTTACGGTCTGACTTTCAGGAAAGTCCATCTTCAGCAATTTGTGAGCACATTCTTCAAAGTCTAAGCTGCAATAATAGAAAAAATACTTCTCATTATCTCTGCAATATACACTACACAAAAAACATTTCAGAACTATATTAGGATTTATTATTGGTGCTGAAACTTCAACTGTTTTGAAGTAAAGTATCTCATTAACTCTCAGAAAGCTGTTTTATTGGGTGTTTTGTTGTGGTTTTTTTTAATAAACATTTTATATTTCATGAGTTTGTATCTGAAAATTAATCCAAAGTCATTACATTTGCAGCCAATCTGAAAACAAGATGACTTGGGTCATTATCACTATTACATCATCTTACAAAACTCAGCAAAAAACAAACATGTGAGCTCATTTTGCACAGCCTGAAAAAACACTGGAATGCAAGCACTGTACATAAGCTCCAAAAGCAGCATGTACCACACTCTCCTCTTTGCACTCCCATTCTTTCATATTGAAAGCCTTCAGCTACCAGAAAGTACCTCCTCCCACCCCAGTATAAGATGAACAAACTTAAGTATGGCAACAAAGTATTGAACAGTAACTCTGAGAAATATAAGAGCCTTTCATACATCTCCGTAGGGTATTAATTCATATGTCTAATGATCAATACCACAACTACATTATTTCACTCCTCATGCAGGTTCAGACCTGCAGAATATTGTGGGCCATGCTTACTTTTAACAATGGAATTGAGTGGCATGCAACAGATTAATGTCTTCTTTCACCCAGCTGACACAGGGGTTATACCACCATGTTTTGATTGTCCATGCCATGTAATGCAAGGGGATTTCATTCTCAAGATGAATACAAATACAGTACACTTCAGGGCTGCTATCTGTATTCAGGGTTGGTATCTGTATACTTATTTTCCAAACAATGCAGATGGCAACAGGCCTGAAGAGTACCACACTGCGGAACTCCTTACTCTCAGAAGAGGAGGAACTCTACAGCATCTCTACTTTAAGCATGTCACAATTTTTTTCAGAAATTATTAAGATGCTGTATAATCTGCAGATTACCAACTTTTATTCACTCAGAAAATTTTGATTACAGCAATCCTCACAGAAAAGTCCCAGTGCATTACTCAAACATTTTGAAAGAAACAGGAGTCATCTTAGAATGAGAATTTGGGTACCCATTTGTCAAAATAGTCTGCATTATACAGTTGGGTCAGGCTCCATAAAGAACACTTCCCTGCCTTTTTTTTTTTTTTTTTTTTTTTAAATTGCACATTAAAAAAGAATTTAAAAGGTAAGAGAATTCCAGTTCATCCATTTCAAAAGAACTACACTCATAGGTGTACAAATTTTATTTACCTTGACTGAATAGCAAGATAAATTGTACGACGGAAGGAGACCAGGTTAATTTCTGTTTTGTCATGGACAGTAACTTTCTGACCTGGGAAAGACAAACATGGTTTTGTAAAAAGCAAAACATTAAGGCAGATATATGTAAACTCTTAGAACAGCTCCTCTATTTACTAAGTCTGTAGCACACTATGTACTACTTTTTCTAGAAGTATTTAGGACTGTTTAGCACTTTTATGTATTATTTTTTATTTTTACAGAGAACGAAAAAAAAAAATCAGTATTTGCCTCATCTGTAACAGGTAAATATTTAGAGATACAGTTTTAAGGATAACTCTCCTTTTGAAGGCTTTTCACATGACTTAGCCACTGCAACCTCTGGGTTTAACACGCCTTGTCTACATTATTAGCAAGGTATTTTCTGCGTAATTTAACTATACGATGCTTTATGTAGCCTCCCTGATTTTAACAGGAAATTCTTTGTTTCTGTTATGTTCTATGTTCTAGGATCTACATTCCAGCACTCTGCAGAAGTTCTGCTTTGCCCTGGAGCAAGTGTAGAAAAATCTGTTCCAAACTAAAACCATTCTGGGAACACCTTCATAAGGTATTCGCTATTCCTTCATTCTTTTAAAGTTTGGTAATAGCATAAGTGATGAAAAGTTATGTCAATTCTCATACTTTTCATCAGCCTGGTAGCTCTGCTCTTCTGTGAAATACTCCAGCAAACTGGTGAGGAAATCCATTCCTGGTATTCTACAAGAACAGGACGTGGCTGGCTTTGTCTGTACAAACACTTCAGTTATGCTTATCCATCTTTTTTTTTCCTGGGAATCAAATACATTCTTTGAAAATGTGTCAACACTGACTGCTTCCACTAAAGATCAAGAAAGGGGGCTGAACTGAAGTAAGAAATGAGATATAGAGGATGTAAATACAGTTGTAAGAAAACTCATTCTGATTTTGAAAGTGACTTAAAAATATGATAGAGCACTAGAAAGTGTACAGAAAGGTTGTCTTTGCTAGTTTTTAAGGAAGTGTTTTCGTGTTCTTTTTTTTAATATCTTATGTTTGAAAGGCTTTTCTTCCATTAAACCGATACGGTCAAGAACAATCAGGCAAACTTGCTTTTCATTTTCTGCCTGTGTTGAATGCTTCCTTTTAGACCATTACTTTTATACTACTTGCTAGTAAACACTCAGATCTGAGAATAACTTAAGATTAAAACATCGCTTAACACTTGAACAGTCTTAGTTTTGCAACATGTGTAACAAGTTAAGTAAGCTTTTCCTTCTTGTTTCATCTACAACCAATCCATCACTAGAAAGGTGCCAGTCACACACTTACCATCTTCATCCTCCTCTTCATCATCTTCTTCATCTTCCTCACTACTTCCAGCCTCCTGATCTGCTTCAGATTCACTGGCACCTTCATCAAGAATTTCTGAAAGAGCAGTATCCCAGATTAAAGGAATATAGACCACAGTAGTTTCATCACCAAAACCACCTGATCTAACACCTAAGAGTGAAAGGGTGTCTCAGGTGGAGGCTGTGGCAGAGCCCAAAAGATAGGTATGTCATAAACAAATGATAGCTGGAGAAACAATACTGAAGAAAATAGCAGGAATACATTGGAAAGGTCTATGATCAACTGACAATTATCTGGGACACAAATATCACCCACTGTTAAATAATAAAGGTTGATAACAATAGTTGGTTAAGTAAATGCCCTATAAATGTGTAAATATTTATATATTATTTATAAAACGTGCGTACGCACACCCCTACCTTTCTTCAGCATTTTGTATTTCTCTTCATTTTCCATAAAGTTTGGATCCATCTTGAAAACATCTTTAGAATAAAAGAGAATCTTTATTTAAAATACAAAATGAAGAAAACAATGAATATTTAATCTTAAATTTGTTTTCATGGGGAATGCAGTCATAGAATTATCTGCCATTTCTAACTTACTAAGAACATCCTCTGGGTTGTAGTCATCTTCTAATGGCAACATATGAGTAAATTGATCCTCCTCTTCCACTAGATCTAATCCCTCTGGAATGATTGGATGATCCTTGAAGCCATCCTTCCGAACAGCAAACATGACTTCTATCATATACTGAACACGCATATCAATTTTAGATTCATGTAGAATGTGTCGAAGACGGTCAAAGATTGCTTGGGAAAAAGACAGAAATGTAAATATGAAAAGGATTTACTAATACAAACATCAAAAAGACAAATGTTCTGGCTAATTACACTTACCATTAATACCTCTAGGAGAAACTTCCGTTAATTTGAGCCCGCTCTCTTTAATAAATCCAATCGCTACTTCAATACTGTCATCAGTAGGCCTTTCAAGAAGCAAAGTGAGCATTTCCAAACATAAAACCTCATGAGCCTATGGAAAGAATATCACTAAAGAATTAGAATGTACAATGTTACACTATTATTACAGTCATTTACTTGATGGAGCAGTCCAGCCTTTGAGGATGTCACAACACACTTGTTTAATCACACACACAAAACAACAGTAGTGGGACAAAGCTAATTAAGAGAAAGTGAAAAATTTCAAATACAATTTTTACACCTGTATTTACATCAACTTCGTAGTGAATGTGACTATGCTATTGAAATGAACAAGCAAGCAATGAAAAACATTTTGCCATTAAGAAAAAACAGAATGCATTTCCACAAAGCAAATAAAACAGCACTTACTTTACAGAAACTAGTTGTAAATGCATTGTGCCTATAACTAAATCAGGTCTTCCAGGATCAGGCACATAAGCAAATGGCACACTTGGATTAGTATGCTTTTTACCAAAATACTGTACATTCCCAATGCATTCCTGAAACACTGCTTCTTGCCATTATTTAAATTGGAGTATCCTGATTTCTAACACATAAAGAAGTAGCATAGAGCTAGATACAAATTTGATTTAGATGCAACTGAGTCTAGTTCTGCCTACACAGATGTTTAAGTCAGATGACAGTGTTGCAAGAAAATCTGTTTAAGATCTGTGGGACAGAGCCTTAAATGATGTTTGCTTTGCATCAAGGTTTGTCTGTATACTAGCCCAAACATATTTACAAAGTCTGGGGAAGCTCTGGAGCATAAATGCAATGGTAAGTGATGAAAACTGCATAGGCAGTTACCAATGTCTTTTCTAAAATGGTCCTAACAACTTAAAGCAGCCGTTAAAAGGAAACCTGAACTCAGATTTTCAGTAACCTTTAGAACAGGGAGAGCATCTTCACTTAGGCTGCTGCTGTCTTGAGACTAAAGAAATAGCCATACAGGGTTTGGATTGAGAAGAAACATGAAGTAACATACCACATTCTGATTCATCAAATGTGCAACAAATTTTGAAGATGTTAGACAGAGTTGCTGCAAAAGAAATAAAACAAAATTTTAACACATCGTATAGAGAAGAAAAAAATTTGTAACTCAGACATACTACAGATTTGTTCATCTCAGATTAAGTCATGAAACTAACTATTTTGGGATATTGATTTAAAACAAACAAACAAACAAAACTACTATCACAGTACCAACCCAGAACAGGTTGTCAAGCTTTCACGATACTCTAATACTACTATACTTACTGTGCTAATGATAGGTCCCAACCCACAACTCTTGGATGTGTTCCTTTGAAGTATGTAATTTAAATACACTTGATACAAGGTTAACGTAGCAGAATTACAAGTTTCAGCATGTTGCTTCTTCACATTTTACATACCTTATCATTTCTGCGATATCCTTTGCGAAAATTTAGTATCAACCTCTTGAGAATCAATTCACCAATATTTGGAAATTTTGAATTGATAATTGCCACAAGAGCTGCATAAACATGGGTAAAAATTGGAGAGGCACTCTGAGCTTGCAAAATGGATCTAGATAACAATCCCCTGTAAAAATACATAAGTTTAAGATTTTTCTGGTAATAAAACATTTAATGTTTTTATTCAGTACATATCACATAAAATAGTATTGTACAGTTTGGAATAGTTAGAAGGTACCAGATGGTCAATTTCAAACCATTGTTTATCATGCCAGAAATGGAGTTTAGCAAAATGTTGCCCAAATGTGTGTGAGCTCAGAAATTCTTAAACTGATACCTTATCTTTATTAATATTCCTATTAGAACTACATTTGAAGATGATAAGCATGTAAAAAGTCTTCATCTTGTATCCTGCAATTATCCTTTTTAACCCCAAAGCAGGCTCTTGTTAGCTTTGAAGTTCGTACGATTGTGCTGTTTCTTTTCCTCAACTGAAAACACAAAATCCTGTTTGTGCCAGAAAAAACATCTGCTCCGCAACTATTTATGAAAAACACATAATTGTGTTTCAGTATAACGATAACTTCAACAAGCAAAACAAATTTCTAAGAAATAATAATTGTATTTCCATAAAAGGTCCCTAACAATAAATATCTACCTAGGAGTAATAAAACTGAATGCTCAGTAAAACCAGAATCGGCAAAGTAATACTTTTCAATGCTTTTCTCAAATGAAACTGCATATTTTCAACATAATAATTATGTTTTGGAACTGAGAACTGATTATAAAACCCTACTACGTAGAGCCTAAATGAATGTAAACACCATGAGATAACAGTTATTATACTAACGTTCTCACTTAATATATGTCAAGACTAAAGTCTGAAAAGAATGAGACTCCCGGCGCCAGTGTTGCTTTTTCTAACGCTTTAGCACATAGAATTTTATTTTTGCTGTATTACTCCATTACGAATGGGTGAGAGGAAAAAAAAAAGCCCTCCGAATATGAATCTTCAAAGTGCACACTGGTGTCCGACTGTCTTCTCTTTGGTCTGTTGAAATCTTCAAAAAAACCTCCTACAGGGTACTATACACAAACTACATAAGGACTTTATTCTTACTTACTTTAGAGTTGACAAATTAAATAGAACTCATTTCATACTAGTGCGCAGAGAGAGAATATTTAAATTTTGAAACTATTAGTTAGTTCTTGCTTACAAACTGAAACTGGTCTGGTTCAGATCTTATTTACCCTCTACCTAGAAAACTCAGAAAAGAACGTTACGGCCACATAAACCTTCATGTCATTACTTTTATATGCACCTTTGTGCAAATTTGGAAGTAAAAATTAACTATAAAAAGGAAAATGGTGTGATTTTACATCTACATTATTTTGAAACTTATAAGCTTATAAACCACACACAAACACTTCCACAGACAAGTTTATTCTAAAAATTTTCAATAAGCTAATTTTTAAACTAAAATATTACTGGTTGTATGAAAATTAAGTTTCAGGGACATGAAATGCAGAACTGCTTTTTACTTGCCTGCAACAGACTGATTGAGACTTCATTATGACTTTTAACAGAAATCATATTCAGGAACTACTTGCTCAATCCCCAGATTTTACTTAATTCTCTTCTGTTATTTTTACACTATTTGCAGGATTCTGATCTTCCCATCACGTATGACATACATGTAACTAACACATTCCTTAGCTATAACCTCCTCAAATAACAGTGATTACGTTGTGACCGAAAAAGTGTTGCCATCTGTTTGAAATGTAACAGAATTAATTCTGGATATTTTGTTCAGAGGTTTTTTTTGTTGGCAGTGGTTTAGTTTTGTTTGTTTAAATGGTAGCCAATCTAAGAAACCCATACTCCTTCAGACTAGCATATTTAACCTCTATTGACATCAAAATTGAAGCAAGGGAAGTCATCACACAGTACTTGCACAGTCACCATGACGTAGTACTGAGCTCAAATACCATAATAATCCTTTCTCTTAATTACAACAATAAACAATCCGGCCAGATAACTGCAGTAAAATTTGTTTTGCTAGATACTGGCTACAAATATTTGTCCCACAGAAAAAATCCGGGAATACAAAAGTGAATAGACAGACTGTAAATTGCAAGTCATTCAAATAAAATGCTTAGGAAAAACCTTTAAGAAAAGGAAACATATGTCATCTGTTGCACTTTTATTCCTCCAAACGTACAATTCCTTTCCCCCCCGGACCCTTCTCCAAGCAGGGGACTAGTCTACATAGGATAATGTAGGCTAAGGTTAATTTCAAAACCTGACTAGCATCCATACACTACACATAGCACACATAGTGATATACACATGAACAGTATAAATATTAGCAGAAACGCTAACATTTGTTTTAATGCTAATAATTGTTCTAAAATACTAAGACTTACCTTCCCCGAACAATATTTTCTTGAAGGAGCTCATGAATGATATTTTCTATATTAGAAACGTTCACTTTATTGACAAGACCATTGATCGACTTCTTCAAGGCTTCCCAACTCATCCTCTGATATGCCAAGCTATTACAAAGGTATCACAAATTACTAATGCATAAATTTGAGGTAGCACTGAGTGAATTTTTATTTGTATATGAAAACGTGAATGTAAGTTATAATCAGTAAAATAGGTAAGAAAATAGTCACTGCATAAGTGTGAAAACTAGTTCAGAATTATACATTTAAATACTAGGAAATCACTGAATCAACATGATATCCCAAAATGTAATTCTCCACACATACGTTACAACACAGTACGTTCAGTTTTCTAAGATATTCCAAAAAATCCCTGGTTGTGCTCTGTATCCCACTTTTCCATTTTCACTTTGCAGCAGAAGCAGGTACAGTCATAATCTGATTCTCTTACCTTTCTTCTGCTAAAAATATACCTTCAAAAGAACGATCACAGCCCTCAAAAGATATCCTATTTTCACCAACATTCACTAAAACCCTTCACTGTTTTGCTTTTCAAAATTCTAATATGTTACTTTCAACTCACCTGTTTTTATCAGTGATTTGCTCCTGCATCATCCTGAGCTTGGCAGGTGGAATATATGCACCACCTGTACGAGTAAGGATTGGATCCACTTCTTCTTTCTTCTTCTTTGAAGTGGTCTCATCATGAGCAAGTGAGCTCTGGACTGTTGACTCCTCTGGACTCCTACGATCAGGTGATGAGTATCTTCTCTGCTTCCTTCGATCAGATTCTCTCTCCTCCCATTTCTCATGGTGTCTCTCTCTCCCCCTTTCAATCCTTCTAAAGAAAGGAAAAAAACCACCACACATCCAAGGGGTCATGAAAAGTTTACACGTTTTATTCTTTAAAATGCATATTTTATTACTGATTAAGAAAGGTCTTGATACCTTCCTTCTGAAGTTCTGTCATCATAGTATTCCCTTCTTGAATATTCCTGATCATATCTGCTGTCATCAGAGTATCTTCTCTTTCTGGGAGATGGAGACCTGTCACGATCTACATCCCTGTTCACAACCCAAGACACAACATTCTTAGCAATAGGCTTAGAAAAGCAATGCTATTAGCATCTGCTTGCAATGCAATGTTACAATACAGAACTGCTCCACTTCTGCAATGTGGGTTTCAATATACGCATCATTCAAACAGAAGATGCTCCTTTTATAATAATTTGTTGTCAGCAAAAAATAATCAAAAAATCACAGCAGCACTGTAAAAGGAAGCTCCTCCTAAAACTTAAAATTAAATACCTAATGGTAATAACATCAAATACTAAAGGTAAATTCAGCACTGTGCATTCCTTGGAACATATGCATTCATTTGTTTCACCTACTTCTGCCTGCGTAGCATGAAACAGAACAGACACTATTAGAAAAAAAATGATACTGTGTTTAGTACAAGAAGTTTCATTCCAATTAAGATGTGAAATTAAAAGTAAACTGGTAACAGTTTATCTCATGCCTTGGTAGACTGCACTTCAAATTATATTTCTCCACCTCCTGCTGGCATCAATAATCTTACTCTAAGGTTACAATGGTGGTATCAGCAACATACGAGTCCAAGCAAAAAGCTGGCATCTAATTTCCATTTTCAAGTCCCGTGACAGTTTAACTGAATGCTAAGGATTTTTTAAAGATTTAGTTTTAATAAGAAATCTATTTAATTACAGCTATATTGCCATGCAAGTATTTTACTAAATGTACACTTATTTTTCAGTGCTCAGTTATGGTGCTATATAAAAAGAAACAGAACCTGGTTTTTGTGTGTTGTGGGTTTTTTTTTTTTAACTTATCTAACTCGCTATCTGACAGATGTACAGAATTGTAGGGTATAAAACTTAATCATTCTACCTGTCCTCTGGAGATAAACTTCTTTGGCGTGAACCATAGTTTTCCCTCCTCTCGTAGCTGGAGCCATGCTTTAATAAAACAGAAAGAAAAAAATCAAGACCCAACATTAATTAATTACTGTGAGCATGTATATCTTGAGATCAAAGCATATCATGTCTTCAGTTCCCTACTCCTTTACAAGAAGTAAGGGCCATCAAATAAAGCTAGTGACAGTCAGTTATGACAAAGAGAGCTGGTTCTAAATAACAAGTAATCAGGCAGCTGGACTCCCTGCTACAGGATGCTGCAGATGCCAAATGCTTACATGGGTTCAAGAGACTGGACAAACACTGAAGAGAAATTCACATGGGTTACCAGAAAAATGTATCTGGCTCAGCAAGTTGCAAATAGGCAGAGACTGGGAGAGTATGTGGGCGAGTACTTTTAGTGGTTGCCCTGTTCCTAAACTTTTCAAGGCATCTGCTGTCAATTACTGCTGGAGACTAGAGTAGATGGACCTTCAGTCTGCCTTTCCTGCTTCCTTCTTCCATACACCATTTTACACTTTGTTGCATCACATGCAATACCATTAACAGAATTCTACCACTTCTTGTTTGAAGCGTGTCTTTCCTCTCTCCTAAAAATCCCTTTTATTGCACAATTTCTCCTTACCTTCCTCCTTTTTACTAACCATGATTTATTTTCTCATGAGTCATTCCTAGCTTCATACATTATAAACATCTAAGTCACACTGTTCCACTTAACAGATCCTGGAAGTAAATTTAAATCTAGATTTTTTTGAAATGTAAGTTTGCACAGTTAAGTGATACACACTTAAATAGTTCACAGCAAATTCTGTGGGCTGAACCATGACATACAGAAGTATGGAGTCATACACAAAAATCGGAGCATAACAGCATCTACAATGCACATAGACATTCACCTCATCAAGATGTTTCAAGACTACTTTGGTACAGCTAAGAAGCAGCTTTTATAACGCCTACACTTTTCTGTAGGACTGTAAGGGTCCTCTCTTCCCTTAAAATATTATTTATGATTTTTCAGAACCACAATCTTATGTTATCAGCCAGTGATCAGCTGTGAAATAGGTAACACTTCACCTCGATGCAGAAACTCAATGCAAGGACTTGCTTATGCACCTTGACTGAACTTTTTGCAGAAATACTAATCTCATTTGAAGTGGCATTCTATGCAATAACATCCTAGCATGCCAGTTTTTGCCCCACCAAAGAACCAGTGAAAACTGTTGGTTAGTAGAATACAATGACACCTCCTTTATAAGCAGACCCTGATGGACAGTTATACCCAATGATCTCCAAAAACTTAATTAGAAAGAAAAGTATCTTCACTAAATGGCAAGTGTGGTGTTTATAATGAGCTGTGCAAGTAAAACCAATGTTAACTGAGGCTTCCTAAAGAAATAATAGCAACACAAAGATTACGAGCACCATTGTATCAACAGACTGATGAGGCTGACTCACTATCACTCAAATTGGGGTGTGTGTATATGTATGTAAATTATATTTGTATTTTTGAGGCCACTGTAACATATCCTAGAATATCACCTCCCCTAGGGTATGTTTCTAACACTGTGTTAGAATTATTCCCACTATGATCTTGACTGAATCAAGACAATGGTGCAATACAAATGCATTGCATCATTTACTGGGAGTATGCAGCTGTACAAAAGTACTGTCCATCTGACAATTTAATTCCAGAGTAACATTATCTTTCATGGCAAAGCTAGTACAAGAAATTCACATTTTTCACCAAGGTTTTCTTGCCCTTTCAATACTCATTTGTGGGACTATACCATGCAGCAGATCACTGAAATCATTCAAGGTTAAAATAAGTCCTTAAGTTGTTGGTTTTTTTCTCCAAATAATATGATGCAAAAATGTATCCTAAGCTTCCAAGACAGTGGTAATAAAAATCTTTGAAAAACACAGAACAGTTACTGTATTTAAATGGTATTTAGCAGATAGGATGAAGTGGGTCTTTTTAGGATGATCCATTCTCATGAGTTCTACATCATCTGCCTTTGCCCAAGCAGACCCAAAAAGACAAGTGTTCACAGAAATAAAACATTATGGATGTCTCTGTATTTGGCAGTTATCATGTCTCCCTGCAAAAGCAGCTATGTTTGCTGAAGAACTTGTCACCCTGAACTCTTCATGACCAGGCTTTCTGCCACAAGTCTTCTTCCTCATCCATTTTGATCAAATGGATTAACTGAAAGCGTCCAAAACAGTGCTGACTGGCTTACTTTGACACATGAGCGAGCACGACAATAACCATCAGATTAGGAAGGCGTAAGAAAGTATCAACTATCCCTCAAGCATCCCTATTAAAAATCACTTCAGTCAGAAAAGATGGAACCAAAAGAGTGAAGAAGCCTATGCAGGGTCAAACTCTAGAATTATAGGCAGAGAAATACCATAGATTTGAGATAGTGTATCAGTAGATTATTACTCTGCTAACCAGTCCCAAATTTAGTGTACTTGACAAATATCGCATTTCTAAAGCGCCAATTTCGGAGAGTAATTTTAAAGCAAATTTTTTCTTCTTGCATTCCTAAAACTCACTCCCATCCATTCAGAAATGTACCACACAACTTTTAAAAGGGAAAGCTTTAACTTTCACAGTAAGAAGTAGAGTTGCCACATTAACTGCTACTCCATGTCTGTATCTTTCCATTTTAACATCACTGTTAATTTTTCAACACCTCTTTTCTCCACTTCTCCACATACTTATGTTCTCTGTTAAGCCATCAGTCAGTCACTTTTCACCCATTACTTTATCATTATATCCTAATAATGTTCAGAACTTCCGATGTTAGGACAACAAGTGCTAGAAACAGCTGCAATTCACTGACTTCACAGTAATATTTCTCTTATAAACAGCTGCTGTCCATTATGGATATTGTTTGCTTTACATTCAGGGAGTTTCATTTAACATAACATCAGCTACAGGCCTAATCACCAGTAAGAAGGGAATAACCAAACCCTACGATTTAGGTTTAAGAACACTTACATTTACTTGTGTCACCCTGCTCTTCATCTTTACTTCCTACTTTTTATGAAGTGCAGCAATGAGACAATCCAAGGTGGAGTTCAGCACACGAAAAACATTTCATCTATAACACACAGAAAACAATCATAAACTTTCTACTGCACGCGGTGCAGGAACCCGCGCTTTTAATTTGTTCTCTAAAGCTATGCTTGCATAACTCCTTAAACCAGAACAAAGAGCCCCCACCCCCCCGGAACCTAGTCAGATCTCTTAAGGTTACACAGCCCCTGTCGGAGGAGGCAAAGGCTGTAAAACGGCGGCCGGGAGTTCACCAGCACCACCGCCGCGGCCACCCGGCACAGCCGGCGCCGACAGCGAGACGCGCCGGCCAGGCCGCGGCAGGGGATGCCGAGGCCCTGCCCACGGGCCCAGCCTCACGACGCCCAGCCCCGGCCCGGCCGACCACCGAGCTCTCCGGGGGGCTGCGCAACCGCCCGGCCCGCGGCCCGCGGCCCCCCGCCCGCGGCTGAGCTGCCACCGGGGAGGGCAGGTCGCGCCCCCCAACCCGTGGGAGGACCCGGCCGGCGGGCGGGCGGCGCTCGGGGGCTCCCCCCACTCCCGGGGAGAAGGGTGACCCGCCGCCCTGCCCTGCCCTGCCCTGCCCTGCCCTGCCCCGCCCCGCCCCGCCCGCGGGAGCGCCGTCACCCACCAACAGCCCGCGGCCCACCCAGCTCCGCACCTACCGCCCGCCGCCGCGCTGGGCCACAAACAGCGTCGCTTCCGGCGGAACGCGGCGCGCACTGAGCGCGCCGTCCTCAGGCCCCGCCCAGCGGCGGCGTTCGGCGCGCGCCGGCTGACGGCTACAGCCCTGAGAGCAGCGCAGGGGAAGGGCGAACTTCCGGCCGCCCCGGCACCGCTGCACGACGGGAAACGTAGTTCTGCGGCGGCGGCGCCCCCGGCGGCCATCTTGCGGGGGGCCGCGCTCACCGGCCTCGTCCGTACCGCACCCTTTCAGTCTCTTATTTAGAATGAAAATGTGTGTACCGGCTGTTGCAGGGAACAAAAACCCCCAAAACGCAGCGGGAAATAAGCCGATAGGGTGACTCCTGGGTGAGTGTCTCTATAGCAGCCGTATTGCTCCTTTCGGTTCAGCCTGCGCTTCTCTGGCGCTGACTTGGCAGGTGAAGGCACCTCAGAAAAAACAACCCCGCTGCTACCAAATGTACAACGTTCCTGTCAGAAATATAGGTAATAGCAGACAAGCAGTCGACTCACTTCCCTTCAGGATGAGAAGTTGTCCAAAGTCTTCCAGCATCTCTAAAATTTAGTGAATTTTCTGAATGAATTTAGTACACCTGCCCCTTGAATAACACCTGTAGCACTCACTTCTGTCGCTTATGCGTAAGCTGCTGGTTAAACATTACTTGAAATAAGTCCAGGACAGACATAATACATCATACCATGTTGAGTGTTACAATGCTGTTAGGATACCTGTTTATTAGAGGGGGTTTTTTGGCCTCTGAAAGTTTGAAGTTACTGAGCACCATTGATTCACACTAACAAAGGGCCTGTGGCTTATTGTAGGCACAAATCTGTTTCGATTGTGGAAAGCAATTAAATGCATAGGGAGGGGGAAAAAAAGGGAAATGCTATGTAAGGTCTTAAAATGCTTACGGTTCATTTTCTGCTCTTGTGAGATAATGAAAATAAACTCTTAGAGGACAGAGCAGATCAGGGTCAGAAAGGCATTAATTCAGCCAAGAGCCAGATGGTTCCTGCGGGGACATCTGTAACCGAGCCGCGTGGCAGTACTGCTACACTGCGCCCGCCAGCATCTGCGTGCAAGTCCCTGTGCGCACACGTGTAGTGGGACACAGTATTTGTTGAGGAGAACAAGAAGGTGGCAACAAGGTGGGAGCAATGCTGGAAAAATGCTACCCACAATTCCCCCTTTCAAACAGAAGGGACAAACGCATCAACAGCAGAGTAATTTTGATGAGCCATAGTTTATGTTGGCCTTATGCTGACTCACAGACAAAAATACGGTGTTATCTGCTGATGCATTCCCTGTGTTCCTCCCACAGCTGGAATTTGCTCAACTATGATATTCATAGACCAATCCACAAGATTGTTTCCTGGGAGCGGCAGCTATTTGCCTGCAGCATCCATGCAAAGATCAGCGGATGAAAGTGTGTCATTTTATGTGTTTTATTCCTGTTCTCCCATCCCCTCTTCTGAGAACTGCACCCTCAATCATGTGCTCCAGTCCTGGCAGTGGGGAAATGTCTCCTTTACTTTCTCACAACTAGGTAGCTGTCAAGAGGGCGGTGTCTCTTGCAGTTACTGTAGAGGAGTCCTTGCCCTGTCTCAAGCCCCTGGGGCAGCCCAGGTGGCCAGGTCTGGGACCCAGAAGCTGGGTGACTCCTGGTTGTGCCTAGGGTCATGTAGTCTTCCTCTGCCACATGTTCTGCAGCCCTGACTCACTGCCTTGGTCCTCCAGGTTGGTGAGCCAATCTGAATAAGTTTTTAGTGACTGTGGTCCTAAAACCTGCAACTCAAGTCCTCCCTAGCATTTTGCAAAGCAAAAAGGGACTGGATAGCTGAACTTCAGGTGCAAAGTGACCACTTGGGGCATAAGGGCTTAATCTCCTCTTTGTGTTGTGATGCTGGTCAGTCTCACACCAGACAACAACAGTGTGGGGAAACAGTATGCATGGGGAAAAAAGTAGAGTTGCATTATTTCCTGAAACAATAGGAAAATGTTATTGAAACAGTGCAGAAAACCAGCTAATTCAATATACCACAAAGTAAGGAATAAACAGTGAAATCAAAATGGTGAACTAAAGAAAGCAAAATGAAGATGTTTCATTTAAAAAAAAAAACAACCTAAATTCTGAAATTTGTGACACAAAGTTCTCTAAGAAAACTCATGTAAAGTAGAAGTCCTATTCAGTGCTTATTTTTGAGGAAAATCCCTTCAATACGGAGGAATTGGAAATCTTCTATTGTGTTACTCTGTAATATTTATTGCTTAGGGTACAAATTTTAAGCTCCACACTTTTTTTTTGGAAAGCATAGTTCTTAGTATCTTCTTGCTACTTTCTAAACATTATTTACTGTCAGGAATCCCAGAATTTTTTTCTTGTTCACAACATCTCAGACTTACATGCAATTGCTGGAATAGCTACCATTTTTAAAATGACCTTTCAGGATGCTGATTTGCTTCCTTTATTATTCAGCAGTCTCATTCTTCTGTTAGCACTTGATGTATACCCATGTGAGTCAGTTCTCATTGTGGGAATGATACAAGGCTTCTGCTTTTGGAGGATTAAGATGTTGATTAAAAAAAGGTAGTTATTGAAAGGATGGAGATACTCTTAATAACAAGGAAACTTTAATTTGTACATGGTCTGAAAGATTTGTCATTACATTAGATACATGTGTATAGAGCACTAGATGAGTATATTAAAAATTAGTTGTACTTACATGCTTAACACTTCATGTTTTATTCGTTCTCATCAATATGGAAATACAGTACAGGAAATACAGTATCCCTGTCTCTTGGGACAGGACTATTTGTACTTAAACAAAATGTTTTTAAATCACAGTGATGCAAACCACCTCCTCATTGCACCCTGTGGATTGCTTTGCAAAATCAGGACTACAACATCCTCTGTATCCAATTCTTGCTTGAAGTGAAGTGTGGGGCTGGCGAATTGGCAGAGCTGGGGCCTAACAGCTGTGATCTTGTAAACAGCATGGGCTTAGTGTGATGACTTTTACTGGGGCCTTATTGCTTAATTACTTACGGATTTTTTTTTATGTTTGACTTACATATTTTCTAAGGGTAAAAGATAGGCTTAGTTATATAGCTTGCAAATGTTACCATAATTATGCTTCACATTAAATAGGGCTTGATTCTACCACCAAGTTATGTCATACAGATGATTACCAGTGACATTATATCACATAACCAGATGTTCTGAAATGCTACAGTTGAAAAGAACCATTCCTCCCCAGCATTTATGCTTACATTGAGTATACATTAGAAAATATGAGGCTGGGATTTTTTGATGCAAATATAGGAAAATGTTTTAATCATGATAACTTTCATGCAGTCATACCATTTAGTTAAAATTCAGATCCACCATTTCATTCTGCAAAAGCACATGGATGCCATTAAGTGCCCATTGTCACTGGTGCTTTGTGCAGAAATACTGGTTTTCATGAACACACCTAGTTGGCTTGGTTGGCTTACAAAATATGTAAAGGAGAGAATAGATGAAGTACATAATCAAATGATAGTTTCTACATATTATTATGAAACCCCAGCATTTGTTTTGATTCTGCTGTCATCTGTTCTTAGCATTCCTAAAACAATGCTGCCTCTCACTTTTCTTTTGGACATGCACATCTCTCTTTTAGTAGGGTCACTAGTAGTAATGAGAGCCATATTCAAAATGCAGATACATCTCCTTTTAGTATAATAAGAGGGGAGTTTGACTCAAACTCATGTCTAAGAGGTTATTTACTACAGGGTTAGAGCCTACAATCCAAATTTCTCATCATTTCTAGAGATACTTTTTCTTGATTTGCAAAGCATATACTTTCCTGCAACATCAATGCCCTTCTTTTCCTCCCTCCTTCTTACCTGTCACTTACTTTCCCACTGCAGCAGTTCTGTTATACTGCATGCTTGACTTTTGCTTTTTCTCTTGTAAACTTTCAATTAAGAACAGCTTCTAAAGAGCAGCTCTGGTTTCTGCTCTCTGAAGGTGTGATTCCTGGGGACGCAGGGTGTTTGGCACCACATGTACTGCTTTCTGAGGAATGCTGCTTATTGCCTGCCACGAGAGATTGCAGGTTTTATGGAGGGAATCCCTAGATCCTAAGCCTGTTCTTACGATGAAATGCATCCCCTGACCCTACAAAGATTTCCAGTTTACCATTTGTGAAAGAACTTTACTCTCATACTGTACTTATCAGGTTACCTGGAACTGTTTGGTTTTTTCTTGTTGTTTTGGGGTTTTGTGGGGTTTTTGTTGTTGGTGGTTTTGTTTTGTTTTGGTTTTTTTTAAATTAGGTAAAATATTAGGTAGGTAGAAGACTAATTTTATTCTCTTAAACTATCTAATTTCAATAATGGAAACTGTTGATGAAGCAATAAATACATTTCTAAGATTAAACTTGAGTCAGGGTCCTTTGTGACCACTTTGGTGTCTCAGCTAACTTGAAAGGGCAATCTTGGCTCTGCACCCTGCCCCATGAGCTCTCAAAGCATTCAGAGCCCCATATGTTTTTTTCACTGCTGAAACAACCACTCTCAGCACTCCTTTCTCTTTAGGTCAGATGACTTGTAGTTTTTGTAGCTAATCTTTTGCTTAACTGCTTCATGCAGGCAGAAGGACACAAGACAAAGAATTCTGTGTACTTCTCTGGTTTTGTTCAAACAGGGATCCATCTTCCTGCTTTATAAAGGCTTGTTTCTCATACCCTGCTCAGGGAAACAACTTGCCTCCCCCCTCCTTTTTCCCTAAATGTTCTTCAGTTACGTATTCCTCTGTTCCCTAATGATACCACATTCCTGGCTGTGGGAATGGAATAGCTTGTTTTTTCCTTGACCATATAATTTCTGTTCAGGACTTCTGAGTTGTTTTTCCAGTTTTGCCCATGGCTTGCTGTGATACATTGGGCTAATTTCTAATCTTCCTCACTATTCAGATAACCCTTTTGTAGAACAATGCAGAAAACACAGCTTCCTCTGGTGTATTGGGGGGGTTTGAGATCTAGCTTTTATTTGATCACAGTTTTTGTGATTTTTTTCTTTTGTGGATGAAACTATATGAATGCAATTCAATTAATATTTTTAGGTTTTTTTTAATATTTCCTGGTAATGTTAATTTTTAAAACTATCACCTGAATTTAGTAAAACTTTCTCAAGGTTGGAAAATGGTGCAAGATTTTTTTCTTTCTTTTTTTTAAGTTCTTAAATCAACTCTACTGAACATTATAGTACTTCTGTTTTGTCACATCAGGTAACACACCTGTAATACTACTTTAACTGCAACAAGTATTACAGGCTTAAATCATCAGTGTTAAAAAAAAAATCACAACATAATGAGGAGGGGATGTTCATGATTTGATAGATTATGTTCATGAGTTGATAGATTAAGTCTGTTTAAACTGGTGCAGCAGAGGAAGACTTAGCCACCAAGATTTAAACTGTCTGCCCTGCTCTTCTGTCCGAGACTATAATCCCACAGAAGAGTAAGAGAAAGGGAGTATCATCCTGTGACTGAGATCACTGAGCATGCTACGCAGTATTTTAACTCAAAACTGCTTTGGTTTAAACTAAGGTACCAGTCTTTGCTCTCCAGCACTTGAAGTGTTAACAAAATGAGTACAAACCTGTTCTTAAGCTTTTCCAAGGGCCAGTAGTGCTATCGTAAAATTGTGCATCATACCAGATATAAATATTCTGCACTCCAGAGATAATAGCTATTTTTACTTACAAAGTCATAAAAGTCAACTCTCCCATCTACTTTGCAAAACTAAGAAGAATAATCGATAAAGCAAGAAAACCTTCATCAAAACAAACACAGGGATAGGATATATTAAGTGATAATAATTGGGAAAAGGACATGATTTTTTTTCTGCTTATAACTAAGTTTTAGCTACAGAATTTTATTTATTTGGCTTTCAAAATGATTTGCAACTGTGGTGATTACACAGGAGACTGAAACCAGCATGTATCTGGATGGTTATACAGATTCTGACAATACGAATTGTTAAATGCTTTCACTAGATATTCCGTGAACCCACTGCAAATACAACATTGCCTGCCCGTGAACGCTCTGTGGTTTCCCATTCTGCTGTGAAAGTAATCTTTTTCCTGACTCACGCTGTGTAAACAGGTGTCATGAAATAAAAAGGCATATGGCATCAATGTGGCAGCAGCATCTCACGAGAAGGACGTCCTGCGGCTGATGGCGCACGTACCATCACTCAGGCTGTCCCTGCAAACGCCCTGGGAGAGAACAAACATGGACAGCTGAGCATTCCCCTCAGAGGGAGCCTGAGGACAGGGATGGGAAATAAACAGTCTGCTTTGAGGTGCCTTCACCAGGAGACAACTGATTACCTCTGAGAAACAAGTTTATGTTTTGAAAGCAGCTGAATGACATGGGGTGGCATAAATTACACTCTTCAGTTCTCCGCTTAAATGTGGAAAGCAGAGGAGGGGCTGGGAAGGTGGAATTCACTGAACAAGAAAGGGAAAGGGGAGTTTAATACTGAATAGAAGCAGTGAAGTGAGGTTTTCCCTTTCTCCTTTCCTAAATTAATGCTTTTACTATTGGATTATGGAGTAAAGCTCCCTTCTGCTCATTTCTTCTCTGGTCTGCTCATCTTGCAGTCCCTTTCCTGCAGTGTGTCACTCTTACATTTTATTCCTCATCAGGGTGAATGGAGAATACCTTCAGTTTTATAGTGGGTCTAGTCTTGTGGTTTGGCAATGTGCTTTGAGATATAAGTTTTAATTCTGTGAGGGTGAAAAGACTTGCATGTCCAAAGCTTGCAATTCATGAGTGAATGCTTTAAGGAGTAGGCAGCAGTGCAGGGTGAATACCTCAGACCAGCCTTTTTGAATCTACTACACTCAAGATCCCAAATGTTCAGAGTCTGAAGCAGAGCCATGACTGTGGTTTCTGACTTCTAGAGAGTAGGAGGAGTTCAGGCACATCCTCCTGCTTGGTGTGTCTTGCACAGCTTCTTGCTCAGCATGTGGGCCTTCTTAATTGCCTGGGAAGCACTCAGGTCTCTGTGGTTGTGGTGGATGAAGCATCTAACTGTAGCAATCCTAATCACCCTGCAGGAGCTATGCAGCTAGTCTGTAAGTGTAAGAGATGGCTAGGATCTCTTATCTCTATCTCAGTCTGAAGTGAATTCTTGCAATCGGAATGGAGCATGATTATGAAGTCTTGGAAAAAAAACCCAAAGACAAAACCACACAAGAAACAAACAAGCAAAAAAAAACCAACAACCAAACCCTGAGGAACTGTATACTCAATCATCAGTCCTACATGTCTGCACAAGTAACCCCAGTGACCTTGCAGAGCTGCCCCCACATGCAAAGAGCAGGTCCCCAGGTAGCAACACCTTCACCCAGTGGAACCAGTCAGAGCATGGCAGGACTCTGTTCGACGCTGTACTGAAACATGATCCCCGCAGTTCCAGTAAAATGCATAAAAGCAAGAGTAACTCATGAACATTATCAAACACATACTGGAAGAAACTTCATGAGAGTGGTCTAACTAGAGCTCTTTGGAGATTACTTTCATATGGGTTTATATGTATTTCTGAGTTATCTCAGGGCATGTCTCCTGCACAATGCAAGTGGAGTGGAGATAAATGAGCTACATTAAGTTTAAATGAGCTAGTTCTGGTACTAGAAACCATATAGCCACACTAAGTAGAAATCCGTGCTGTCTGATACACCTTGTTTCATTAGGTCAGCACAGCGCTATGGATGGGCTAGCAGGATCACATTGCTTCTGGTATCTGAATTAACTCATGTGAAGTGGCTTTATGTATATTTAGGACAGCAATAATCAACATGGAATGCTTCTCCTTCTCTTAAGTGAGCACAATGATAGATCAGACCTTAAAATACAATAACAGCCAATTCATACAAAATTTAATCAACATGAGAAGTTGTGCCTTCAGATAAGGCAAATTTAAAATATAAATTTCTACACACTGAAAATGCTGAAAGCAGTGACAATTCAACTGAGACTAATAGCAATTAAACCAAACATAATTATAATCTTTGAAACCTCCACAAAGGGAGAAAGGATAATGTGTCCAACAATTTCATATTCATCAGCTTAATGTTGTGCATGAATACTCCATTAGTAAGCCACAGGAAACATAGTTTTAGTCATGTTATTTTCCCATGGCAGTTTTTGTCATTGTGCTTGAAATGATACAAGTTAAAAATCACCCACATGCTGCACTCCCTGGACTGGTGCCCCTCCTGGCATGAGCAGCTGTGGCTCTATCAACTCCCAGTCTTCTACAAATGAGCAATAAAGGTTTGTATCTAGAAGCTCACTGAAAGTACCTAATACTACTGGAAAAGCAACCATAGCTGACTCAATACCTTATTCTGGTAGCTCATTTTTTGCAGTTAATAGTGCTTTCTTAATTAATCACAGAATGAGGGATTGGAGACTGGTTTCCCTGCCTGCTTTATTAGGAGTAAGGCATTTATACACAACTAATTCCCATTAGAGTTAATCAGTGTGACCTTTGGCATGCTGAGGAATCACATTTTTGTGCAAGGCTCAAACTCTATCTCCAGATAGCTGTTACAATGCTCCAGCTGTAGGATATTACTCCACACCTCAGCTGAGACAAGAAATCGCATCCTCTGCGGTTTCAGTACAAGGTCAGATAAGTGAGCTGAGCCTAGCCAGCAAAGGAGGACTGAGACAACAAAGCTGAACTTGTTCTGTAGTGGGATGGGACGTGGCTGTGCAATCCCTTCTGCTACCTTTTTTGTGGCAGCAGTAATCTCTGCTACAGGGTGTTAAGAAGCAACATGTGGGAGAGAGAAAAGAAAGAAGAATGCTCTTATATCGTGTATATACAACTGTTTTAGAGGTATCTAATATCTATGCTGTGAAGTCCCATCACCATTACATTTTAATAAATGCTAGGAGATCATGGATTTACAATGCTAACTGAGAAATATCTCTCTTTGGTACATCAAATGGGTGACATTTGTGACACTCCATCACAAATTTTATTTTTTCCAAGAAAGCGCCAGCAGACTCCTAGCTTGTTTTGAAACATCATCAAAGCAAAGCTATCCCCATAAGCTCAGTGGGTAGGCATGATCATATGTGGAACTTCCACACAATTTCCACTGTGTGAAAACACATCACATATGTTTTCTATTATTTTTAATGACAGCCTCTCAGCTGCTTCTCATAGTAGTCAAAACTCTGCTCAGCTCCTGTTTAAAGCAGGTTCCTAGTCCGTATGCTAAGATTTCCTTTCTTTTAATTTTGTGGCAATGCTGTTCTCCAACCAGCTTCTAGGACTGGAAACAATTCCTGTCCCTTCAGGCACCTTCTACCCTTAAAGTAATACACAGACTAAGCATATTATTCAGAAAAGAAGGGCACAGCAAATGCAGATTGGCATAAAAAGGTCTTTTTATTACTCTCAGGTTTTGCTCATTGATGTTGTTAGTGGTTTTTTTGTTTGTTTGAAGTCATTCCTATTTAGTGGTGCGGACTGAAGCCAGAGGTAGCACTGTAGGTACAGGTCGCTCCGGTCTGTGTAAACTGGTGTATTCATGTCCTTAGTTTCACTTCGTCCTTACACAACTGCAGAAGAATGCTGGTTCTCTCCCACAGTGATAAGAGTTCATCAAACCAAGATGTTTCTCTACAGCCAGCCCCCTGCAGTTAGCTGTCTTAAGTTTTGAGGCTATACCATGAATTGAGCTGTGTCATCACTTGGCAGGTTTAGCTTATTTAGCAACTAAACCCCTTTCAATTATGTTTTTGTTCCTTTGTGCTGATTTTTTTTAGCCTATATGAAGTATTTTTTTTATCTCCTGGCCTCTAAAGAAAACAATCGCTCTGCTCTTCTGCAGAGCTGGAACAGTAGAGCCCCCTCGTGGGGACATGACGTTCAGTGCCAGAAAGTGGGTTTGTGCCCAGAAACTATAGGACACGGTATGATGAATGCACTTTTTCTTTTTTTTTGGCCTACCTGCATTAAACCGGTGATTGTATAGCATAGTGGGCTGGGTAGTTAGTGGTTTGCTGGGTTGTGTCCATATTCTTCGCTAAGTGTGGAAATCTTACGTGATGTAATCCTTCTCTTACTGAAATCTTGATATGTAATTTTACTCAAATTTTACTCTTTAAATAGAAAGGGAACATGACTGTAAGGATATCAGAAACAAGAATATTCCACCCGTACTGGAAATTCCACCAAAATTTTTTCCTGCATTAAGGCTCAATGAATTAATTGTTACATGCTTCTAAAAATGTGGCTAGATGGTTAGACCATTCTTCACCTTTGCTTTTCCAAGCTAGAAATGGAAAATATGTGTTCTTCCCATAGTTTGTCTTTCACAACAATTAAAAAAAAACAGTCCTCTGTTCCTTCTGTCACTTTTCTGCTGTATTTTTATCATTATTTCATCGAGCAGAAGCAGCCAGTCAAGCCTTTAACTACAGGACAAGTTAGCATAACTGTTTCTCAGTTACTGAACTGGCATTTGGATGTTGTGTTCATCTTTCATCTCTTCAGCAATGCAGAGGGAAAGGTATTGTCTGACTGGAGCTAGTGACTGCTTGCAATGAATCTCGTGATTTTAAACAAAATATAAAGTTTCTGTCATGTTTAAAAATGTATATATTATAAAAACAAATTCACAGAAATTGGCAAAATTATGTGTTCAAAATAACGAAAACAAATGCCAAAATGTTGATGCTCCTTTGATAGTTTTACTAGTTGCAGTGTGGTTTTGCACACTGTATATTCAGCAGTAGGAGCTCTTGGCCTTTTTCCACTTTACCTAGAGACAGATGTAAGATCTGTTAACATTTCTTCCCCTTTAAATTACTATGGCATATTGTCTAAAATTTTACTGAGAACAGTGTTATCCAGAAGAAGTCACCATAACAAGCCCCTTTAGAAATGTGTTCATCATGTCATGAAATGCTACATTTGTTAATTATCTTTTCTTAGTGCTATAGCAAACCTTCAAATTAATAGCTGTTACAAACTATAGGCAAACAGTAGGTGCCTGACTTAATTAACTCTGACTCTGTGTGATGTGATTTGTATCTCGGTATTACTTGTGCTAAAAATGGGCACTGGTTTTCCTATGGCATATGGCTGTATTTCTCCAAAGGGCTGTGATATATCAACTTTAGGATCTAGAATACTTTATTGTTATTTGATGATTTAGTTATCATTATGGCCTGCAGATCAGAAGATCTGCAAGCACCAGGGCACAGCTAATGGAGTAATGCCAAACTAATTGCATTATTGTTTTGATGAAGACCTCCTATAAATAACAAATAAAAAACTATTAATAGGAATACCAGAATGGATTTGCTTCATGGTCTAAATCGAAACAGACTGTATGATGACATGGGCAGGATCTTCTGAAGGGCAGAATCCTATTGCACTCAAGGAACATATTTCTTATTTTCCGCTGCAAGGTTAAATTCTAATCCCAAGCACTGCCTCCTCCCTGCACCCCTATGGCCACGCACAGTTCCTCTCAGCTACCCAGGGTAGGAAATTCAGCTGCTCGTATGGTTATACTTCTTTGCTGTCCTGTTACTGGTAAAGTGTCTACTTCATGAAACTTCTGGGGAAACCATGGCTGCAGTTGAACACTGACAAAAAACTGTCAGCTCCCCAGGAGTCCTTCTGGACAGATAGATTTCATCCTCGCTGTGGGGAGGATCATGTAAAATAATGATGTTGTTCTCTTTTGAAAGCACAAAGCAATTATGAAGACTGCTCACAAAAAACCTGTCTGGATACAGGTGGCACTCTCTATCAGTCACCTCTGCAGCCTGCTTAACAGGAGGCATTCCAGCACACTGACACTTACTTCAATTTTTTACAAATTTGTATAAATATGAGATTTTTTTTTTTCAAAATATGCAGTTGTGAATGTCCCATCCTTTTTGATGATGGTGAAAAGACTTCTACATTTTCAGGCATAAAATGGAGCATGAAAGTATACACAAAAATAGTAATTTTCTTTAACATTTTGCTACAGAATGTGTGGTAAAGTCCATATCAGAAAATGTCATATATAACTATCAAGCAATTAACCAATAATTAAATAAATACTTAGAGTCACATCACATTTTAATACCTGATGAATATGAATATTTTGTTGTTTTTAGTGGGCTTTCTCCTCAGATATTAAATTTGAAGGGAGGGAGTATACCATCTTACGGTTGGTAACTGTATTTTCTATTTTGAGTTGAGTCCTTATGGTCTTTGCAAAGTACCAAATGTTCCTATTTCCTATGAGGAGGGTTTCCAAATAAGCCTTTGGCAATATTTCTGAACCAAGTGGGACCACTGTAGAAATAAACTGGCTTTGTGTCTCGAATCTCCATGGGGCTTATAAGGCAAAATGACTTCAGCAGAGAAAGTAGGTTAAAGCAAGGACAGACAGCCACCTCAATTAACAGAGCTGAAAACAAGCACAAATACTCACCCCATTCAGTACACTTCAAATTCAGTAGTTCTCAAAAAAGAGCACAGGCCAAAAAGAACAAAATTACTAAGATTTACAAAAACATGTTCCTTAAATCTTACTTGGATGAGGCATCCTGCAGATCTACTATGACTCAGCTTTAAACTGGGCTTACTTTATAGATGTAATTTTAAAAATCTCATTTTATATCATCTTAAAATTTGAAGGTAGTCTGGCTTTGGATGTGAACGTTTCCTGAAAACCTGATTTGATTTTCTGTTTCACATGCATTCCTGCCAGTATGCATTAGTAAGTGTTGAAGGGTTTGGGGTTTTGTTGTGGTTTTTTTAAGCATTGGATCATAGGTAATTTGCTTGTATAAGAATTAATAGGAGAAAGCATGTCTTGTTAATCAATTCTTTTTAGAATTTCTTCTTTCAGGCACAGATTCTCTAGGAAGTAAAATGTATTTCTATTTTTTCCCTACCTAATCAAATAGCTGTTGTTATTTTCTACCATACCAATTGCTAGCAACAATATGGATTTTTTCACCACCTCCTGCCTATAGCTATAATGAGCTGTTACTTCTGGAAATCCTTTTGTAAGTTCCCTAATATATTGTTCCACTGCTTCTCAGCTCCTGTTATAAATTACCTTGAATGTAGTTATTAATTTTTGACACTGAGGAGTTTTCATAGCTCCAAAATTTACTGGTAAAGCTTCTATCGCGTATGTGTCATTCTCTGTAGTGTCACTGTGTGTCGTTGTGGGAAATTAAATTCTGAGAACAGAAGCATCTTTTTCTCAGCTCTTCTCCTTTCTTTTCATAATGAAACAGTGCCCTCAAGAGCTTTTATTTGGGAAGGGGCAGTTTAAGAAAATTAAGTCAATTAACTACTCACCAGTATATCAATCTCTAAACATAAAAATTCTGCCAAGCATTGCAACCAGAGATGTTGGTTGGAAGGACTGTCAAAAGACAGTTTATTTTGGTTTTCTTATTTTATGCCAAATAATAGAAAGTTAACTAAATGACTGAATTCTAATATTTCCAGTATGGAGAACTCTGCCTGCAGAGGACATCTTTGCTGGCATTGTGAAGAAAGGGAGGATGCGCTGTCTGCCGAGGCTGCAAAGCATTGCTTCTTGGCGAGTTTCTTTATTGCTGGGCTGGTTTTGTCCTTTGCCGGTTGACATCAGGACAGCTGGCAGCGGTCCAGGAGGCAGCGGGAAGCACTGTTTGTTTGTTTGTGTGTGGATAAGCAGAGAAGAAAGATGGCATGAAGTGAAGAACACAGAGAGAGTAAATAAGGAACAGCTTTAGCTACAACAGAGTCATAAAAATACAGATAACAAGCCTATTAGGCATTTTCCCTAAAATGCATGAAATACACATGAAAATAATCATGAATAGCCTCTAAATCTCATAGAGGCATATTTTTATAATAACCTGAAGAAATATCATTTTTTTGCATTTTTTTATTAAGTCATCGCTAGTTTTTCTGAGTAATACACAACAGTTGATTGACAGCATCATGACTGTGGAAAAAACTGAGGAATCATCATCACAGCATTTAGTAAATTCATCATCCTCAAAGGAGGAATTTTTTAAAGCAAAATTTGGAAATGAAAAAATGACAGTTTATCTGTCACTGAGCCTTTACATTCAGAGAGACCATGAGGGAAGAGGGTAAGGGTGAGAGAGAAAAAGAGGGCTTGAAAACAGGAAAGGATGCCACTTGGGTAAAAAAATCCCTTTGTTAATCTTTGTATTCAGTGTAGAATTGAATTTAATGTATTGTTAGCACCACAAAGCACGAGAAGAGTCATAAGCAGAAAAGGAAGAGAAGAGAAGAGAAGAGAAGAGAAGAGAAGAGAAGAGAAGAGAAGAGAAGAGAAGAGAAGAGAAGAGAAGAGGGTTTTGTGGAAAATTAATCACTGGCTTCAGCCTGCAAACTAGTTTTGTAAGTGTATTTAATTATAATCCAAAACTAAGTGCAGATTACCTACCATATACAGGTAGGACAATTTGGACTGCAGATCTTCCCAGAAAAGATGATACTCAGTCTAATGTGACTGCTTGATAGTATATGAATTTAGTTATCTATGGAAAAGTAGTAATTTTTATGGTTAAGTAAAAGGGTGTACATCAGAGTGATGCTACAAGTTTGTGTATGGGCAGTAAACATTTAGCTATGATTAGCTCATTGCTGGGAGTGGCAAAGGAAGAGGAAGGGAGAGAAAGGGAACTGGGGATTGTGGCTGACAGGCTGAGGTTGGGTTTGTGAGAGGAACAGCCAGGAGAAGCAGGCATGGCCCTTCATTTCTCTGTAATGGTTGGTCTTCTCCTGGGGTAACAGACCTTACTGGAAAGGAAAGCAAGAAACAGATTCCTATCAATGAGCTCCACACCAATGAAAACTATTTGAAAATAATTCAAAATGAAAGGTAAGACCATCCGCCTTACATAGAAGTTACCCTATACAACAGTGACAAATTGAAATTCATGAAACAGAAAGGAAGAACTCCCTGTCCTGGCAGACAGTTTCCCCATCAGTCCCATATACCGCCGTCACTGACAGGTAAGCTTTGCAGCACGCTGTGATGTTTAGCAATACAGGCAATTTCACAACAAAACTGAGGAGCTGGGAGTGTGTAAGTGCAAGTCTATCAAAGTCACATGTTCACGCACTTCCGCTGATTTTTCCACTGCCCAGCCAAGGCACCTTCTGGCTTCAGCAGGGTCCTCTGCCACCTACTGGGCTGGTGACCCCCCGGCTTTACTCACTCTCTTACTCACTGCTGGTTCAAGACAGCTGCCTCCTACACAAACAAAATTTATTCCCCTCCAATATTTCTTACACCACCCCGATGCCCTAATATTGTCTAACCCTGAAAAACATCTACCACAAACAGAATTTGGGGTAGTTCTATGTCTTTCTCTCCATCCCATTGCATGGGTTGGCCATAAACTGAAATTTATAAATGAAATTAAAAAGCATACAGATGCAAATAATTGCTTTAAATAATTTTCAATAACCTGTCACAGGAACAGCTCAGGACTTCATGTACTACAGAAGCAGGAAGTTTAAATAGTAGGCATGGTCTCCCGAAATAGCCAGCCCGCTAATAGCTCTCTTTAGCAGAGTGATCTAGTTTTCTCAGGTATATCTCAATTTAAACAACAGATGATTTTCAGCCAGGTCCTAGGCCACTGAGAGCTCTAGAGGTCAAAGCCAGCACTTTGAATTCTACCTGCACACTATACAGAGCATTTCAGCCTGATAAGTAAGTGTGAAAGGCTTGTGATGTGATAAGATCTGTACCAGGGCAGTAATGCAGTAAACTAGACGATGTTGTTCAGATCAAGCGTGCAGCCAGCCAGCTGTGGTTATTTCTGAGTTGTACGGATCTGTGTGAATGAAGATAAGTATGAGGAAGTACTATAAAACACGCATACAAGAAATAAATCATAGCATTGGCAGGTACTCCCAAGTTCCAAAGAATAAAACTATGCTCTTGGTTGTGGGAACAGCACCAGAATTAAGCTTAACTCTGTGACATGTAGCTTTGTTCTCTGCATAGGAGATATTTAGATTCTGCAGCTTCCCTCAACTTCATTACACATTCACTAAATATTTTTACCTGGAAATAATAAACTCATTTTGGGTTGCAGAGTGTGTCCATTCTTTATCTCACTGAACTTAAAAACTTAATTATTCATTGTTGTATTAGAATTACAACTAATTAGATTACCTAATAATAATAAAAAGAAATGCTCTGTAATTTATCTGTCAAATGCATCTATGCAAACAATCATTTAAAGGCTATACTGGCTTCTCAAATAAATGTAAATAAAGATCTACTCTCTTAATCACTATTTTATGGATCTTCATAGCTTTGACACCACACATCTAGATTTTCCAGTCTGTTTGGATCACAGCACATACCTTAGGGGTGGAAGAATAAACTACTCTGAGAAAATGAAACAAGTACTCTTTTAATTTTTAGGTGCCTTGTGATGGTTACAGATACTTCGAGGTGAGTCACATGTATTTTGTCCATGATGTAAGCACAGGAAGGTTGTGGTACAGCTAATGAGCATGCCTTTTCACTAGGTATTCAGTGCATTATTTGCAATTCAGTGTATTTATTTTGTTCTGATTAATAATCTGACAAATTTCTGAGCTTTAGGAAATACTTCACTATCTAACATTCATAGACATAAAAATAACTTGATGCATTTATTCTATAGCATTCAAAATTCAGCATTTGCCTTTATCTGGAAGTTTGTTCTTTTTAGCATTAACCCAGTCAAATATGAAACCTGAACAGGTGCATTAATGAGCATGACATTTCATTTCCCAGTACCGCAAATAGTTGTGCTGCTCTTGAAATTTCTTGCCCTTGACAACTGTAGTCAACATTTGCCAACTTGAGTAGGCAATACCAAAAAGTGATCCCACACAGTAGGTCACTTGCTGGTAAAGTGGTGATCTGCAAGCACGTATGTAGTGTTACTCCTGCTTGAAACTATAGTATTCCAGCTTTGCATTTGTTATTTAGTTGGAGCATGTGTGTGGGAGAGAAGGTCTGCTTTTTTTTTTTTAGGAATATTTGTAACTGATTTCCCAAGCTATAGAAGTAATTTCTACTTCAAATTAGAAGTAATTTCAATTGCAAAAGCAGGCACTAATTTTTCCCTTTCTTGATTTGATTTCTGTGGGACAGTAAACTCACCAACAACAAAACGTGGAAGAAAAGGAGATAATGGATGCTTTTATAAGTGGGGTGGAGTGAATTTTACAAAATATGGGAGAAAGGTGACCTCTGTTCAGAAGCCTCCCTGCTCATTAGCAGATGGCTGTGGTTTAGTGATTCCACTGTGGTGCAAAGAAGGAATCAAATTAGATGTTGTGTGAAGCTGTCATTACTCTGTGTGTTTCTCTGTATAGTTCCAGCTTAAAGCATGTCATTCCTTTCATAGCAGCCCCTCAGATTACTGTATCTCATCCTTTCCACATCAAAGTGCTGTCAGCACTTTTATAGTATAAAAAGGATGCAGAGATCATTTTACAATACATTATCTTCAAAAAGCACTGACTTGTACACTTGCAATATTTCTTTTTATTCTGGGATTTGCAAAAGAAGATGCACTAAAATGAGTAGCATCTTAAAACTGAACAAAACCAGGAACAGAAATATCTATTTAAAATTGGACCAAAGCCCCTCTGCAGCAATGGTGGGCATTTTAGAAAGTCAATTCTTCTCAAGTGCTGTCTGAATTATATTTCAGTCAGGTAGTGAGAGCCACTGTGAGTGTGGAAAACATGTCCATTCTTTGAAAAGCATGGATCGTCTCTTTCTATTTACTAGCTGAAAAAATATGGTACCTTAAAAAGTCTTCAGTGAAATATATAGTAAGTGAGATCCCACTCCCAACATCAAAGGCATAGCCTCAGCTAGTAACCAGTGCATAGAGAGATGGGCTTGCTGTGTTGACCTTATTGCTTCATGACAAAGTGAAAAAAAAAAAAGAAAAAAAGAAAAAGAATAGAGGAAGGAAAAGAGTGAAAGGCAGCAGAAAGACAGAACTTTGTAGCATTGGCTTTAACTTTGTAGGACTTTCTTTAAATCCACTTGGCCAAGAAATGTGCTTTCTTCTTAGATACTCATTATGCAGCTATACATATATAATCTGTAAACATTTCACATTATATTTCCTAGCCATGTTTGTCATTTGCCAGCCTCTATATAAGAGGTTGTCACAGAACTGGGTAATGATAGGATGGGGAACAGAAATGTGAAAAGCTGATAGATGAACTTCAAAAGGGAAAGCAGCCTATGTGTTGGCAAGCAGACAAGCAATTTGATGTGGTTCATCCGCCCGCCTCCCATTTCAGGTATTCTCAACAGCTGGGATTGGAGTGATATGATGTAGGACTTTGCCTCTTCCCCCCCCCCGGAAGGAAAAAGTGTTGGGATTGGAATGATATGATGTAGGACTTTGCCTCTTCCCCCCGCCCCAGAAGGATAAAGGTGTTGGATCTTACTATGACATCGGTGCTGAACTATACTTACTACAGCCTGTCTTTCCAAAATGAGTAACATACTTCCGTTTTCTGATACTCTTCCTGCTGCTTTCTACATAGGCAAGTAATAATGTAACAAGCTCTGGAGTTTCAGGTGGATGTGGTGTACCATCCTCAGGAAGACCTGGGGATCTCTGCCATGCAATGGCAGTTGAAGGCAATAAAATGCAGAGGAAGTATTCTGGACAGGACAGACCTACATACTGCCACAGAAAGGATAAGGCTTGGTCAGCAGACAGGAACTGCATGTTTCTTTCACAGAGAAATTCTAGAATTTTTGTTTTATCTCAAATTTCAAAGAATTTAGATTTTTTTTTACAACAGGAAATAGAACTAAAATCAATAAATAATTACCAAAGTGTTGCATTTTATTTTCAAGGTTATAATATAATATTCAAAGAATTTTTTTTCAAACTAGAAGAGCAAAGCATTACTGTGAAGTAAGGTGAGCATGTTCACGTGAAAGCATAAAGTTCAATGAGAGAAAGAGAAAAGTGAATATTTGGATAACTCATTTTTTTGAACTTGATGGAAAAAACATTTTGAAATCACGGGAATGAAAGTTTAGATCTATATATAGTATGATTGTCAGACCCATTTCTATCTAAATACTGTTCACCTTTGTCTCAGAATTATAAAAGATTTGCACTGAATCTATTTCTTCCTTCCTCAGACATCTTTTGTTCCCTTATCTTATTAGCATACAACTGTCAGTAGCGTGTCCTCGGCTCTTCATGAACGCAAAAGGACAAATACTTAATAATAATGTTTCATCTTACATGGAGGTCACAAACTGATCTCAGTTACATCAGTGTAAGTCTGGAGAAACTCAGCTGAGCTCAATGGACTTACTCAGGCCTGAAATCAATTATTACTCTGGTGTAAGTGAGACGGAGCCCAGCTCAGCGGCCCAGTCCTGGCATTGAGATGCAAATGGGAACCGCAGGGAAGGGCGGAGCATTGCCCAGGCATCTCTGCGGCAGCCCCGGCCGCGCAGCGCTCCTTGGCACTGCTCGTGCAGAACAGGCGAGCAACAATGCTGGGGCGTGCCTGGGCGCTGCATCCCGTGTAGCTACACGGCCAAGGAGCAAACAGGGAGACATTCAATAGAAGTCGGTAATTGTTATGCAGCCATGCAAGAATGGAAACAAAATACAGCTTAAATACTCCTCCCCCAGCCCGGCCCCTGTGATTATGCTTCCAATAACCACAGTGGTAGCTGTGGTGCCCGTTTTTCCATTTCAGTCTCTGGCATCTGTGGGCACTGGTGCTGAAGCAGACCCCAGTGGGATGCCTGGAAGGCAGTGCTGTGCCAGGTTAGTGATGGGCTACATCAGTTTATCTAAACTGATGCTTCCTGACGCCCACCCGGTGAGAGCCACCTTGTAGGAACAGGCTGCAAACACACACCACAAAGTCCTTTTCCATCTCCTTCCTGTGTCTTACCTCCTACTGCCAACCAACAAGCAATTAAGAACATGAAGTAATATATTGTACCAGTTTAAAAATTACACTTCCCACCCCATGTATGTCATTACATCAGTTTTTACACACAGAATTTAACCCAAAGTTGCACATATCTCCTATTAGTGGTTGAGTCTCAATTGTTCTCGCAGAGGTACCCCAGTAGCACAAGGGGATACTCTGGGGGGAAGGGATCTGCAGATGCTCTTGAAAGCCCTTCCCCAGGGAGCCTGCTCTCCAGCTTGAGTTAGCTTTAATAAAAGGCAGAGGAGCTTAACAGTTTTGTTTCTTTTGCCATATCAGTATGTCCTGGTTTCAGCTGGGATGTAGTTAGCTGTCTTCCTAGTAGCTGGTACAGTGCTATGTTTTGAGTTCAGTATGTGAAGAATGTTGATAACACTGATGTTTTCAGTTGTTGCTCAGTAGTGTTTAGACTACAGTCAAGGATTTTTCAGCTTCTCATGCCCAGCCAGGGCACCTGACCCAAACTGGCCAACAGTGTATTCCATACCATGGGACGTCCGATCCAGTTTAGGAACTGGGAAGTGGGGGGCAGGGATTCGCCGCTTGGGGACTGGCTGGGTGTTGGTCGGCGGGTGGTGAGCAATTGCCCTGCGCATCATTTGTACATTCCAATCCTTTTATTACTACTGTTGTCATTTTATTAGTGTTATCATTATCATTATTAGTCTCTTCTTTTCTGTTCTATTAAATCGTTCTTATCTCAACCCAGGAGTTTTACTTCTTTTCCTGATTTTCTCCCCCATCCCACTGGATGGGGAGGAGTGAGTGAGCGGCTGCGTGGTGCTTAGTTGCTGGCTGGGGTTAAACCACGACACAGTATTTTCCAATATAGTGACTATTACTCTGTATAAGACAAAATAACACCAAAATAGATTTTTTTATCCTTGGTGATATTTATCCACTAGTGATTTTTCCCCTCCAGTAGCTGATGTAAGTAAATGTGAAGAGCAGAAATATTGCTTAGGCAGCTAATTCTGAAAGCAAAGAATTACATCAAATTTAACAAGGAAACTAAACCTCCATTTCTTTTTGTTCCATTTTTATTACAATTATTTAGTGCTGTTTACCTTTCTCCATTTGTTATGCTACATTTGGCAAATCTGGGGAAAAATAGTAAATAAATACATAAACCCTTGATAAACCCCTTGATCTATGACAAGCAGAGGATAAAGCCTCATTTGGAAGGGATCAACAATAAATATTAAGGAATTGCTTGATTTTTCTAAAGTTTGCTTTCTTTTTAAAATTCAAGCGTACAAAATATTAACTCAATGTTGCAGTAAGTTTGAACTAACTTAGCTTATTCTTTGAAAATGGGGCAATTCCACTGTGGACAATATTTTCTCCACTGGTTTTACCGCTTTATTTTGAAAAAGCTCTCTAATAGGGAAACTTTCTTGTTCCCCATTTAGCTCCCTACTGCAAACTCCATATGACTTTACAAGCTGTTGTCATACCTACCATATCAATATGCTGCTACTAAAACTGAGGGTGGTCATTTTCTTCATCCACAGTGCTTCTAGACAACCTGGAACATATATCTATGTTCTGCCCACTAGTTATGTAAAAAATATTAATTGTAAATGCAAAAGAGGAAGCTGCCAACTCCTTTATTATCACCTCTTCATTAAACTCTTGCAGTTAAAAGATTTAATATGGAGTATAAAGATACCAAATTAAAACCAGTGTTTCAGGCACATCCTATTTTGGTGAGAATTACGCACCTTTGCCAAATACAGGCCTCAGAGCTGACAAGAATCAGGATAACAAATGATTGCCTCTTTTCCAGCCCAAAGTCCCTGAAACGTCCAGAGGCATCCCCGGGCAAAAGCTGAAGAGGGCAGGGATTTGCCACTCCACTTGGCTAAAGCCCCAGACGTAAGAAGGAAGATCATTGCTAGAGCCTCTGAGAACTGAAAGGTGGTTGGGGCTAATAGGTCAAAACAAAGCAATTTTTTTCACATCAGTATCACAGAAAGAAATTACATGAATTAGTAAAAAACCCACCATACTAAGGGCACTGAGGATAGATAGAAAGTATTATGTTTCTTGTTATGGGGTGCAAAAGGCTCCGTCACAGCCATGCCTGCAGTAGATATTGTCACGCTGTGGGCCATATGCTTTTAAGTTTCTCAGGAATTAATAAAGTCATGACTCTACTTCCCTCAACTTCCCCCACAGGTCAGCCAAATTACAGGGTGTGCTGCCCTGGCATGCTCTCTCACAGTGGTGATACTTTGAAAATCAAGTCTAAATACATCTTCTTCTCACAGGGAACACATAAAAATTCTACTGACAAGTATCAAGACAGACCTTGCACAGCAACTTTGAGATGCAAATATCCTAGCTGTGACTAGTGAGCTAATTGGAGGCGTACAAGTGGAATTCCAGTTTTATATATGGGCACACACTAAATTTTTAGGTATTATGATCTAGCTAACCTCCTTTCTGCAGAGCTTTAATCCATCAATCACCTACCAGATCTACAGCATTTATTTTCTCCTGCTAACCACAAATCTGAGACGGTCCTGATACAGGTCAGTCAAACTTCTAGAAATATCGTTCATCATCCTTGCCACTGAGTGTGTTGATGGTACACAGAATTAAGTGACAGGCTGATTAGCTATTTATCCAAGGCCTCTTGTAGTGGCCAGAAGTTAGAAATAAGGACTGCATTTAGGGTCTTATCCTTCCTAAGCTGCCAAGTCACCTCATTTTCTGTAGACTTCAGTGAGAAATGGGGGACAAAAGCCCCACGTGGAACGGTGTCTTTGGGGAGGAGTGTTGTCTCATGACAGCCAGCAAAGCTGCGCTGGCAGTGGGGACAACTTCTGTGCTCACTATACATCTGATATTACTCAAGTGACATTACTCAGAATATTACATAGTGCTGGTATGTCAGAGTAGGAGGGCATGCTGTTGCCAAATTCTGCACTCGTACTTACTGAAATAAAAGCCATAATAGAATATATATATGTATATAAAAAAATTCCCTTCCTCTCTTACTATGGTGATTAGTCTTAAAAAGTACTATAATATACACAATGAGTAATACTTATTCTATGTAAAAACAAACAAACCAACCCCCTGCTCTAGTTCCCTTGAAATGTCAAGAAATTCTGACTGGAACGGGAACTATCTGCCAAGAACAGCGGATTGTTATGATGAAGCTGGAGGGGGTCTGCTTTATAGAAATAAAACTATTGAATTTAGAAAAAAACCAACACTGATACGATAAGCTTGCTTTACTTAAATCAGTTGCTATCAGAAATAACTGAAAAAAGAGGCTTTTACAATTTTTTTTAAACTGGACTATGGTCATGGTGTTAAAAGGGTGAATGTATAAAAGCAGTGAATTGTAGAATCTTTAATGTTGACCTTCTTTTGATAACTTAGCTTTGGCATAGCCTCTGCTTTTAAATGAGAGCACTCAGTTTGTAGTGCTGACTTGAATTCACTGTATGGCTAGTGAGCTTCAGCAGTTTTAGTGCTTCTCTACTTTAGACGCAAGCATTTGTATGTTTTTTTCCTCCCTAAAGAAGTAAATTATTTATACAGCACCAACCTTTTTTAACCTAGCTTCTGACAGGCTGGGATTTTTCCAATCTCAGTTGAAACCGTCTAAATAATTTATCAAGTATTCTTTCAAAGTACAATGAATTCTGAAACCTAAGAAATGTTAAATGAGATTCTTTGCCCTTCCAGTGTGAGTGGGTTACTGAGGTTAAGCTAGTATTTTCTTTGAACTTTTCTCAGACCATGTTCTCTCCCATTGTACAGATTCCCCTTTTTCTCTCCTACTGTCTATCTATTCATTTTCATGACATTTTCTATTTATCAGACTTTTCCTTTGTGTTTCTGTATCTCTTGCTAACTCTTCCCTTGCTGATGTCTTCCTATGCCTTTTATTCTTAGTTAGAGTAAGACAGCTTTCCCTTTAGATGGTCCTCCAGATAGAGGAACCATTGATTTCCATGTCCCAAGCTGTACAGGCAGTATCAGTCCAGTCAATTTCCTCAGTGCAGGATTTTTCAGTCCAGCCTCAAATTTAACTGAAACTTCTCCCATCCCCATCAAGAAAACAGTGACAAACAGTCTTAAGATCTTTGGCAAAGATGAGCACAAAGAAGTTTGCATAGAACTTGGATTTGCAAACAACATGTAAGCTTACAAGGATGTATTTCCAGGTCAGGAATCTGATACCCCCACCCCCAAGTCTGCCTGGTCAAAATTTCCTTAAAGGTAGACTTTTCTATAAAACTTGGGTAATGACGTCTCAAAGTACCAGTATAAGAAGTTTATAAAACCACAAAAAACCACCCAAAAAGAGCCAAAATGACTGGGACTATAAACAGAAGAAAACAACAACCACCCAATCCCAAATGACTTGACCTATTCCAAATTTTCCAGCAGGTACTTTAATCCTTTTAAATTTTTGTCAAATGTTTCAGGTGGCTTCCTTTACCTGAATAAATTAATCCAGTTCTACTCACAAAAGAACTTCCAGTTTTCTTTTCAGAAGGAAAAAATAATGAAGTAGTACCCCATACAGATTTTTATTTAGACTCAGCAATTCAGTATTGTATCCTTTATAAATTAACGATATCATGAGCTGTGCTTCAAGACGTCTGAAACAGTATCGCAGCTGAAAACAGCAGCAGAAACATAAACTAATAGCTGAGTTTCTGTTACCTCTGCTGTATTATAACTGTTTAAACAAAACATTACTCTTTAAGGAAGCTATTTAATTTTAAGGTTTTAGAGCCACAAAAGCTGGTTTTAGACAAATTGAGTCCCAGTGTCAGAGAATAAATAGTGCCCAGGCATGATCTTGTAGGAAGCACTCAGTATGAAAAGGCAGTAGGTATATGGGTAACCCAGTACCTATAAAAGGAATAACCCCTATTTTCTTTGCTTCCTTCATTTTGTTATAATGTCATAAAGCATTTTTCAGAGGTCTTGCAAGACAACTTCTTCCCCCCTCTCCCTCTTCATCTCAACTTCTTGTTTCTGTCATAGTCACAATAAATACCTTACATAAACTGAGCATAAATTGACCAACGCTCACTACAGTCAATCTCCTGCCACCTCCTGCTGCCCTAAACCCACAAACTGCAGGCTCCACAAACTGCAGGCTCCACTGTTTGGCCCTACTTTTTCTTGAACAAGAATGGTAGGATAGGAATCAGAAATGAAAAAAACCACCCAAACCCAACACAAAATGGGGATGCAGACAGCAAACTAACTAGCAGGTAAACAAGCTCCTTATAATTATTCTTTGTGAATTACAGGTATATTGCAAAGTTTTTTATTTTATACCTGCTGAATTTTGCCATCTTCTGACTTACATTGAATTCATTTTCTGAAAGTTTCCTTACACAAAACTATATTCTAGCTCTAAGTCTTAAAAAAGAGATTTGTTACACCATAACCTTGGGTTATTATTTCACTATATATAGCGGAAAGATCAGTCAAGTATAAAGCTTTGATCTTAATTTGGGGAGTATCAGTTTTTCCAATGTATAGCTACCATGATATTACTAAAAATACTTTAAAACTGTATGTGTAAAGATTTGTTATGAGATATGCAAGTTTGCATTATTTAATGATATCTATGGATAATAATTTTTTAAAAGTCTACAAAATTTTAATTTCACTCCATTACTCTAGTTTCCCTTTTATATTTGATAACAGTGTAAAATTTAATTATGAAGAAAGCTTTGTTTTTCACTTAATAGGTCTCCCTGCTACAGTATTTTTTTTTTTTTAGAAAACAGCATACTTTGATCCCAAGAAACAGGAAAGCTATGGTCATTAATTCCGACTTCCCAGTAGATGGTGCTCTAAGTACAAAAACACGCACTTGAGGATGTTCATAAATTTGTGTGTGAATTACTTAAACACATTACGTGTTCATTAATTTACAGCTCTTACGTGTTCATAAAGATTAATGATATGGAGGCACAGTGGTCTATGAAAAATTCGAAAAAAAGTGTTTCTTCTATTCAAAAGTTTTGGAAGCTGTTGGCTAGATATTTCACCTTGTATGTCTATGGCTATAGCACATCATTTAACTTCAGTATTAATGGTTTTGGTCACTTGTGGTACAACAGACATGCTAATAGCTTTTTTTTTTTTTGCTTTCTTGGAGCTTATGCATAATGTTGTTAAATGCCAAAATTTACTATGCTCCACTCCAGTAAGGTACAGTAATTTGAATAGCTACCTAGATATTAAAATACACCATGTATTATATAGAAACACACACACTCACACAGATTCACAAACTGGAATACACAGATAGATGACATTAAGTAACTCTGCATTCAACTGACACCTCATTCCCAGATATCTTTACCTAAAATAAAGTACCATCAAGGAATTACTGTCATGACAATGCCTTCCTTTCATGTGCAATGTTTTTTTATAAAAGATGTAAGACAAAGTTATGAATACAGAACTGCAGTGGAGAACTCGATCTGTTTGCAGTGCCAAATGTATATAATTACTTCAGTGCTGTAATTGTTTATATTTTGTATCATCTATTTTTAAAAATGACTATATTAAAAGATGACATTTCAATCTTTCTTTATTTAAAATGGCTGAAATGCTTATTGCCAAAACACGATATGCAAAAAGAAAAAAAATCCCTCTAGCAAAATCTCAACCAGAAAGGTTACTATTCTACGCAGACAAAGCTGGGCTTAAAAATGTTTTATGTATTGTAACATATAGTTGCCTCTGAATGCTTTATCAGCAACATAGCCTGTTGTTCAATCTGTGTGGAAAAACTTTTAGATTAGAGTGAAGTGGGCGCACCACACGATAACAGTGTTAACTTGTTTGAAGACGCCTTGTGTTTGCATCAGTGGCAAACCTGACAGATACAAATTCTTTCAAATCCATGAATAGTAAGTTTGAAATGTGTACTAAATTAGAAGACTGATGTTTGCAGCAGAACATTGATGCACAAGATTATTAATTGCTACTTTTATTTTCATTGGTTGATAATGTTAAAATGTTTCATGTATACATTTATCTCAGTCTCTGAATGTAGGTATTTTAGGTAATGTGGCAATGATAGCTTTAATGGGAGCAGAGTTGGTCACCCTGCTGTGACAGACTAGTGAATAATGCTATTTTAATCTTTAATGTATTGACTTTCTAACTCTTTAAAATACATTCAGCTACAGACACAAAAGATATTGAAGCTCCGTTTAATAAACAATTTAACAGGATTCTGATCTTCATTAATAAATTAAAGAATATATTTACTCATATGAATGCCTGACCTGAATGTCTAAATTTCTTCTTTGCTTCTATATTTACTTGCTAAAAAATGCCTTTATCTTGTGGCTTGAGATAACTTTTCTTAGGATGGTCACTAGTGATATGTTTTGTGGATTTATACAAAGATTTTTTTTTTTTTCTGTATTTTTCTGCCAATGACATGCTAACTATTTTCTATACCATCAATTTTTAATTAGAAAAAAATCCTTGGTGCTTGATAAAACAATACTAAGGGTGCTGAAGAAATGAGGTACCAATACTGTTTTATTTCCTGAAGAGTATCAGGAAGAAAGAAAAGGAACAACAACAACAAAAAGTTTCAACCTTTAAGCAATGGTTATATGCTGTTTACACCCTGCTTCTGCCCAAAGAATGGAGACTTGTGTCAACGTATGACTACACTGGCTGCAATGGTTTCAGGGCACAAAGGAAGGGCTCACACGAATTGAACAGCAATGTTTCCCATTGCAAGAAAACATAAATCACGACCTATGCTTCCACATTACTGCAAATAATGAGATCTTTTTAATTATATATTTTTTTTAATTTGTTTTATAGTTCTAGAGCCTTTTGGCTTCAGATTTTCAAGATTTCTGGAACAATCATGAGAGATTATTATTATTTTTTTAATTTTAAAATAAATCCACACTTCTAGTTCTCTTAGCTATGCTGGCAGACCTCTTCTGTGCGCTTAGCTACGTCAGCAGAAAAATGCTGTCTTTGCTTATGTCAGTTAGGAATGTGGTGCAGCTATACCAGCCAAAAAATTCCTTCTGTCAGCATGTCTTGAATCTGTACCAGGGCCTCTGCCAGCCAGGCTAGTCTGGCATAGCTGCAGAGGCAATAAAGACAAGCCTTCAGAGCCATGGGAATTGAGGACTGACTTACATTGCCAGAGCCTGATTTAACCTTTGAACACCCTAAGTGATAAAAAATGATCAGCAGCTCCAAGACATGTTTAAACCTGAACTCCTATCCTAAGGATAAAATCTAAGAGTTTTGTCTTGAGGTGTGTTACAGCTTCCCTGCAATATTAGCTGTGCACAAGTGACACTCTGGCATTGCAGAAGCTGCCTGGTACCATCTATGCCAAAGTCCAGCTGTTTTCGCAGCACGAAGGCATGGATTTACAGCTGGCTGTCTTAGAGCTTTCAATGGCTCTCAGACTTCCCAGTCCTAGAAGAGCTTTTTCTCTTAACTTCTATTTCTGTCTTGCCCGGCATGGGAACCATACGTTTTGTTAACAACTGTTCCAGTCTTCTACCAACCTATGTCTATCACGTATCATGCCATCTTAAGTGTGTGTCTGTGGGGAGGCTCGGTCTCAGAGTCTGTCCCTATTTGAATGGTGAGAAAGTGCAGCAAAATTACAGCAAAGAGGAGAAAAATAGAGCAAAAGAAGAAAGAAATTAGGAGAAGTATGGCTCAGGTGGAACTGTGGATGCCAAAACACCTCCCATGCTAGTTTAGAATATATTTTGAGAAAAGTCCGTTTCGAACTCTGGTTGAGGCAAAACTGAGATTAAGCCTATGTCTCATTCTGTCTCACTTGTTTGAAGGTAAAACATTCTCAAGCTGGTTTATGATTTTTTTTTCCACTCACAAAAAAAGGAGAGTGAAAAGCATCACCTAAGCTATGACATTGAGTGAAGCCTACAGCAGAGGCATGCTCTTAGGCACTTGGGGTGGGAGAGGGTGCAAAGAAGAGGGTTAGCAAAGAGCACAGTGTCTTTTGGTCTGGCCAGTAACTCTGAGATCTGTGTTCTGAAGATAGCAGAGAGGAAAGAAAGCAGAGCAAACAGGGCATTATCCCAGCCGTAAAAAAAGCATTACTCAGAGCACCTTTTGAATTAAGGTGAGCAATAATTTTCTACATGTCTGCACAGCTCTTACCCGTTCTGTTTATATGGTATTTTAAAACAAAGGATCGGAATAAAATATTTGAAGTTGAACTGAATTGAGCAAACAGACATTATTTTAAACTGAAATACAAATAATATCAAGAATATGGTGTCTGCATAAAATGAAAGAAAATATGCAGAATTGAGATTCTAACTAATTTTTTTTTTTTTAATTCTGCTTGAATGAGTCTCCCCATCCCTCAGCAGGAAAAGGCAGAGAAAGGGAGAAGTGTTTGAAAGTCAAAATACTACTTTGCACATCTCTAATGTTTTCCATTGTAGGATCTCTAGTGCTTTACAAGCTTAATGTGATTAACTTTATGCTCAGTAAGCAGTTCTACCCATAAAAATAGGTAAGTCTTTACAGGATTAGGGCCTCAATTTGTCCTTAAACTGGTGAGCAGTGAATATCACTTACTGCTTTAACAGACAGAGCTGTATAAATAACAGATACTGTGATTTGCCTGAAGATCTGTCAAAATGAAAATTGTATTGGGTTAACCTGAAACAAAACAAAAAAGTGCTCACGTTTGCAGCAAGCTACAAGCAAAGTAAAACACAAAATAAAAAAAAAAAAAGATTTTAACATAATGAAACATTTCCTTTGATTAAAAAATGAAACATTTTTCTTAAAGCTCTTGAAACGTCATTCTTTAGAATAAAATGGAAATTATTTAAAATTACCAGTTAGAATTGAAATAATAATTCTTAGTATGTCAAACTGAAACGTCTACTTTTCTTTGTACACAGCACGACAATTTTCACATCGTAAAAAATACTATTTGGTAGGAAGTGTTTTCTGGTCTCTACGAAAGGTTAAGCGCAGCTTTTGACACGTGGCGGTTTATGGTAAAGCATCCTCTCTGAAAGGCTTCTGAGGATTTTCCGAGGGCAGCTGAACTCGGCTTTGCCGTGTTCTGGGGCCCTCGGCCTGAAGGCCTGCCTCATGGTCTTTGGGCAAAGAAGGCGACTTTGGGCGAAGAAATACCACGTGCGGCCTTGACACACGTGCCTCCGATGCCCAATATACAAACAGCCATGGTCATGAGAGATCGTTTGCACCATCGCCATTTCCCCCCATCGCCGCCTCAAGAGAGCAGAGGGCCTCAGTGCCTTAGCCCCGATGATTAACGCCAGGACGTGCACTAGGCCCAGCTGTCCATCCTGCTGAAGTCGCTGGTTGTGTGTGAGCGCAGGGGCAGGAGGGGACGGGGGCCCCAGCAGAAACCCCCCGGTCCCGCCTCAGGGGCGCTGAGGGGACGCGGAGGGACACGGCCCCGCCGCCGCCCGGGGCCGCCCTCTCCCTCCGCTGGGCAGGCGGCGGGCAGCGTGGGCCCCTCCCCACAAGATGGCAGCAGGCGGCGCGGGGGGCAGCACCGCGCAGGGGCTGAGCCTCCGCGGGGGCGTCGCTGAGAAGGGAAGGCTCTCCCTTCCCGGCTCTCCCTTCCCGTCCTCCTCCCGCCCACCCCGGCCGCGAGGTGACCGACCCCGGCCCGCTGCGGGGCGGGTCGGCGCGGCAGCCCAGGCCAGGTCTGACAGGAGTGCGGGTCAGGGCTCGCCTGCCCCAGCTGTGAGGTGGCGAGGTGTGGGGCAGACGAGGCAGCGGTACGGCTGCTTCTACCCAAAGGAGGCATTAATTACGGCATACTTGTCTTGCTCGTGAGCCCTCAGCGGAACGCCTCGCCAAGGAGGGTGTTTTAAGAGCTGGGCCTTACACAGCTGTTGCCCAAATACTGGAGAACAAAGAAAAGACAAGCCGGCAATGAGGATGGCCCGCTTAGGGCATGGCCTGTCAGAGGCACACATCAGTTTTCAGTTTTGCACCATGAAGACCACCTGCCCCCCCAGGTCAGCAGCCACAGAGGCCCGAAGTGATCTGCATACCGTAGGCCCGTCTACCCCTTGTGCCCAGGCCGGCCCCGTCCCTTGTCCCCCAGGCTTTCCCATTTCTGGCTCTTCTCACATCTCTTGCTGTGCTCTTTCTGCACACAGATTCCCCCCCAAAATTACTTGTTGTTGTTGTTGTGTTAGCTGGGGAGAGATCTAGGACTCTGAAAAACTTGCTCATCATTTTCTAATAAAAGTCAACTTAGAGGATAAGCAATAGCAGAACCACCCGCACAGCAAAGGGCTGAGGAGTCAAACGGCGAGACCACTGCTGTCAGGGGCTTTGAGAAGGTTTCGGCAACTGTGTACAGAAACCAGGGTTCAGGGCTGAGAAAGTCTGAAAAGTTTCCTGAGGTCCACTGCTAGCTCGAGGAAAGAATAGATTACAAAAATAGTTTTTCAGATAAGTCATACAAAATATTTTTAAAAAAGATTATTTTTCATTATAAAACTATTTAAAATTTAACGTGAAATCATGTGCGGAGCAAGCATGTGCTAAGACTTATGGTTAGTATAATTTACTGCTAAACAAAACCATGTTTAATTAATAAGTACCCCACTCAAGAATGAGTTAAAGAATGTTGCTTTTTAAATTATATGCGGAATCACTGAAACATTTTTGGATTTTTACATTATCTCAACCATTTTATTAACAACATATATAATGTGCTACTGTCTAAATATATTTTCTATATCTGTCTTTATAACAGAGCAGGTGATGGGTTCTGTTTACTTCTGTAGGTGTAAGTATTTTCAGGACTGCAGAAAAGCTTTTGGCCAAATGACTTTGTGCTGCAGTTCAGCAGTAATAGAGAGAATATGTACTTCTTTTCTAAACAAATCATTCATAGTAATGAGATCAATTTTGAGTCGGAAAGAACAGCCTATTTTGGTATTTCAAAATCCATGAATAGACACAGCAAGTGAGAATGAATTAAACTAATTTCAGAAATTTGAAGGTCCCCAGCACAGGTTTTTGAAAACGTTTGCAAACAGATGCCTCTGGGGATTTTTAAGACTACCTACAGGTCACCTTGTATCCATTGATTTCTTTGGAAGCAGGCACCTGATTGCCAGTGCAGTTTTGAAAACCTCATTACGCCTGTACTGCAGATTTGGAGTCCTAGTATCTGGCTTATAGCAACAAGAAACAAGCTTCCAATTCACTAAGTGTAGTTAATACTAATATAATGCTAATATATGTTTTAATAAATGATGCTATTTGATAAGGAAAAAAAAGATTTACTAATAGCATATTTTTAAAATCTCAATTTGTACATCTTTTGCACTGTAATTGTACATTCAGCTCAATACAAATAAAAAAAACTCTCTCATCTACTAAAATTGAAGATGTAGTGAACTGTTTTCTAATGAAAGTTAAGGTTTCTACCATAGAATTTGAATAAATATATGTTAAATTTTCTGCTTAAACAAACATGTATATGAACAGTACGTAGTAAGAAATATCCAGCTGGAGTAAAGGCTATGTGCAGTTGCAATTTTGAATGATTATGCACATCAGTAAGAGCAAACATTTTTAGAATAACAATGAAAAGTGCAAATGCAAACCAAGATTAAAAGCAGTTATTCAAATCAAGATTCCATGATTCAGATCTGTGATTTATATCACTTTGATTTACATGTCAGTCCATCATGCTTACAGTATTTTCCTCCAATGCAATTAAGCTCACGAATCGTAAACCATATAGTTGTACTGAGCTGCAAAGATATCTTTCTAATCTCTCTGATTCCATTTTAGTCATCTGTTAAGAGAGAATAAAAACTTTTGTCTTTTGTGGGTGAAGGTACCATGCAAATGCAAATGATATTATACAAAATGGTAATTGAAATGGTAAAGGAGCAAGGGGTTTTAATAAAATGACAATTCAAGACACATGCAAGTGTCCCTGTGTGAATGTTGATTGAAATGAGGGAAGTTAAGAGTGAATTTTAAGTGCCCATAGAAAAATGCAATGAATGTTAAGAGTAAATTAAGAAGTGCACAGGCCAAGGGACAGAGCTGCCTCAGAAATGGATAAAGAAAGAACTGAAATATTCCTTTGAGGATTTGGGACAAAAGATCTCTCAGTCCTTGATAACAGTGCAAAGCAGGTTGGGGAATAGGCTGTGGGGAACACAGGCGTAGTGACACTTCAAAAGAGCCAGGAACTTGAAAAAGTTGAAAATGCAGTTAGCGACAGATTTGGATCTGAAGAAGGAAAAAAGCCATAGTAAGCACAGCTGGATATGAACTTTGATGTTGAATTACACAAGGTTGAAGAAGAATTAGGGCCCTTAGAAGATACTGTCATTGGAAATTCTGAGGGGTGGCTCCAGGGCAGAGCAAAGGCCAAATTCTCCTCTACGCTCCCCAGCCGAAAGCTGCTGCTGGCAGCTCGTTCTGGTAGAAGCTGGTCCAGGTGAGCCTGCACACCACTGCGCATGTGCTCACAGCTTCTGGTCTGCACCCACTCTGAGGTGTCTAAATGAAGTGAACAGCAAAGATAAAGGAACTGGTGATGGCCTCTCAGGTGCACGAGAACCAGTTTTGAGATACTACTGCTGACCCTTTCACAAAGTCTACAGGCCAGGCAGAGGCTTTCAGAGACTAGTTTAAGGGTAAATGGTATGGGAAGGATGTACAGATACTGATACACAGAATGATAGGTAAGCTGCCAACCCTCTGGGTAGGCTATGAAAACGATCCTCTCCTGTTTTCAGGTGCAGTAGTCTTTCAAATTTAACTCAAAATTGCTGAAAAGTGGTACATTGGTATGATGCTAGGAGGAGAAGAAAGAACTGTGACAAGATGACTGAAGAAAAGAAGGATGTAGTCTGGCCCTTCTCATACTGACATGGGCATCCACACTAGCAACATAAGGCTTATCACTGCACAAAAGGTACTGCTGAAAATATTATATGTGAATTCTAATTTTTAAGAAAAAGTTTTTTTTCCCCAAAATGTGCTTGGGAGTGTGTGGGTGGGGCAAAAGTACATGATGGGGATAATCTGGGCCTTGCTAATGGACACTCTCTCAAAAATGGTAGAAAAGAAATAATTTCCAGCATTACCTTGCTAATTGCGAGAGCTGAGGAGGAAGGCAGGAGAATCTCACCTTCTTCTGGGAGAAGGAGTTCTTTGGCTGTGGCTATTTACTCATGCCAGGGTATGGAAAGTTTACTGAACATGAGGAGAATGGTGTCTCTGTGAAAGGATAGACCTTTGTAGTGAGTAGGAATTTAATGCCAAGCAGCCACATATTGCTGCTGGCATCTAAACTCTCCCAGTTGGTCTGCTCCAGAATTCGTACCCCAAAGGGGAACAACAACCAGTACAAGGGACTGTTCCTGTAACTCTTACTGTCTCTCAGAGACCGCCTCAGACAGTCAACAGTGACCAAGAGTTTCACTGTCAAAAGACATTTTCTCTGATAGCCCAATCAATGAAGTCAATCCCTTCTCTCCTCCATGCCTTTTTCCCCCTCCTCTTTTAAATTCTCACAGTTGCCACTACTAATGGAGCCTCACTGGTGAAGACAACAGCTGAGAAAACACCAGTACTGAAGTTTTTACAGCGCCCAGTTTAAAAAAGATAGGTCCTTTTAATTGGGGGTGGGGATAAAAAAAAAAATCAATCATTTTAATGGATTCCAACTGAGGAAACTATAGGACACCGAGATATACTCTGCCTAAGATAAGGCTGTCTTCTCACTTTTCATCATTTTACTGTCTGCTCAACTGGTTGGCAGTTATGATGCTGACAGTTTAATCCTAATTTCTAAATCAGTGTCAACAACTATTTCTTTCTCTGGAAATGATACAGAAAGACCATAAATGACTTAGAGCATGATGCCAAACAAGCCCTTTCCTTTTGGCACACCAGGAAAAGAAAAAAACCAACAAAACCAACCCCCAAAAAACAAACCGATAAGAAAAGATATCCTCAGCCATTCCTTCTTTCTAGGAAACGGCAAACCAAACACAGTGTAAGAAATATTTTCTCAGCTAGCATGGGCAGTTGTGACTGTTAGAAGATGTGACCAAATTACATTTGATCCCTTTGCTCATTTAAGTTACAGATAGTCACGTTTCTAAAAATGTAACTGGCAAACTAAAGAAATCCTACTGGATCAATGATTCTGTGTTTTCCCTGAATCAAAATAGATCATCACTACAGGAGAGACAAGGGGTACAAACTTCGATCTGAAATCAAATTAAATTTACCTTTACCAGGGGAGGAGGGATAATATAGAGCATGTCACAGTTTTTTACATATAAATGAAGTAAGTTCAGTGCACTTTTATTTGAAAAGCGGTTGGTAGTGTTTCTAATATTTTAACAGCTCCCAGGGATATATGAATTCATAACTTAAGCAATGATGTCTGGATCAAACGTATATATAGAATGACTCACTTGCTATATGTCCTTTGGGTATGAGGTTTTGGCTGTAGAGGGCAGTACTGTGACCTTGGTATGAGCCCAAATGTGTGAATGAGGTAGCTCACTTTATGCTGCTGCATAAAATGCAGCTTGGGAAGTAAAACAGCATCTTGTTGCAACCCACTTCTTGCAGGCACCATACTTTGTACCAACCTACCCCAGTGGAACAGATCCTTCTCAGCTCATGTCTTTTTTATCCTATATTGCTGTCTGATAGCATAAAAAAACCTTAATTTCAGTATGGATCTTGTGAAGCTTATTGAAAATAGATGCTCATCAACAAAGGCTTGCTTCTGAATGTTTCTGAAAAGAAACACTGCCCATTCTTTACCTGGGAAGCCTTACAGTGAAACTCCCATCAACAACCTCTTCCCAATTAGCTTGTGCTACCCTGTCCTGAAGCTTGGTACTGGAAAGTGCACAATATCCTCAGCTCCCACTGGAATCAGGGCAATCCTGCTGCCTTCAGTGTATAGCATGTTCTCAACATCTCACAGGATGCGGTCTTCAGGCTCCAGTTCACAAACACATGTGCTTAACTTAAGCATGCAAGTAGTCCCATTAATGCTGAAGTACTTAAAGTTAACCATGTATGTAATTGCTTGCAGGGCTGGTTCCTTAATTAGCTACACTCATCCTTTAATCCTCCCTATCTTTTAACCTCTGTACTGTTACATGCCTCAATTTCTTTAATCAGATAATGAACATTAGGGAAGTTGTTATTTACTGCTTCTGCTTCAAGACTTGAACTAAAAAAAAGGTGGACCATGTGTAGACACTTATTATTAAACATGGTAAAAATAAAATAAGATAGCATAAAAAGATGTTTGCAACTTTTGAAGAACATCATAATTTTCCTTTGTTAAATAAATGACTTTTCACATTTCCTGAAGTCATGCATGGATTTCTCGATGAGATTTTTCCCTAAGTTTAAAAACTCTACGTTCTTTGTACGATAAACTTCCAGGTTTAAATAAAGTCCTATTACACTGTTAAAACAGCAAATCAAAACTGAAATGCAGCAATGCACACATAGCAGAATGGCCACATTGAAACAAAACCCACCACCAATGTCGTGGTTTAACCCCAGCCAGCAACTAGGCACCATGCAGCCGCTCACTCACTCCCTCCCTCCCCACCCAGTGGGATGGGGGAGAAAATCAGGAAAAGTAGTAAAACTCATGGGTTGAGATAAGAACAGTTTAATAGAACAGAAAAGAAGAAACTAATAATGATAATGATAACACTAATAAAATGACAACAGCAATAATAAAAGGATTGGAATGTACAAATGATGCGCAGTGCAATTGCTCACCACCCGCCGACCGACACCCCGCTAGTCCCCGAGCGGCGATTCCCGCCCCCACTTCCCAGTTCCTATACTGGATGGGACGTCCCATGGTATGGAATACACTGTTGGCCAGTTTGGGTCAGGTGCCCTGGCTATGTCCTGTCCCAACTTCTTGTGCCCCTCCAGCTTTCTGGCTGGCTGGGCATGAGAAGCTGAAAAATCCTTGACTCTAGTCTAAACACTACTTAGCAACAACTGAAAACATCAGTGTTACCAACATTCTTCAGATACTGAACTCAAAACATAGCACTGTACCAGCTACTAGGAAGACAGTTAACTCTATCCCAGCTGAAACCAGGACAACCAACAAAAAGCCAGCAAAAAATCTCCCAAACAATTAAGTTCTAGAAACGCAAATTAGCACGGGGGGGGACGGGGACGGACGGACACCCAATAACAAAATACCACAAAAAAACCCCCTCTGGCAAAAGTAGTTTTGAAGAGGACATTTTCCAATTACTGTTTTTCATTAAAAGTGTCTGCTAGTTGCACTTGGATATGCTGGTTGCGCTGCCTGCTTTCTGTCAATCTCTCCTTATCAAGTCTAAGGCTGCCAGGAGGGCAGGAAAACACATTTGCAGTCGTCAGGTTTCATTGCCTTTTCTACTCCCTTGACCTATTTTTTTTTCCTAATCTTTAAATTTTCTCTTTTTCTTAGTTCAGCACATTAGCATTCCTCCAAATTTTTAATTATTCTCCCTGGTAATTCCCTGGAGCCCTCTGCTTGAACTTTCCTTCTCCACTTGCTTTACCTCTAAGTAATGAGCACCTATACTATACTTTTCCGGAGTCTAACCCCCTGTGGTTTTCTTTACTTCATCTGTATGCTGCAAGCTGTCCCTTTTGGAGAGTTGCCCTGCAGTTTGACAACATTAGGAGTCTATTCATTCTCAGATGATCTCCCTGTCAGGTTCACTGCTACTGAAAACAGGACTACTGACAGCATACGTTTTGAATCCAGCCATGAAAATCGCTTCGTGATAATCTTTACCAAATGCTGCATTACATGGTACTACATTTGCTACTGGGCTAGGAATTCTTCTCTCTGTTTGTAAATCTGTTTTTATGACCATATTATTTTGAACACTTCATTTCATGCCTAGTACTGAAAAAGGAATAAAGTATCACAGCAAAGCATTAGATGCTCACCTAAAAAGGGGATGCTAGCCTATCCAATTTTCTTAGAGTATCGCTCACTTAATATAGCAAATAAGCCGGAGGTCCAGTATGATTCCTTCATAATGTACACTGTATCACTTTCTTCCTCAAGCCAGTTTGCCATTGAGCCAGATGTACTCTACCCATCTTCTCATTACTGTGATCAATCTTCTCTCTGCTGATCAGAATTTAATCCTATTAAACCACTAGGCTTGCAGTAAATGCATATCATATACACGCATGCTTGCCACAGCAGATTACTATAACTGCCTTTATTTTTGGAACGCGCTCTCGAGGCTCCCCCAGGCTAATCCGTACAACCCTGCCGCATGGCTGTGGGAAGCTGGGAGCGGCACAGCCCTCCCGCAGAGGGGAAAGGGAGCGCAGGGACTGCACGGAGGGCACGGACCCCCCCAGTCTGTGCTCCAGGAGTGCCAAGTCCGAGAATGAGTGGCGGGGAGGACGGAGCAAACAGCACGGACGCCACGGGCCTGCTTTCCACCTTACACCGCTGCTCATGGCTGGGCTGGCAGCGGGGAGGAGGCAACACCCGTGGTCTCTGGAGGCTTCCATATATCCTGATACAGTCCAGTTTTCTCAGTTTTATTGAGATTTTTGACTATTTACCCTAAAACAGTCATAGAGCGATAAAGGTCTTGAGTAGGGGAGAAGCTTTCCAGGTCATTTAGTAATTTGTAGCTGCCAATGTTTCAACTAGTTTGGGTCACTAGAGGGTGCAGATTAGCCTCTTCAGTCTCAGTCTGGACATTTGTTTTGTGACATATAGACCCAGACAGCCTCCTGATTTACGGTATTAAGTGCTTCAGAGAGGAGGCGTGAATTACTCATTTTGAGTCTTTGCATGTGTGCAGTTTTCCTTTTACAAGGACAGTTTTCCTTTTACAAGCACACACTACCAGGGTTCTATGTTAAGTAGAGTGAGGCATTTCATGCCTGTTCCTGCCACATAAAAGGAAAGGTGTTGTCAATGTAACTATTAAACAGAATAGCAACATGAAAAGTTAGGTATGGCTTATTTAGTCTTTTAGTAGGCTGAAAGCACATTCAAATTATGTCACTTATTTTAAAAATAGAGAATACAGCCCAAAGAGATTTTTAGCCTGTAATTGAGCTTTTTTTTCTGATAAGATGTCCAGAGTTTTCAGTAGATTCTTATTCCTTTCTGTGTGTGGCTTGCCAAACTATTTCCTCCATTTTAATGCTTCCGATGACAGAGTTTTTTATTTTAATGGTCTCTAAACTTTGTAGGATTAACAAAGTGTCAAAGACGTAACAGATTACATTTGAATTAAAGCGTTAGTAACTTCTGCATTTGGGTACATAAACACCTGCGACCTAATGGGTATCTTCTAAGCTATAAATACACAATTGCTAATGTTTTTCACATTTTATCTAAAAACATGACCGTTATGTCAAAATCTGGTTTTTGTTTTATGTGGCAATAGTTTTAGATCACATTTTCATCTAGCTGTTGTAATGAACAGCTTGGATTTACAAATATTCTTGCCAGGGAACTAGTGGTTTGGAAAATAATGAGGATGAGAAAACCTTGTTCTCTGTGCAGGCTAGACTCTTAATGAGAGATAATGGTGATGAGCTGTAAAGCAGAATGGTCCAGCAATGTTCTCCTGAAAGATAATCATCTAATCACCCCGGGAGCTGCACACGACAGCATCCTGAAACCCCTTGCTGAATAAAAGCATCTGTCCAGAGCTTAATTAACAAAAAGTTACCCATTTAAGACTACTTAAGAAAGTTAAGAACAGTCAATCAAGAGTGTACCTCTGAGTTCACATGGTCATTAGTGGTTCTATTGAAGATCTAAGCTATTGCAACAAAGAAGCAGAGACAGTGTTTATAAACTTTGGCAGAAGGAGGCAGATGTGATTTTTGTACGTTATATATAGCTGGATTCACTTGCTGGACCACAGGTAGATCAATAAATACTACTTAAATTAAAATCTTTGGCTCTGCCCACACTCATCATTTTGCTATTTAACTGGTTAAAGAGAAATTTCTTTTAAGAAATAATCAGGAGTTACAGTGTGAATTTAATTCTTGACAGTACTCAAATCTACCGTGCTGCACAGAAGTAAAAAATGTCATAACATGTTATTAACAACATGAAAAATAATGCCCCATGCAGGTTGTCCAACTGCCAGAAGTACATATAACAGCATAACTGTGGCAGTGTAGGTAGCGTCTGGATGCCAATTTGTCTATTATTATTTTTATGTCTGCAGTCTCCACTGTGGATCACAAGGTCTGTCCCATAGCAGAAGTGGACTGGCAACTAAGAAAGCTGAAACAGGTCCAACAACCTGTTAAGAAATGGGGCTACAGATAAGTAAAGCCACTGACTCTTAGTCACCCTCTGTCAGAAACAGAAAGGTCTGAGTAGGGAAAGAGGATATAGTAAAGACAGAAGAATTAAAATATATCCATCATCTTTTTCTACAGTGAAAAATAACATCCTTACTGTGATAGGGAGCTGCTAGCACAAAAGGGGAATGTAGGACCAGCAGTGTTTTCAACTTTTCCCAAAGACACCCAAGAAAGTTGGTGTCTTTGATAGAATTATTTTCAGATCTAAATTCATAGACTTCATTAACTATAAAATTTTCACATGCTATCCAACAGCATACTGGACGTTTAAGAAATTCTAGTTCAAAGCTTGCTCTTTACCTGACCTGTTAGATGACCCCAAATAATTTAACCATAAAAGAAATGAGTGCAGCGCTAGAGAAAGGACCTCTGAGGAGTGGGTGACATGAAGGGGAGATTCACTGTAGACTCAGGGCCTCTGAAGATGGGAGATGTCCCTGGTTCCAAGCAGAGCTGGCATACAGGTGTGTGCTCTGCAGAAGTAATACCCACATGGGACCTCTGCTTTTGGCCCACTGGGGGCAGTGCAAAGTGGATAAACTCTGCTCTGCACAACCACCTAAGGTATCCCTGCAAAGGTGACTGCGATAAAAACACTGTGACGGGACTCTGAATGGAGTCTGATGAGCATGGTAGGGCTTTCCAAGTGCAACCAGGGCAAGGGCAGTGCTAGTAAGAAACTGAATCAAATAACAAGCAAAACATTATTAATTTTCTCAGACAGTTCTTATCTCAAAAAATGAGGAACCCCCTACTCCAGAGTTACAGACAGGGTTGTGACTGGCCTGAATTCTCTGCTGAGAGTTGGAAGAATGTAAAACCCTCTAACAGCAAAACGGTGACTCTCCAGCAAGGAGATGCCATGGGAGCTGCAACAGTAGCCTGTAAGTAAATGTATTTCAGAGACTGATACAGTATGGATTACTTACATGAGGATGCTGTACAGAGGAATTTATGGTGGAAATTTAAAGCACACTTAAATCCCCATGTGGACATCTCCTCATAGTCAATATTTGAAAGTGGAACACAATACGAGGCAGGAGGAAATAAGACTCTACTTTTCTTCAGCTGTGGAATTCTGCACAGACCAATTGTGCTAGAATTGATTCTATTCTGAGTCAAACAGAGCTTAGAAGAGAGGCAGTTTAATCAAATCTTATTTAGTTCTAGTTCAGTAGTCCATGCCCAAGAAAAAAAAAAAACCAACAAAAAAACCCCAAACCAACCAAAAAACCCCAACATGTAAAAAAATAACATCATTAGATGAAAAGACTTGAATCAAAATTCCTAGTCCAAGATAGATGTTAAAATCGTGTTCTTTCACTCATGAGTTAGGGAAATATGTTGCAAATCATGCTATTTTTTAATCTAATCATATCCTATATATTCTCTGAAAAGTAAATATAACACATCTCTTTCAAAGGTACCTTATAAGCAAAGACAGTTCATTTCCTTATGGAAGACTTTTTTCAGTATCTTGCCGATATTCCTTGCTATGGTGTAAAAGAAAAAAAAGATCACTGCATTTTTCTCTTTTATTCTTCTTTTGTCTTTCATTTTTTTCTTGTATTGCTCTTGCCATTTCTGAACATAAATGTCTAGATCAGTGAAGAGATCCTTGACCCTCCACTAATCATTAGCATTTTGAGACCGATTCAAGGCAATGACCTATGGATTAAAAGCACTACAGCCTGTTACCAGTCTACCAGGATAGTTTGCCCTGGTGTTAAGTGTCATTTAGCAAAGAGTGGTCCTATAGTTTGTGATCTTCTACATTTATTTTTTAAAAAGGAATTAATCCTAAAATAATTAATGCCAGTTTATATTGTTATCATGTATCTGTAGGCTTCTGTTCACTCTAACTATAATTATAATGGGATTCACTCTTTTCTATCCTTCATGGTTCAATCCCTGTAATTGTAATTCATGGTCAAGATATCTGTCAACACATTGCTCCTTTTGCTGGTTGATAGTTCATACAACAATGGAAGCTATCTGCCAAGCAGCACCTGTCTTTTTAATAATTCAAGATATTAAATAAATAAAATGGAGTATGTACCCACTGCCTCATTTTCTTTAAACTTGCTCATCTCTCTCATACACATTTCATGATAAAAGCTGTACATTAAGAGACACTGATTTGTCATCACCACAGAAAGTGAAGTTGCAACCAGGGAAAACTTTGCTTTTCTAACTTACTGTTTCCTACAAAAGGAAAGACAACCTCAAGCTGCTGTCACTATGAGTGTGACAGTTGCTTAAGTTAGCCAAGATGTATGCATAAAGTCAATGTATTTATACTGTCTGTGCTTTTAAACAATTATAATGAAATTCAAACACCTTCATATTGAATTAAGTTCAACATAGTATTTTTTAGAATATCAATTATTTTGACATTTTATTTAATAAAAATATCTACTTTCTGTGTGTTCTTTCTATTATTTTATTTAACTTTCAATTGAGATAGTTTACTATATAAAGTTTAGACCTTAGGTGTTGAGCACAGCAAAGTTAGAAATTTGACTGTTAAATCCATGACAATGTTGTAACTGTTCTGCTATGGTCTCCATCACAGAAGTATTGCGATTACTCACGATGTACCTACAAAACATAGTTTGAAACAGAAAACTACTTTTTGCTGCTTTAGAGGTAGGGAACTGACTCACAGGGACCAAATCCAGATCCTCAAGAGCTGCTTAAAGATCTTCATACCACCAAGTTGATTGCAGTGTTGTGTGGCCACTTTGAGCATCTGACCTGGCAGAGTTGTCCAGTGCCATAGAGTCTTTAGAGCAGAAATTACCAGGAATATGAACCTTTCATGCTCTAGGCCCTAAGCATGAAGACATCTTTCCACTTAATTTTTTAATATCTACTTTGAATTTTGTTTTTCAATCAGCTTATATTTGAATAACCAAACATACTTATTTTTATCAAAAGGGAGTCTGAAATGTGAGAATTCACTGTTCTGTACTTTTACCCCAAGCAACCTGTGGAAAGGCAGTAGCTGTATTTCACAGATAACATGGCCATTAGCAGCTCAGTCTGCTTCTTCTGACCAGCAGTATTATGTCACACATGGTTTTGATATCAGAATTGAAAGCAGCAGGTATCCACTTTAATTCATTTTTCCCAGTTTCAGACATGTTACGTCTGGTTAGATAATATATGTTGCAACTTATCAAAAAGCAACAATGATTTTGCTAACTGAAGAACGTTTATAAGAAAAACCCAAACAAACAATTAATAATGTAGGTAAGAGCCAGACTTGGTGTGCATGGTAGCAGGGGGAAGCGTTTGCAGAAATGCAGATGACAATCTTCCTTGCCTACAGCCTCTTCCAGCCTGAGGGTTTTCAGAGTGCATCCAGTGCTACAGCAGAAGCAGTACTCAGTTACTACACTGCGATGTAGATCATTTCAGTGGCATAAATAGGTTTGGATAGTTAAAATGCTAGCATGGCCTTGTCATCCTATGATATGAGGTGGTTAAACAAGGTTTAAGGTTCTGAGTAGAGACAGTGGTTTGGCATGGCAAACCACCACTGTTAGTGATCTTTTAGCTTCTTACCTAAGGTCACGCTTGGTTTTTTTTTCAGATGGCATTGAAGATAACAGCTCTTTTGGAAAGATGACAAAATGAAACACCCACAACAAGAGAGGAGCAAAACAGCACTGGCAGAAGCAGCAGCTCATATCTCTGAGACCGTCTCTGACTTGCAGACCACAGGCCAGAGAAGGAAGGCACTTCCTATTGCCTTATGGGTCCCTTTAGATACAGCAAACAACTTCTAGTCTTAAACTGAAGTTGCTTTTTTTGATGACAGGTTCACAGCATCATGGGCAAGAGCCACAGATGATAGTAAAAGGTGTAACGTCATTTGGTTTCCTTTGATACACATCTCCTCACTCCAGCGAGGCCCCGGTGGCACTGATGAATGTAGGAGGCAGCTGGATGGGATATCCATGATGACAAAAAAAAAAGTTTCTTTTGCTCCATCTGCACTTTTAGCACAGATATCAGATTATATAGTCCCCAGAGCAATGGCTGAATAAGTACCTGAATAAATCTCACCTTTTTGTTGACGAATTTCTGACATACCATTTTTAGTCTCCAGGATTTGCTCTCTTTGAAGGGTTTTGTTCTGTCTAGCTATTTATATAACATGTACAATAAGATTCTTAGCTCTTGCTTAAGAGACAACTGCTTTTGTGAGGCTTGAGAACCCTTGTGCTTCCCTTTGCTGGAGCTGCTTGTACCCAGATCTCCAAATGAGCCCACACAGGTTTACCTCTTCTCTGAGTCATGCCCTAAAACATCTTCATTTTTACTAGCTACATTTTGTGATCAGCAAAATAAACTGATGAAATAGCCACTTTGAAAGCTAAAGACTAGGGACTTTGGAGTCATAAGGAAGTATGTAGGAAGAAGCAAAGCACCCACATGCAAACCCATTCATTCCTCCACAGCCTGACCCTGGAAGCATGTAAACTCAAGAATGCCTGGAATTTTGCTTGTGTCCTAAATCGCTGCAGTCTGAAGGAACATAAGCCTAAGTACCCCTCAGCAAAATGGGATCTGGAAGTTAGGCAGAGGTATGCTGTCAGTGCTCTGAGGCCGTCTTGTGGGTCTGCTTAGAACGCGACAGTGCAGCGGGAGCAGTGGGGCTCCTTACTGCATGGCAGTTGCATCAATGGTTGGAGAGGGAAGGGGAGGCTGTGCTGCTGCTGCTCCCCTGCTTCACAGAAAGTTAGTGGTCATCCAGGAGATTTGTGTTCAGCATCCTCTCTGCCTAGTTCTACCATCCAGAAGAGTGTTTTCAGCATTGGCCTAAGGTTATTTGAGGAGAGGACAAAGATTCTTTTCCTCTCCTGTTGAACTGCTTTTTTGCTACTCAACATCAAAAATAAGGGGGAGAGAGAAGAGAGAGAGGGAAGGGGGGAGAGAGAAGAGAGAGAGGGAAGGGGGGAGAGAGAAGAGAGAGAGGGAAGGGGGGAGAGAGAAGAGAGAGAGGGAAGGGGGGAGAGAGAAGAGAGAGAGGGAAGGGGGGAGAGAGAAGAGAGAGAGGGAAGGGGGGAGAGAGGAGAGAGAGAGGGAAGGGGGGAGAGAGGAGAGAGAGAGGGAAGGGGGGAGAGAGGAGAGAGAGAGGGAAGGGGGGAGAGAGGAGGGAGAGAGGGAAGGGGGGAGAGAGGAGGGAGAGAGGGAAGGGGGGAGAGAGAAGAGAGAGAGGGAAGGGGGAGAGAGAAGAGAGAGAGGGAAGGGGGAGAGAGAAGAGAGAGAGGGAAGGGGGAGAGAGAAGAGAGAGAGGGAAGGGGGGAGAGAGAAGAGAGAGAGGGAAGGGGGGAGAGAGAAGAGAGAGAGGGAAGGGGGGAGAGAGAAGAGAGAGAGGGAAGGGGGGAGAGAGGAGAGAGAGAGGGAAGGGGGGAGAGAGGAGAGAGAGAGGGAAGGGGGGGAGAGGAGAGAGAGAGGGAAGGGGGGAGAGAGGAGAGAGAGGGGGAAGGGGGGAGAGAGAAGAGAGAGAGGGAAGGGGGGAGAGAGAAGAGAGAGAGGGAAGGGGGGAGAGAAGAGAGAGAGGGAGCGAAAAAAGATCATCTTTGGATCTCAGAGAGGGACTGTGAGACAAAACAAGGTAATATACCATTATAGCTTATATCCCTAGGGTGTTCCACCAAGTAGCATTCTGGTTGAACTGTGTTTCAAGGAGAATATGTCTGTAGTCTTTGAAGTAGGGACCAAACCTCCGTGCTCCTTCTTGAACCCCCATGCAAAGGCTCGTCACCCAGCAGGAAGGGGACTTATGCTGCTTCTTGTGTAACTTTCATGCTCACATGCATTGCCACTCTCTCACTCAACAAATTTGCCTTCTGGGCTGTTTTAAAAAAACCCCACAAAATTCCTTGGTGATACAAAGATGAAGCCTGTAAAACCTCTGCACAGTTATTGCCAGCAGCATACCCATGACTCCATGGATTTGCACCACACGGCATCATTAGCACTTAGACTGCAAGTTGCTTGGGCTAAAGACTCTGTCAGTGACTAGTTTTGTCAATTAGTGTGTGCAGCTATGGCATTTGAATGAATTATAATGCAGTATCAGACTGCCATGTGGCATCGCCGGTCTGCCACGTCAGACAAAACATTGTATATCTCAAAATGAATTAAATGGAAGTGAAAAAAGGCCTTGGCATATTTAAGGAAAAGAATGGTTTTACTCTTGCTGTAAAAGAAGAACAAAAGAAAAAAAAAAAGAAAAAATATTGATTGCCCAAGTGTGCACATATTATAAAGCTGTCATTTACAGGAATGAAGCAAAAATAAACTCCCTTGCTACTACTGACATAGTCTAATAACCTGCATTGCTTGATGTAGAATCTGCACAGAGCTAATGACTTCAGGTCTTGCTGACCCTGTATGGCCCAGTTCCCAGAGTCCTACTGAGCATATGGGGAAAATAGCCAGGTTTTGTACAAACACAAATGTTTGCTTGAGCTGCGCCCAGGAGCAATACAGTCTAACCATCATCTTGGGAAAGGAAGTTTTGTTGCCAAGTAAAAATTTAATCTGGAAGCTGAGAGTCAGTAAGAAATAGAGTTGTTTCCTCAGACAGCCCTCCTCTGCTATGAAAATCAAATCCGTGGTAAGAGGAGCAGATTGTAAAAAATTGTACTATGATGATATCTAAATACCTCCTAAAAAAAGATTTATGATTTTAGTCTAGTCCTGAAGGGAATTTGCAGAACTGCAGGACCACTGGCACTGATGTGGGGATTGCAGACAGCACAAATCAGGCTCTAAATAATGGATCAAAAAGAGGAGCCTCAAAAGCTACTTTTTATTGCTCTTTGGGGAATAGCACAGACTATTATAAAATACTGCAGGTTGTGAAGCTCCAATAGCATCATGTAGTTTAAAGGGAAAAAAGTCTCAAGGAAGATGGGTAAAGCTCAGTGGCAGGGAGCTGGGTAAAGCTACACCTCTGTACAGTAGGAGACAGTGGTACATGGGGCAGGGATGGTGGGACACCCCAGAGATGGCCACAGCCCAACCTTATGCAGTGTTCAGCACCCTGCCCCTTAACCTTGTACAACGTAATGTAAACTTGCAATGGCTGGGTGACAGAGCTGGTCCCTTTCAATCCTATATTCTTAAAATAAAGCAAAGGTGATTATGTGACCTATTTAAGCAAGAGCAATCATGGGATGATGATATTCAGGTATATTCAGTCAGTTGCTGCTACCATGTTTTATCCGAGCATGATCACACCAGGAACCATCTCTCTTCCCTGGGTGAAAAGGGGCAGGCATCATCAGAGGGCCATCCAGAGGGACCTCAACAGCTTTGAGAGGTGGGCCTGTCCGAACCTCACGAAGTTCAACAAGGTCAGGCACAAGGTCCTGCACATGGGTTGGGGCAATCCCAAGCACAAATACAGGCTGGGTGATGAGTGGATTGAGAGCAGCCCTGAGGAGAAGGACTTGGGGGTATTAGTGGATGAAAAACTGAATATGAGCCAGCAATGTGTGCTCGCAGCCCAGAAAGCCAGTCACATTCTGGGCTGCATCAAAAGAAGAGTCACCAGCAGGTTGAGGGAGGTGATTCTCCCCCTCTACTCTCGTGAGACCCCACCTGGAGTACAGTGTTCAGCTCTGGGGCCCTCAGCATAAGAAGGACATGGACCTGTTGGAGCGAGTCCAAAGGAGGGCCACGAAGATGATCAGAGGGCTGGAGCACCTCTCCTATGAAGACAGGCTGAGAGCGTTGGGGTTGTTCACCCTGGAGAAGAGAAGGTTCCAGGGAAACCCTATAGCAGCCTTCTGGGGAGGGACTTTTTCCAAGGGCATGTAGTGATAGGACAAAGAGTAATGGCTTTAAACTGAAAGAGGGTAGATTTAGATTAGTAATTAGGAAAAATTTCTTTACTGTGAGGGTGGTGAGGCACTGGAACAGGTTGCCCAGGGAGGCTGTGGATGCCCCATCCCTGGAAGTGTTCAAGGCCAGGTTGGATGGGGCTTTAGGAAACCTAGTCTAGTGGAAGGTGTCCCTGCCCATGGCAGGGGGGTTGGAACTAGATGGTCTTTAAGGTCCCTTCCAACCCAAACCGTTCTATGTTTCTATGATCGGCATAAAACAGCCTTTGTAATTCAAGTTGTATTATAAAATGCAAGACAGACCTGTCCTCAATTGAAGCTCTACAGCATGCTTATTTATGGCTTTGGGGTCTTTTCCCAATTGATTTTTGGCTGGAAAAAAGCAACAAAAATACAAAATCAATTATGATCAGATAAAAATAAAAAAAAATTAAATATAAACAAATACCAGATCAAATATAAAATAAAATACAGCAGAGAACAGTAGTTTATTTTCACCTGAAACTTAAACAGGCCAATAGCAGTGAATGCTTGGCTATCTCCAAGCAAACCAAGAGCTTGCTTGCCAGACTCAATCTCTGCTGACCAGCTCTTTGCAGCTACGTGCAAGATTCAGTAAGAAAACAGATGGTACACAGGAGCTTTGCTTCATGAAGAATAATAGATGAGTAGATAGAGCCTCTCAATCTCAGAGTGGCACACAGGGTGATCAGAATCCTAATCACAACCAGGCTATGATAAAAGACGCTGGATGAAGAATGAATTAAGGTGGTTTGGTCTGTTTTATCAATAAAAGTAATAGTAAGATATATTTCTTATAATTCTTTAAGCAGAAGAAGACTCACAGGAGTGATACATACTGCTTATAAAGCAGTGTGAAGTGGGATAAATCACACTGTCCATTTAATGGTTGTGCGTTTGCTGGCTTTGTATGATCAGCAAGATTATTCCCTACATTCTGGCAAAATGGATAAGAATATATAGAAAAAAAATATACAGACCAAAATTCTCCTTCTGGCATCTTTTGTCCCCTTACTGTGAAGGCTGGCACGGGTTAGAAAACAAATCATTTGCTTTATGTTGCACTGTTTTGTTATTATGATACATTATAGACTAATACAGGATTCTGTCATCTAGAAATATTTGAGCAAGATTTCCATATTTGAAAAAACAATTTCATGTCAAGAAGGTAATAACAAGTGAAATAACATCAATATAACTAGAATATTAGGACAGGCTAAAAGTAATGATATTGCAGCCTAAGGTATTAGAAGGAAATAGCTTAAATTATTCAGCAAGTAAACTGATGTCATGTGGTCAATGCACTACATGTTTCACATATCCCAATTAGAATTAATGTAATAATAAAGATTGATTATTAAGTAATAAACACTGGCCAAACAAATTACTGTATACATAAGTCAAATCTGCTAGGACAGCATATCTCTCTCTCCCTCTGGTTTGCAGAGCAGACCTTGATGCAAACCAGAACTGAACAAGCAATTATTCAGAAATATTTTCTGACTTCTTTGTCCATCTTGCAAACATAGATCAAGCTATCTCAGAAGTCACTGAAAAATTCGTGCACACTGTCTTCTCAGTGCATTACTGTCCAAGATGTGATAATAATAGAAAAAAAATATATTTCTTTGGGCTTACCTGTATGAGACTGCACCACAGTTACCTATGCTGGTTATAATGAAATGTGGTAAACTATATAGGGAAGTTGCGCATTTTTCTTTGTATTGCAGCACCAAATTAATTTGGTGAAAGAAGACTCATTTATAGATTTCTAGGTTTTTTACTGAAAGTAAAGAATGGTATATGCTACAGAGATCTTAATACTGAATTGGGTCCCTTCACAAATGGCAATTCAACCAGTGTGACAAACTGCAAGGCCTTGCAGCTTTCAGGAAATGCCATTCCTGCCTTCTTGTCTCAGGTGGCATCAACTGGTGTCTGTCCTAAGAGCTTCCTTCTAATTCATTGTAAATAGTGCATTTTCATCCTCAAATACAAGCTTATCTTGCCCACAGATATAAAAATGAAGCTGAATCTTGGATTCTGTAGGCTAATGCTGCAAGGATTTATTAGCTACAACAAGACCCTTCACCCCACAGCCTTCAGACTGTGGGAGGGGATTCAATCTTGTTTCATGTGCAAGCACTGACAGAAAACCTATGAACCACCTGTGTAAGCCCCTTCAAGTCCTTCATACTTGTTTTCACCTCTTCTCAGTAATTCCCATCAAACAGAACTTCTGGCATGGCGCTATTGCTGACCTGCTCTCAGACGTTGCTCTTTCATTGCTTCGTGTTGTGCAAGCCTTCAGGCTGCATAAAGTTATAAGTCCATCATCCTAAAGGGGTTTATCACTAAGAAACAACCAAGGAAATGGAAACAGAAGAATTTCCACCTCATGGTGGACAGCACTCTTATGAAAAGCCAGGTCCGTGTTGCTTGTGTGGATCAAAACCCAGTGAAATACAGCTTATATGGACAAAACTTTTTTTTTTCTTTTTCTTTTTTTTTTTTTCATTATTTGGCATTAGGTCACACAAAGAATTCAATTTGAAGTATTCAAGACCTATTACAAAATTAACAATGGAATACATAATTGATTAGAGGGTAAATATACCCATGCTATACTTAAAGTAGCGTAGAAAGTACATTCCCCACTTCAGGGTGTTAAAGCTGAAAAAATGGAAGTCTTTGTTCCAGATTTACCTTATTACAAATGTCTCTCCACATTGTATATTGCTCTGGTCAGCATGTGTAAGAAATACTTGTTGAGATGGGAATCCATTCGGCCTTTTCCAATAAAGCTTACCTCCAAAGTTACAGTAAACCAGTACTCTCAGAAGTCATTGGTAAAGATGACAAGCTTGAAAGACGCTATCTATTTTTCCTAAATGTTCAAATAGCAAATAAGGAAATACTAGACCACTGCTTGATGCCCTAGATACTTTACAATTCATGACCAGTTAGTAGAGAACTTAACTGGGATATAGTGCTTTTGAGACACTTGTTCAAACACACGTTGCTCTCACCAAACCTCTCTCCTCTCTGTCTCCTGGCATACTGTGCTGTTCTACCCGCCATCAGATTTATATGCAGTATACTCCTAGATCTTGAGATAAACTAACAGGCATCTGAAAGAGACCCCAAATGAAATATTAATGAACTGTCATAACATTCATTACCATTTTATGATTCTCTTTACTTGGTCGAACAACAACGCTTTCTAGCACTCTATTAAATCAGCTAGCAAACTTTATAAATCACCAGCTAAACTACATGAATCTGTCACTTCTTAATGTACTGTCTGGGCTCCAAAAACACTTGAGCACATGGCAAAGTCATACTACTTATATGACTCTCTTTGCCGTCATTCTTCAACATTGATTTTTCTGGGTAAACTCTTACCGTATTAGGAATTTACCATCTGTTTACGATTGAGTTGAAGTTTACTATATAGATAAGCCAAAGAAACAGGTAAAATATAATGGATATTTATTTTTGCAATGATGAAAATATACTTAGCTTATCTAGGAAGAAAAAGAATACAAATGTGCATGGACTCACCAACTAAAATAAAAATTTTTTTGCTGAGCTATAGTGAACAGAACAGGGATCTTCAGATCCCACTAAAGCTCTGCAAGGCTGCTAATGCTGGACTGAAAGCTAATTCAGGCTGCTGGAAGATGATGCTAAACCCTAGTGATGGAAAGTGGAAATGACTGGAATTGCTGAGGACACAGATGACCTAAAGAAGAATCAGACTTGTCCATTTCCATTAACATTGTCACCTCTTGTTTCAGGGCCTTCTGGGCAGAGATCTTCCCGGCTGCCTGTAGTACACTTTTTCCCACCTATCTCTGCAGGCTAACAATAGCTCTTATACCAACTTTTATCAATAACTTGCTGCCCAGGATCAACATGGTCCTTTTATCTGTTGTATTTGCTGGAGTCAACACCACACACCTCACAGTCTTCCTGGTTTCTTCCCTGGTTTGCTTAGCCTGTCTTTTCAGGTTGCTTGCTAAAATCCAGAATCTACATAGTTCTTGGTCATGACAAATTTTAAGCAATTCCGTCATGGCTGACTTTGGCCACATCAGCCTAGTCAAATAATGTAACTGAGGAAAAAAACCCCTATAAGTTATTGAATAATAAAAAAAAATATCTGCATCTAAAGTGAAATAAAACCATCAACTATCTCCTGAATTTATTGGCTGTAATTGCACCTGACACTTGCAATATTTTCAGCAGTATCTGCTCTTTTGATAGCATTCTACAGGGTCACAGTTACGATAAATGTGTTCTGAAACTGAAACTTTCTGTATCTGAACCTTTGGCCTCTTTTCTGCTATGCACTGGGTCTTGCTGATTTGCTTGACTTTTGCCCCTGGAGCTATGGAAGCCTAAGCATATTTTGAAGCTAATTCCTTTCCTCTAAGGAGCTGGTAGATAACCTAGAAATGATTTACACACAAGGTTAGCCTTTTGATGCCAGTCATCATTCCTGTGCTTGAAGTTAAGCGCTAGTTTAAATGCTTTGCCGGGTTAGAGAAACAGAGCTGCGTTCAGGGGCCCTAACATCAGCATTACAGAGACAAAATAACCTTTGGATTAGGCCAAGAGTATTTATAACCATTACAATAACATTCAACATATCTATTTATTTATTTATCTGTTTAAAAATTTATGCCAAAGGCAGAAAATTTCAGAGTAAATTATAAAATTTTGGTAGATTTATTTGAAGTTGTAAGAGCTTTTAATTGTTAGTAAAGAAATATTGTGCCCAGTGATATGAAGTATAATTTTGAACTTCAAGTTGAGAAAACAAAAAGCACCACCGAGAAAATGTTTATTTTGGACCTGTTGACATACTAGCTTTTTCTTTAAAAAAGATGAAATTAAATCTTTTCATCAGTGCTTCAAGTTTTATACTTCTTTTTTGTCAGTAATATGTAGCAGACCAGAGATTTGGCTTTAGAGTTGATTCTGAACAATTTTTAAGAAACTCCAGGCCTCATTTAATAAAAAGCAGCTAAGTCCAGTCTGGCGTCCTAGTTCTGGCTTCATTGAGAGCAATGGCAATACTCTTGTTATTTTATCTTAAATAGGGGCATATTTTATTTTTGGGGATTAAATGCTATCACAAAAGGTTCTAACATCTTTCTTATTTGTTATAAACGCTTCTCTGTAGAGCACGTTTCCAAAAGATGAGCGTACAAGGGTGAAAGAGCTTTCCCTGGGTCAGGTCTGAGCTTCTTTTGAAGATGACTGTAGTTTACATTAGAGATGTAGTAAGTAACGAGAAACATGTACCTACTGCCAACTGAACTCTAGATGTTTGACTTTATAACTTGGGAGGAACATTTGCATTGCAGATACCTTTCCAAACACAATTTATTATACCTTACGGCAACAGAAGATGAGTGTTGCTGAAGTTAGCAGAGCAATATGGCAAAGACACTAAACCAACTAAGCATCACAAAATGGAAATTACTGCAAATTTGCCATTGGAATTTTTTTCCAGAAGAGACTTTTTTTTTTATTAATCAAACATTTCTGCAGAGGATAAGCTTTTTGCTCAAAAGATTTCAGGTTATGAAGTTTTTATTTTTAAAAAGTTTATTTAAAAAAACCTCTTTTCCTTCATGAAACCTCAGTTTCCTGCTCCTATGCCTGTTTTATTGCACTGACTTCAAACTTGGTAGCACATTACACAAGTAGTATCCTCTGCAGGTATTTGACAGAAGACAGCAATTTTGTTGCACTTTATGTGTAAGAGAAAATAAGACCCAACATGAGAATTAATGGCTGAAGTTTATTGTTCTAACTAAACATGAAGACCACTGCTTTTCAATTCAAGATATTTTGTATAAGCATTCTAATTTATTATTGAAGTTATGCATGTGACAGCTTTGTAAACTGTCAAACATTCCAATGGAAATAACTCATTACAGGTCAAAAGCTGATTTGGTGTAAATTGTCACATTCCATAGGCTCCAGCTGAAATTTAATGCAACGGTATCAAAATTCTCTGATGCACAATACAACATGCCATAATGAAACCAAAATTATCCTGGTTTCCAAATAACTGCTGTTTTGCTTTAGGTGTTTCATTGTTTTGTAACAATGTTATTACTTTGCTTCATGAAGCAAATTTGGTCATCACTAAGGACTTGCTTTTTCAATTCTGGGTTGCAAAAAAACCCCCAAACCAAACACCAATTTAGAAGATTTGCTTATAGGTTTCCATCAGACGTAACAGCTTGGAAGTTTTGTTAAGGATGGAACATCTCAGTGACAGTATCTCATACCAATTTGTTTTGTTAAAATGAAATAGTTATATAGAAGGTGAGATTCAGGTGCTTAGATGTTTTTGTCTAGTGACATGGGAGACATCCTAGGATATCAGTGACATCCATGCAGGACTGGCAGTAGGATGCAGTACAGAGGAAAGATCCAAGTTGTTCTGAGGCAGCAAGCAAAGCCTAGACAGGATACCCCAGCCATCTAAAATGGCATTGGGCACCCGGTTTTTGGGTATATGAATTGTTTCTGTAAAACATGTAACATTATATCATAAATTCTCCCAGTCACTGCATAGCTAGACAAACACTTTCTACTGAATTATAAGAGAAGTAACTATGAAGTCCATGTTTTGCTTCTGAGCAACATATCTTAATGTAGGCAGGTTAGCTATGGACCTTGTCCAGATACCTAATGATATAAGATAACGTCATGCTTGCACACTAACAAATCAAAACGTAGAGTGCCTTACTTGGGTAAAATCACAGGGGAGTGAAGCATATGAAAAATCACAGGATTGTATACCATGTCTGAAGTAACTATTTTTCTTTAATCCTGCAAAGCTCTATCTAGGGAAATTTGTGTCTCTGCTTGAACCCTTAGAAGGAAAGGAGCATTATTCCCATCTGAATTTAGTTATCTAATTTTACCAGGAAATCTAGTTAGCAAAGCCCTCTGAGACCCTTTTCCTATCAGTGGGGCAGGTGCTCTGAATTCCCTCCTGAAGGAGCCCAAGTTAAGCTTTACTCAGTTGCTTTCTGGAAGGCTTACGTTTAGGAATGAGTTCTCAAGTTCAGGTAATCAAATATCATTCTTGATGATCAAGCAACAAAAACTTCAGGGTTTTGATGTGACTACAGCAAGGATTTTCAAGTCTGCTTTGGTGCCCTAGCTACTTTATTACCCACTGCATCTTTCATCTCCTATGAGAAATGCTGTTTCATAAAAGCGCATATTCTTTCACATGACATTAGGGAGACTGCCTTACATCAGACTCCCACAGCAGAACAAAATATAATGGTCTAGACTCTACTTTCATTTATATCAGCTTGGATTTTGAGTCGCCAGTGGATATAATGAAATTATACAACATATATATTATGATAATTGGCCATAATTATAGTGCTCAGAGATAATCGGATGAAGAATTACTTGAAATATAGTAGTATAATCAATAGACAGTAAGTAGGAAAACAATTAGATAAGTTTTTAGGAAAAGCTTTTTTTAAAAAAAACAAACTATGGCATTTATTTAAGGAGTTTTAGATTTATGGAATCCTGGCTTAAGAATATGATGAACATTTTTTAAACAGACAGTCTAGGACTCAAATGTGACAGATTTGTATCACAACTATGCCTAGATGAAAAGGTGGAAGAGAGATAACTTTGCAAGAAGAAAATAATGATTTCTTCCTTGACCATTGTCTAATAAAAAAAATTTTCACTTAACGAAATCAATTGTGAACAAATTGAGAGCACAAGAGAATCTCAAACATCAGGCTTTGTTTGGTAAGAACTTTCATGTAGATGGACAAGATGGGCAGCATAAGGCCAGCTGAACCTCACCTTTATACTGCTCTACTTGGGCATGGTCACAGATAAGCCTCTGCAATTTATACTTGCAACACTGATTCCTAATGCTCATTTTGCAGGCTAGATTTTGCTAGTGCAAATAGGGATGTTCTTCTGGCTCTAGGGCTCATCCTCTGACTTCTGCCATGATCCGTTAGCCAGATAAAAGGAAACTCAGGAAAAGAGAGAAGGGAAGAAGGGAAGGCCATAAAAAGAAGGGAAGCTGGCCTAGATCTAGACAGCATGTTCTCAATGGCTTCTTTAGGGTGGCTTTGTGATCACTTCAGTGCCAGCTGTGAGTACTATTAGACCTACAGCAAGATGGAGATTCTGGCCCACAGTTTGATCTGCTTTGCTTAGCAAATCTCTCTGTTCAGACTTTCAGCACAGCACATGTCTATCTCCAGCTTCAGATGTCCGAATGCCTTCCAAACCAGCAACATCAGAGAACAACTTCCCTCAAAGTCCCAAAATAAAAGCTACAAAAGTGAGGATCAGATCGCAACTAACGCTGGGCTGGTAAATGAAAGGGGTGCCATTCTTTGATCACCATATGGCGTTACATTAATTGATACTTTTCAGGATCAAACAGTCTGCACCAAACCCACTACATAATAGCAATATTTTCATAATATTATTCAATTAATACAGATATTTTAGACATTGTTAGTTAACATACCTCCAGCTACCTCAGACTGTCGAACCAATATCTAACTTACAGGCTTCAGCTTCCCACCTACAAACTTTCATGAAGTGACAACATGCTGTAACACCACTACAGTGTCACTTCTGCAGATTAAATAACCATAAAAATTCTTGCAATCCTCAGAAAATAATTTTGATCTTTGGCAAGACACTTGGTGAGAGGGCACTCGATTCACAACACAGTCTTTATTAGTTGGCAACGCTCCATGGAGAAGAGGAGCAGTTGTTAACAACAGCCATCCTTCCCTCACAACTGAACCACCTCCACTGCCAATTCAAGGCTCCATTACCCAGGCTGCAGCTGCCTGTGTTCACTTCACTGTCCTCCCCTGCCATCCTTATGTCCTTGTCCTCAGAATTTCCAGTGCCTATTCACTGCTTTAGCTAACATTTTTCCATCTATATTTCATCCCTTTTTTTTCAAAGAAAAAAACCAAACACTTTTATGAGCATTTCAGTTTTTCTCTGCTCTTTGTATCAAATATTTCAGATCGCTAAAATAGCTGTTAGAAAAGCCTTTTTTAAGTTAAACAACCTGTAAATAACAAAGTTAATTTTAAGACATTAACTTAGACTCAGATCTCATATTGGAAGACAGCCTTTTAGTTAGTGCAGCAGAGCAAAGGAAACCTAAGAGTCCCCCCATATATGAAAAATGCTACAATTATGTTTCTAAATATCATTTGATCTGTTTCCCAGAGCTACAATATTCATTTTTCTCCTCTTACTTCCTAGTTTTTCTTTATATGCCAGAGATGTAGCTGAAGGCAAGAAGCTTAAGTTACAAATAATATTCAGATGTTAAAACAAATAGCTGAGTAGGTAGGTAAACAAGTTTGCAGCATGTTTTCAATTCTTTGTATTTGTTTTCTTCCTCACCATACATTTCAGAATCTCTATTAATCTTACAGTATACTGATTTTTTTATTCCCTAGCCCCCCCCCCCCCCTCCTTGTTCTATTGGGTTTGCATGGCAAGGTTTTGTCAGCCGGGGGGGGCTACAGGGGTGGCTTCTGTGAGAAGCTGCTAGAAGCTTTCCCCACATCCTATAGAGCCAATGCCAGCTGGCTCCAGGATGGACCCACCACTGGCCAAGGCCGAGCCCATCTGTGACAGTGGTAGTGCCTCTGGGATAACAGATTTAAGAAGGGGGAAAAAATCCCTGTGCAATGGCAGCCAGAGAGAGGACTGAGAATGTGTGAGAGAAACAGCCCTGCAGACTCCAAGGTCAGTGAAGAAGGAGGGGGAGGAGGTGCTCCAGGTGCCAGAGCAGAGATTCCCCTGCAGCCTGTGGGGAAGACTATGGTAAGGCAGGTTGTCCCCCTGCAGCCCGTGGAGGCCCACGGTGGAGCACGTGGGTGCCCGAAGGAGGTTGTGACCCCATGGAGAGCCCGTGCTGGAGCAGGCTCCTGGCAGGACCTGTGGCCCCGTGGAGAGAGGAGCCCACGCTGGAGCAGGTTTTCTGGCAGCACTTGTGACCCCACGGGTGACCCACGCTGGAGCAGTCTGTGCCTGAAGGACTGCAGCCCGTGGAAGGGACCCACGCTGGAGCAGTTCATGAAGAACTGCAGCCCGTGGGAAGGACTCACATTGGAGAAGTTCATGGAGGACTGTCTCCCGTGGGAGGGACCCCACGCTGGAGCAGGGGAAGAGTGAGGAGTCCTCCCCTGAGGAGAAAGGAGCGGCAGAGACAGCGTGTGATGAACTGACCCCAACCCCCATTCCCCGTGCCCCTGCGCCGCTTGGAGGGGGAGGAGGTAGACAAAATTGGGAGTGAAGTTAAGCCCAGGAAGAAGGGAGGCGCAGGGGGAAGGTGTTTTTAAGATTTAGTTTTTATTTCTCATTCCCCTACTCTGATTTGATTGGTAATAAATTAAGCTAATTTCCCCAGGTTGAGTCTGTTTTGCCCATGACAGTAATTGGTGAGTGATCTCTCCCTGTCCTTATCTCGACCCATGAGCCTTTCATTATATTTTCTCTCCCCTGCCCACCTGAGGAGGGGAAGTGATAGAGCGGCTTTGGTGGGCACCTGGCAGCCAGCCAGGGTCAACCCACCACACTTGTGTAATCCATTTACAAATACATAAACCTCAAATGTGAATAAATTGGTGACCATAACAACTTGCAATAGCTGAGATCTAGCATCTGAAAATTAAATAGACTGAACTTGGACTAAGTCCCTCAAGTTTTATATATCACAAAGCGATGCACCGTAGTTTGCCATAACCTGTACAACAGTAAATATCAAGGGAATGAAAACATGACTCTCATTTTACTCCATGTGGCTAGACTTCTTAGCACTGTGATTTTGGTCATTTCAAGAATTTGAGCAGTAATAAGGTTCTTGTACATTAACTAGCTAGAACTGGTCTCCAGATACATGCAGCAAAGGAGTTATTTGTCAGGACGTGAGTCCCATGAGATGTTGAACATTCTGGATCCAATTCAACAGAGTATTTAAGCACATATTTCACTTTAAGCACAGGAGCAAATCCTTTAAGCTATAGTTCTCAGTGCCTTGAAGAACTAAATCCTGTTTTCCTAAATTCACAAACAATATAACCAGAGAATAAAAGAACTCCAACAGTCAGATGATGCAAGTCAAGCCATAAAGAATGAACAACAACAATAAAGACTATTTGTTCCAGCAAGCCTGTTTCCTTTTAACTTACAACCTCTGTGCTTTGTAACTGTCGTCTTATATCCATGTTTTCTCTATCACAGCTAGTTAATTCCTAAAATACAGTACACAGCAATATTAATTTCCTGAACAGCTCTCCTCCTTGAATGAGGCAGATGTGCTTCAGTTCCATACTGGCTGTCAGCTTCAATTACTCTGGGGCCAGCCAAATTCTCACTACAATCACAGTTGTCATGCTAGTTGACTTGGCGAGAGCAGGCTTGGTGTGCGAGATGACGTACATATCCCTGCATTCTCCCCACTTTCCTAAGGATTCCAAACAAATTGCCCTGTAAAAAAACTGTTTAAACCAAAACTTGAAGAATTGTTCCAGATACAGGGGTTTTTTTTGAGCATAGTTTTGAGGTAAATGGTGACCTCAGCACTTTGTTTTGAAGATTTCAATATATTGAGGTCCTAATGAAAAGAATAGGCTTAACTACCACCCCTCATCAGAAGAGTCCTAGGAAGAAGGGTTTACTAGCCTAAGCACAGCAACATTTTAATGCAAATAGCATCTGAACTGAAGCAGGTTTTAATTCTGGTGGCTGAGATTAAATTGATGCATTGCCACCTGTGCCACTGCTGAGCAGGACACCTCTAGCAAACATGAAAAAGGTAACTCAGATATTTGTAGTGCTGTGTTCAATTTTTCAAATCAGTAAGACAATTTCTGTTTTGCAGAACTGTTAGTGTCCACCCTGTTCTTGTTCTCAAAAATTTTAAAAAGCAATTAAAAAAAAAGAAAAAAGAAAAAGAAAAAAAGAGAAAAATCCATGCCAAAATGAGTTTGGCTTCTCAAGCACAGAAATATCTGGCACCTAACGGATACACTAGAATTTTGAGTGTTTCAGTCCCCCTGTAAACACAATGTCCATTTGATGTCCAACAGAAGAGAGTACAGTATTCATTGGTATATTTTAGTCTTTTCAAAACCTAATGAATGTATGTGAACCTGCTAAAGACTGGTTGTTGGTTTGGTTTTGGGTTTGGTTTTGGTTTGTTGTTCCCCCCCCCCAATGCTTTCTAGAATATGTTGGGTATTTATGCTTTTGCCTCCCAGTTGTTGAATGTCATCCTTTGACTTTGGTTAAAAAATTTAAAGCGATAGACTCCAATAATCTCTATTGAAAGAGTAACTGAATTAGGTATTTTCTCAAAACTACACATTCCAGCAATAGTTTTTTCATTGCTTCCAGCCTATACAAGCACAAGTTTGTTCAGTTAGCTTCTGGCTATGATCCAGTCAGATGGTTAGATGCTTGAATGAACTCAGAGAAATATTTTTACAGTGTGAAGAATTTGTTCTTAATCACTTGGGGAAAAAATATTCCATTTTGATTCTTGGCTACAGTACTTATCTTAAATTGCTTAGTCACGTGAAAGTATAATTTCACTAGCTAGCAGATATCGCTTTGAAAATTCACTTGCAACATGGTTTAGCTCACCAGCTTTGACCCTTATGTAACGTCATCTACACAGCTGTTTAAATAAAAATATACACAATGATAACTCACAGTATGCTCCAGTCATGCAGAAATGTGAGCGAACAACTTATTGATTGTAGTGTCTGACATGACCTGCTTGTAATTAGGAAATCAATAACCTGTGTTCTTCTTTCTTCTCCACCACCCACCTTTCCCCCAAATTCCAAAAACATCTCTATGTTCAAATAATGTTCATGTTGGATTCCCATCCCAGTTTTGTAACACCAGCACTTCTCCAATACTTAAATAATTTCACAGATTCTACTTTGGTCCCAAGGTCTAGATGGTGGTTACAGAAGGAATTTATTAAATAGTACAGAAATAACGTTTCAAGGAAACCTTAAAATAAGGCAAGGATATAGCAGGATTTGGCTGATATTAAAATCATAACTGGCATAAGTAGAAAACACTCAGCTGACAATACTGGTCAAACTATTGATGCCTCATCATTTCATGCAGTTGACAAAATAGCTACAGAGCATGATCTCCTCCCATCCTGCCTAATCGCTTCCTGCTACATTACCACACGGCAGGGAAGTCTTAGCCCTTTGCAAGATGCTATTCTTGAACTTTAGCACCATTATACCTAATTGACATTTCCGAGTTAGCTTCTCACTAGGTATTAATGGTCTCTTTCAGTAGATTTACAAAATGTTATGGGCCTTGAAAACATCTGAGGTTATTGCTGAAGAGTGAAACAGGGCACGCAGACAAACTAATGGAAGAAATCAAATATTTAAATAACACATGTAAAAGACTTCAGGCATCTTACATGGCATCTCAGAAAAGAGTCAATTATAGTGCACAGAAAGAATCTAATAATAACCGAAGTAGGCCAAATGCAAACACTGTCATCCTGGCAAAAATTTGAAAAAAGCTATACAAATAGCAGTGAAGGAAGACAAATATGCACACTCTGAGCATGCATACCCCAGAGTACCTTTACTGAATCATGTTATGAGAATATGATCTACCAAGCTCGGGGAATTCTGAATTCAGATACAGCTACATTTCACCTGAAAAGCCTGCCAAACCCAAGCTACTTTGCACTCCAAAACCATCACAAACAAACTCAGAAAAAATCACGGCAAGTACTTTTGTACTTACCCAGTTCTTTATACTGGCTAAAAAAGGAACAATGTACAGGGTTGCATCGTTTCCACTACGCTTAAAATGCAGAGGCAGCAGCTAAAAGCAGCAGGAACAGTAATCAAAAGAGAATAATGCTGCAGGAAGCACAAAGCAAGGATCTGAGTTTCAGCAAGTATTAAAAAATACACAATTTGCTTCCTTGCAGCTTCATCTACTGAGGGTTTTGCACGCATATTAAGGTACTGACAAAAGAGCAATGTATTCCAAGACAAAACACAAGCATAAGAACCCTCAGTGAGACACATTAGGAGTTATTCAGTGAGTGTTGAAAAATAGGGTTGTCAAAAGAATTTTTTTAGTGTAAGCTTTTTTAAAATAAACAGACATTTTAAAAAACAGCATTCTTGGAAAGAGTCTAGTTCTAGTACAACAGGTATAAAAGTTAATCCTTCATTTAAAGTACTATTCGCTAGCCTACAGCCTTTTAAGCACTGTATAAATTACCACATTGGTGCAAGAGTATATAAATTTGCTTTCCAGAAAGAGATTGACATATCAAACTTCAGGCAATGCATTCATAGCATTCCAGGCTTTTGGGCTGAAAAATCAGTGACTTCAAGAATTGTTTTCCAATGACTCAGTAGTTTTCAGTGTAAGACTTCCCCACAATCTATCTTTCGGGATAAATGTTTACGCCTTAGCTGGCTTTCACTGTCATGCTCTCACTTTCAGCCTGTAGTGCCTGGGCTGGGTTTTGGAGGGCTCTGGCACATGCCCAGGTGGCGATGCTCTCCCTCGCTCTCCAGGGAATGTTCCAGGGCTTAAACGCACCATTTCCCAGAACTCAGGTTTATGCGCTGAGCGTTTGTAATTTAACACATAGGACACACACTTTGCCCTTTGCAAAGGTTTCCATGCTTTTTCTCAGAAGTAAAGAGAATTTAAATATTCTCTTAGAGTCAGTTTGGTAAATTGGATCAATTCAGTGATATAATTTATGATACAAGACTACCCACAGCATTTTTGAAGCACAGCTAAGGGGGAAACTTGGGAGTGGAAATGAGATGCCATTTGGGGAGCAGGAAAGAGATGTGAGAATTTAAAGTGGGAAAAATGTGTACATAGCAGTCATAGCTGCTCTCCTCACAACCCAGACAAAACCAGGAAAATATTCCCCCCCCCATTTCCTCCTTACTTTGCAGTAATCTTCAGAGTCTATAGAGCAATACAGAATGCTTCTCTTCCCATGCCTGTTTTTTTACCAGGGAGTCTCTTTACTTGCCCCAGATTTATTTCCTCTGATCTTCACATGAGCAATACTGTGGCTAATATTCATAGTCCTGCTGCAAAGTATCCCTTCCCTTCTTCTCCTCACATTTTCATATAGTTAGGAGAATTAACTCAGCCTATCAGAAATCATTAGCATTTAAAAATAAAAATACATTTGTACTCTTTTTTTATGGATTTACTCTTACCTGCAAAGTTGTAGAACCATTCAGCTCTCTCTGCTTCTGCCTCTCAATGCTTTTCCACAACGACGGAAAATACAAAGTTTAATCATCCTAGATTGGAAAATATAGCTCTGCACCACAGCCTTACTATGAACTGAGGTATTGAATGCTACAGCAATCTGATTAAATTGCATCACAGAGAGCTCAAACCATGCTATATTCTAATCCCAGGACTAGGTTTGCTTTTTTTTCTTTTTTAAAATAAACTTTGATCATACTCAATTTCTCACTTCTGTACAGTAAGCTAAACCTTGCAATAGTCAAAATAAGTCCCAATCTGATTGCTGTAAACATTTCA